>NC_067400.1:471708448-472031260 GCF_016432865.1 Antechinus flavipes
TGACCTCTTCAGGATGAGAAAACTGCCAAATGTCAATTCTTTCATTCATTAACCAATTCTGTGGCATAGATACATTGCAAACTGAGGAGAGGACTTATACTTTGCTGTAGCATTTCATTGCACTGTGTATTCCTGGACCATGGGTTATGTACTGAACAAGGAATAAGTTATTAAGTAAACAATAGCTATGTGTATCTGATCCCAGGAATGGAACAAAGTTTCAGTTCAAGTCTCCAGACTAGTCTGAAATCTGTGGTTGAATAATCAGGTCAGGGGCCCCAGAAAAAAAAATTGTTCCTTCACTAATGATTAGAGAAATAAAAATTAAAAGTGTGAAGTTCAATATCATTTTTAAAATTATTTATTAATTTTTTAAAACACATTCATGTGTGTTTTTTCTCTCCCTTCCTCCTACCCACCTCCCTAGATGTCAAGCAATCCAATATATGTTAAACATGAATAATTCTTCCATGTGAATTTCCACAATTATCATGCTGTACAAGAAAAATCAAATAAAAAAAGAAAAATAAAAAAAATAAAATGCAAGCAAATAACAAATGTTCTCTCTCTGGGTGGAGATATCTCTCTTCATCACATTGGAACTGGCTTGAAATATGAGGTTCTATAGCGTATTCATTAGATTGGCAAACTTAGAAAAGAAAAAGAAATAAGACAAATTCTGGAAGGGCTGTGGGAAAACAATCCCACTGATGAACTGTCAGCAAATCTGTGAATTTGTCCAACCATTCTGGAAAGAAAATTGGAATTAGGTCTCCTCAAACTTCTAAACTTTGCATATTCTTTGAACAAGTGATATGACTAGGTCAATATTCTCAAAGAGATCAAAGAAAGAGGAAAGGAGCCCATAGGTACAAAAATATTTATAACATTTCTTTATGATTGAAAAGAATTGGAAATTAAAGGGGGGAATATAAATGGAGAATATATTAATATGACATAATCCCATTGTGCAGCAAGGAATGATGAAGGGATTTTGGAGAAATCTGGGTGTTCTTGGGTGAACTAAAATAGACTGAAGTGACAAGAATCAAGAGAACTATTTATATAATCACAAAAATACTGTAAAAACAAACAACTTTGAATGACAGGAATTTGTGTCAATGCAATGACCAATCAAAATTCCAGAAAACTCATGATGAAATAGTTCTACCCTTTTCCTGACAGAGAGGTGATGGTTTCAGAGATAAAACTGAGATTTTGGGGAGAAAACATGGTCAACTCAGAAATTTGTTTTACTTACCTACATATGTTTATAATAGAGATTTTGTTTTTCTTGATTTCTTAACCAGGGTTGAAAAAGTGGGAGAAAGAGAAGGCATTTATTTGCTTCAAAAATATTATTTTTAATTTTAAAAAAGATCTGTGATTAAGTTGATTGCAAACTCAGTGATAATCAACTGAATGACATAGAGCCAAGAAAATTTAAATTAATGAGATCTTAGGCTTTCCACTGTATTTAGTCCTGAGTTCTGAGTAGTTTTTTTAGAAGGACATTGAATACTTGGAAAGTTTCCAGAGGACAATTACTAGTAGAATATAAGGACTGAAGACTATGACATATATATGGATTGTTTGAAGAAATTAGGCCTGTTTTGCCATAAGAAGAGAAGACTTAGGAGATGTGTGATAGTAATGATCTTTGATTTTGAAGACAAATTATATGAAAGACAGTTTATATTTAATCTTCTTGGCAATGAGGCAGAAGCAGGAGCAAAGTGCAGTGACTGCAGAGGCAGATGTTGGTTTAACCAAGCAATCCCTGGAAGATCTTTCCACAGTTCCCAATAATCTCTACTATTCCTTGTTCTCTTTAACCCTATCCAAACTTCACTAGCCCCAGAGAGAAGTCAATATGTTTCCCACAAATTCATTTCTCTGCAAACTACTCAATATCTTTTAAAGGTACTACCATCTTTCCAATCACTCAGGTTTGAAACCTTAGCATCTTCAGCTCTTATCTTTCCCCCCAATCCAATCACTTGCCATGTCTTATCTATTCTATTTCTATAACATATTATCCATCACCTTTCCATTCACATGGAGCTTAAACCATTATTCCTAGATGACTGCAACAGACTCCTAATTGGATTTATAACTTCCAGCCCTTCTTTAGTGGCTCTCTATATAACTGCCAAAATAATCTTCCTAAATCACAATTCTGACCATGTCTCTCTGTTGCTCAAGAACCTTCAGGGATTCTCTATTGTCACTATGATAAATATAAACTTTTTAGTTTGACATTTAAAACTCTTACCCATCTGGCTTTTACTTATCCTTCTAGATTCATTTATTACCTCACTTAGCTTATTTTGTGTTCCAACTAAAATAGCTTATATAGTATTGCCTTAATTTGACATATCACATCTCAAGGTTACTCTTCATGCTTAGAAGGTGCTCTGTTTTTCACCTTTAATTCTAAATCTAAATCCTAAACTTTTTTCAAGTCTCCTCTCAGATGACTTCCTTGATCTAGTGGTTAGTGCTCTGTTGCTTCTTAAATACACATGTGTGCGCGTACGCACACACACACACACACACACACAGAGAGAGAGAGACAAAAAGAGAGAAAGAGAAGCAAATACATACATATGCATAGATTTATTAATTTACCTATTATGCTTGCCTCCCAAATAGAATATAAGTTGTAGAATGAAGGAGGATATTGTTTATTAGTTTTATTAGCATTTGTTTTTTTAGCATTCTCAGCATATTGTGTAATATTGACTGAGTTGGATTTAATGTGAGAAATCCCTCCTAATAACCAGGCCATCCAAAAGTAGAATGACCTCTTGAGGGAAAATGGTATGAAAGTTTTCAAGCTAAGGCTGAAAGGTCTTCTTATTTCTTAATCATGGGATCCTTTTCAAGCATGGGTTGGTTTAAATAATATCTAAACCAGATGATACCTGAAATTTTTTTTAATTCTGATAATCCATGATTTTAAGAATTGACTTATTTAGGGTCCGTGCCTATGTGTCAGAAGTCACTCAACTTTTTTTTTTTCCTCAATAGCATTTTATTTTTTCAACTACATGTAAATACAGTTTTCAACTTTCATTTTTATAAAATTTTGTGTTCCAAATTGTTCTCCCTCCCTTCATCACCTTCCCCCTTCTCTAGAAAGCAAGCAATCGGATATATATTAAATATGTGCTATTCTTTCAAACCTATTTCCATATTTGTCAAGAAAAATCAGATCAAAAGGAGAAAAAAACCAAGAATGTTCCAATGCCATAATGTATTCAGTTATTCTCTAGTTGATGGGCATTCCTTTTTTGAGTTCCTTGCCATTACAAAAAGAATGTACAAACATTTTCGCAATGTGGGTCCTTTTCCCTTTTTTATTCTCTCTTTGAGATACAGACCAGCAGTGAGACTCCTGGATAAAAATTATGCACCATTTTATAACCCTTTGGGCATAGTTCCAAATTGCTTTCCAGAATGGTTGGATCAGTTCACAACTCCATCAATAATGTATACAATACATTCTAGTTCTAGTTTTCCAACATCTTTTCCAACATTTATCATTTTTTCTTGTCATCTTAGCCAATCTGAGAGGTGTAAAGTGGAACCACTAAGTTGTCTTAATTTGCATGTCTCTAATCAATAATTATTTAGAGCTTTTTTTATATGAATAGAAATGGTTTTAATTTCTTCATGTGAAAAGTGTCTGTTCACATCTTTTGATCATTTGGGGAATGATTTGTATTCTTATAAATTTGAGTCAGTTTTATTTTATTTTATTTTATAAGTGAGATGTTTATCAGAAACACTGAGTGTCAAAGACCCCAGCTTTTGAGATAAGATCTTACTGTTTGACAAAAATTGCTGGGAAAATTGGAAACTAGTATGGCAGAAACTAAGCATCAACCCACACTTAACACCATACACCAAGATAAGGTCAAAATGGGTTCATGACCTAAACATAAAGAATGAGGTTATAAATAATTTAGAGAAACACAGGATAGTTTACCTCTCAGACCTGTGGAAGAGGAAGGAATTTATAACCAAAGAAGAACTAAAAATCATTACTGATCACAAAATAGAAAATTTTGATTATATCAAACTAAAAAGTTTGTCTAATACAGACAAGATTAGAAGGGAAGCAATAAACTGGGAAAATATTTTTACAGTCAAAGGTTCTGATAAAGGACTCATTTCCAAAATATATAGAGAATTGACTCTAATTTATAAGAAATCAAGACATTCTCCAATTGATAAATGGTCAAAGGATATGAACAGACAATTCTCAGATGAAGAAATTGAAACTATTTCTAGCCATATGAAAAGATGCTCCAAATAATTATTAACCAGAGAAATGAAAATTAAGACAACTCTGAGACACCACTACACACCTGTGAGATTGGCTAGAATGACAGAGAATGATAATGCAGAATGTTGGAGGGGATGTGGGAAAACAGGGACACTGATACATTGTTGGTGGAATTGTGAACATCCAACCATTCTGGAGAGCAATATGGAACTATGCTCAAAAAGTTATCAAACGGTGCATATCCTTTGATCCATCAGTGTTACTACTGGGCTTATATCCCAAAGAGATCTTAAAGAAGGGAAAGGGACCTGCACAAATGTTTGTGGCAGGTCTCTTTGTAGTGGCCAGAAAGTGGAAACTGAATAGATACTCATCAATTGGAGAATGGCTGAATAAATTGTGGTATATGAATATTATGGAATATTATTGTTTGGTAAGAAATGACCAACAGGATGATTTCAGAAAGGCCTGGAGAGACTTCCATGAACTGATGCTGAATGAAACGAGCAGGGCCAGGAGATCATTATATACTTCAACAACAATACTATATGATGATCAATTCTGATAGACCTGGCCATCTTCAGCAATGAGATGAACCAAATCAGTTCCAATGGAGCAGTAATGAATTGAACCAGCTACACCCAGGGAAAGAACTCTGAGAGATGACTAAGAACCTTTACATTGAATTCCCAATCCCTATATTTTTGCCTGTCTGCACTTTGGATTTCCTTCACAGGCTAATTGTACAATATTTCAGAGTTCGATTCTTTTTGTACAGCAAAATAATGGTTTGGTCATGTATACTTATTGTGTATCTAATTTAATTGGAACAAAAGGTTTGGCAATTGTCAATGCTGTAAAATTACCTATACATATAATTTGTAAACAAAAAGCTATTTAAAAAAAAGAAGAAGAAACCCAGGGTGTAAAAACTTTTTTCCAGCTCCCTTCCTTCATCTTGACTCCAGTAGTTTTGCTTGTGCAAAAACTTATAAATTTAATGCAATCAAAATTATCCATTTTGCATTTTATAATGTTTTCTAGTTCTTCTTTGGCCATAAATTCCTTCCTTCTCCACAGATCTGGTAGGTAGGCTATTCCTTGCTCTAATAATTTGTTTTTAGTATCACCCTTCATGTTTAATCATGAACCTATTTTGACCTTATCTTGGTATAGTGTGTTACATGTTGGACAATGTCTATTTTATGCTATACTATTTTCCAATTTTCCCTTCCTTTTTTGTGAAATAGTGAGTTCTTATCCCAGAAGTTGAAGTCTTTGGTTATATCAAATACCATGTTTACTATAGATTATTACAGTGATTAACTATTGTGTCTTATGTATGTAATCTATTCCACGGATTTACTACTCTATTTCCTAGATAGTATCCAATGGTTTTAATGATTACTGTTTTATAATACAGTGTTAGGTCTAGTATGGCAAAACCACCTTTCTTTGCATTTTTTTCATTAATTTCCTTAATATTCTTGACTTTTTTGTAATCTAGATGAATTTTGTTATAATTTTTCCTAGCTTTATAAAGCAATTTCTTGGTAATTTAATTGGTGTGGCCCTACATGAGTAGATTAATTAAGGTAGAATTCTCATTTTTATTAGACAGGCTTATCCATGAACAATTGATATTTTTCTAATTGGTTAAGTCTAAATTTATTTGAGTGAAAATTATTTTGTAATTGTGTTCATATAGTTCATTGCTTTGTCTTAGCAGGTAGACTTGCAAATATTTTATATTATGTAGTTATTTTAAATGGGATTTCTCTATTTCTTGCTGTTGGGCTGTGTTGGTGACATATAGAAATACTGATGATTTACATGAGTTTATTTTATATCCTGCAATTTTGCTAGTTTTTAACTAGTTTTCTAGTAGTTTTTTTTTTAGTTGATTCTCTAGGATTTTCTAAATATACTTTTATATCATCTGCTAAGAGTGATAGTTTTGTTTCCTCATTACCTACTCTAATTCCTTCAATTTCTTTTTCTTTTTTTTTCTTTTCTTACTACAAAAGCCAATATTTCTAGGACAATACTAAATAATAATGGTCATAATGGACAACCTTATTTAACCCCTTAGCTTAGTGGGAATGCTTCCAGCTTATCCCCATTACATATAATGCTTGTTGATGCTTTCTAATTAACATTTTAAGAAAAACTCTATTTCTATGTTCTCTAGTGTTTTTATTAGTAATGGGTATTGGATTTTGCCAAATGTGGTTTTTTTCTGCATCTATTGAGATGGTGTGATTTCTGTTAGTTTTTTTACTGATGATGTTAATTATATATGCTGTTAATTTTCTTAATATTGAACCAGTCTTACATTTCTGGTATAAATCCCACATGGCCAAAGAGTATTATCCTGGTGTTTAAAATTTTTGCATTGATATTTATTAGGGAATTTTCTCTATTTTGGCTCTTCCTAGTTTGGGTATCAATAACCATATTTGTGTCATAAAAGGAATTTGATAGTACTCCTCCTTCACCTATTTTCCCAAATAAATTATATATACTTTTGGAATTAATTATCCTTTAAATATGTGGTAGAATTCACTAGTAAAACCATCTTTCCCTGGAGATTTTTTCTTAGGCAGTTGATTAATAGCTTGTTCAATTTATTTGTCTAAAATGGCATTGTTTTAAGTATTTTATTTTTCTTCTATTAATCTGGGAAATCTATATTTTTTGTAAATATTTATCCATTTCATCTAGATTTTCAGATTTACTGGCATACAACTGGACAAAATAGCTCTAATTTCCTTTTCATTGGCTCTAAGTTCACTCTTTTCATTTTTGATACTAGTAATTTGGCTTTTTTCTTTCTTTTTTTCTAATCAAATTAACCAAAGGTTTATCTATTTTGTTAGTTTTTTCATAAAACTAATTCTTAGTTTTAAGAGTTCAATAGTTTTTCTTTATTTTCAATTAAATTAATCTCTCCTTTGATTTTTCAGAATTTCTAAATTGGTACTTAATGGGGGGGGTTAATTTGTTGTTTTTCTGACTTTTTTTAGTTGCACACAAAATTCATTGATCTTTTCTTTCTCTTTTATTCATGTGAGCATATGGAGATATAAAATTTCTTCTAAGAATTCCTTTGAGTGCATTTTATAAGTTTTGATGTGTTGTCTTATTATTGTCATTCTTTTGAATGAAATTGTCAATTGTTTTTAGGATTTATTTTTTCATTCTTCATTTTTCTTTCTTTAGGATTAGATTATTTATTCTTTCTTTCATTCTTTAGGATTAGATTATTTAATTTCCAATTAATTTTTTTCTATCTTTACCTGATTACTTTACTACTTTACTTCATTGAATGTAAATTTTATTGCATCATGATCTATTTCTGTCTTTCTATATTTGATTGTGAGGTTTTTTTGCCCTAAAACATGGTCCGTTTTTGTGGGGATGTAATGTACAATGGAGAAAAAGATATATTATTTTCTATCTCCATTCAATTTTCTCTAGAAAATTATCACAACTAATTTTTAAAAATCTTATTCATCTACTCAACTTCTTTCTTGTTTATTTTGTAATTACATTTGTTTAATTCTGAGAAAAGGAAGTTGAGATCTCTTACTCATATAGTTTTGCTATCTATTTCTTCTTGCATCTCTCTTAACTTTTCCTTTAAGAATTTGGATGGTATTCTACGTAGTGCATATATGTTTAGTATGGATATTTCTTCATTATCTATGGTATCCTATAGCAAGATTTAATTTCCTTCTTTATCTTTTTTACTTAGTCTATTTTTGCTTTTGCTTTATTTTAAATAAAGATCACATCCTGCTTTTTTTTAACTTCAGCTGAAGCATAATATATTCTTCTCCAATCTTTTACCTTTACTCTGTATGTAAATTCTATTTCTACTTTACCTTCTCTGCTTCAAATGTGTTTCTTATAAACAACATATTGTAGGATTCTGAATTTTAACCCACTCTGGATCTGCAGATGATGGAGTAGGTCAATAAATTTAAAGCTTTCCAGAAAGTCCCTACAAACAGAACAAATTTGTGCTTCAGGGCAAACACTAGACTGATGAAAAATCAAGACCACTTGGGGCAGAACAGGGATCCTCCTAATACAAACTAAGATAAAAAGAAATATCCCATGCTGAGGTTTAACCAATGTGAAATATAAATATCTCAGGCTAATTCCACAGAAACAAAGTGGGGAAAGTGGGGAACCCTGGGGCTAGGTGGGTTTGGCTGGCGCCTGAGCAGGAACCACAGGGATCTGAGTCCAGGATGACTCAGTGAACCTCAACTGATTAGGAACATATTCTGCTGTGCTGCAGTCATGGCCTTAGGTGAGAAGGAACTGGGCTGAGATGCTTCTGGCTGTCTACACTTGCAGAAGGGTAGAGATCTTACTTTAAGATTTCAGCTAAGAGGGGACAGTTGAATTGAAGCTAGAAGCACCATCCTCCCTAGCCCAGCATTAGAGGTGTTTACATTAATACTTGTCATTTTTTAAAAAATTAACGGGCAAAAAAAAAAAAAAAAGAACCCAACCATAGAAACTTACTACAGGAACAGGAAAGATGAGGGTTTATCTTCAGAGAAGTACACTGTAGTATAAAACAAAATCAAAAACAAACCAAAAACTTCTGACTCAGAGTAATATTAATGACTCCCTACTTAGAGAGAATTTATAGAAGAATTTAAATATAAAATGAAAGACATTGAGAAAAAATCTAAAAAAACCTGAGATTATGAACAAAAATATGTAACCAATTAGAAAAGGAGGTACAGAGTCTTAAAGATAAAAATGATCCTTTGAAAATTAGAATTGGGCAAGGAGAAGTCAGTGAAGCTATAAGAGACCAAGAAATAACAAAACAGAATGTAAAGAATGAAAAAGTAGAATAGAATATGAAACATCATATAAGAAAAACAGATCTAGAAAAGAGATCAAGATGAGAAAATATAAGAATAATTTGATTACCTGAAAGCTGCAACCAAAAAAGAATCTTGATACAATAATGCAAGAAATAATCCAAGAAAATTGTCTTATAGTGATAGAACTACAGGAGGGTAAAGTAGAAATAGAAAAAAATCCAACAATTACTACCTCAAAGAGATCCTTTGAGGAAAACACATAATATTATTGCCAAATTTTGAAAACCCCAGATCAAAGACAAAATTTTGCAATTAAAAAAATTCAAATATGCTGGAATTACCATTATAATTGTATGGGACTTATCACCAGCTACAATAAAAGACCACAGGTCCTTGAATCATACATACTGGCCATCAAAAGAACTAGGCTTATGGCCAACAGTATCATATCCAGCAAAATTATCCATAATATTGAAAGAAAATAAAATGGGTATTCAATGAACTTGTAGATTTTCAGGACTTTCAATCAAACCTGAACTCAATGGAAATTTAAAATATAAGAGCCAATATCAAAGGTCAGTTTTAAGGAACTTGACATAGACAGTTTGTTTATGTTTTTTACATGGAAACATGGAAACATATGTTTAAGACTGACATCAATAATTGTATAGCAAGATGGGGCAGAGTTAAGATAAAAATAGTAATTAGAATATATAAATGAGTTGCAGAGGAAGAATAGACACAGAAGCATTGGAGGGAGAAGGAGGACATATAGTTCTGAAAAGCTACCCACATCAGGAATGGGTTAAATAGGGAAGGCTACATATATATCATGAAGTATGTAGCACTTTACTAAATCCACAAAGAAATAAGGGAGGATGGATGGGTGGAGGAGAAAGCAAAGGATAGGGGAAGAAGATAGGGGAAGAATCCATGAGTGGGAGAAGTTAAGTAATTGTAAGGCAAGTTAAGGAGCAAGATTAAAGCAAAGATAAGGCATAGGAAAGATAAGTGTGTGTATATATGTTTGTATATACATATCTATTTATGTATAGATAAATATGTTATTGCTTAATTATAACTGCTTGGGGGAAGTGGAGAGGATGAAAGGGGGAAAAAAGAATAAACTAAAAAATGTGCACAGACAAAACAAAAGAACAACCTATAAGGAAGTAAAGTAAAGATGGACACTCATGAATATAATTTCTTTTACTATTAAATATCTTTTTTTGAACTGGTAATTTGTTGTTATATATTTTGAATCCTTCCTGATGTTCTACTAGGCACATGACAATATTCTGTTTTATTCTGTTTTATTTGTTATTTTGTCTTCCTTTTTTTTTCTTATTTATTATTATTTTCTTAAAATAAATAAATAAATATTATATACATACATATATATATATAATTCTTGTCTATTTCTCCAATTCTATTTTAGAGGTTGTTTTCTTCAGTAATTTTCCATTTTGCCAAAGATATTTTTAAGAAGTTGTTTTCTTCAGTCAATTTCTATGCTTCTTTTTTCCAAGCTGTTAGCTTTCCCCAAAAATCTTGCATAATTTTCCTGCATGGCTCTAATTTTTTTCCTCCATTTTTCTTCTATCTTTCTTTTAAGATCCTTTTTGAGCTTTTCCAAGAGAGCCTTTGAACAAGAGAACACTTTATATCCTCTTTTGAGGCTTTACCTGTAGTCATTTTGCCATTGCTATCCTCTTTTGGATTTGTGTTCTGATCTTCCCTATCTCCATAGTAGATTTTTATAATCAGAGCTCTTTTTGCTTTTTTTGTTCATTTTTAAAAGTTGAGCTCTGCTCCAATGGCACAGGGGAGACTGTCCCAAGGTTCTTTTACAGGTATTCAGGGATCTCTCACTGATTTTCTGCAGTGTTGGGGGCTTTCCCACTGCACTGGGTTGTCCTGCTTAAGTCCTGCCTGTTATGCTGAGTTTAGGGACTCACAATTTGCCTTCTGTGGTAGTGTTGGATGTCTTACAGCAGGCTTGCTGGTCCATTGACCTTCCAAAACAAGACAGTAGGCAACACTGCTGTACTTTGGCTAAGAGCCTCTTGCTAGATCTCCCCCAATGGACCTCCCTGCCCTATGCTGGCACTGAGTGGCATTCCCTCCTGTCCAATTGAGACATATCTCTCTTGAAGTCCTTCCAAGATATCTTAAGCTGCAAAATTCTGAATGAAGCTTAATCTAGTCTTGGAGGGAAGCTGGGCAAAGGTCAGACAATGTCCTTGTTTCTCTCCACAATGTTGGCTCTTCCCTACCCCTCCCATTCAATTTTCTTGACTCCTTTTTTTTATCACTATACATTGTCACTCTCACTACATTGAAGTGCATGTCAGAAAGATGTGTGGAGACAGTTCTCTCTCCCCCTCTTCTCTCTCTCTCTCCCTCTCTTCTTTCTCTCTCTTCTCTCTCTCTCTCTCTCTCTCTCTCTCTCTCTCTCTCTTTCTCTTTCTCTCTCTCTCTCTGTATGTGTGTGTCTATGTGTGTCTGTGTGTCTCTCTTTCTCTGTGTGTCTCTGTGTGTGTCTCTCTTTCTCTGTGTGTCTCTGACTCTCTCTGTGTGTCTCTCTCTGTCTCTTTCTCTATCTCTCTCTCTGGATCTCTCTGCCTGTCTGTCTTTCTCTCTCTCTTTTTCTGTTTCTCTCTCCCCTTCTCCCAAACCCTTTGCCCAAATGGCTAGAACACTCCAGTCTGATGGCTGGCAGAATTAATCTGTCTTGGACTCAGGCTCACTCCTTACCAGGCTTGATATATCTTCCCATGCCAGACAAAGGAGCTAGAATAAAGTTGGTGCTGGGTAAATCCTCCTTGACTGATTGATTTATTCATCCTTTGCCTCTATTGTTACCTATGTAAGGTAAGCTTTTATTCTGAGGCAATATTATTATCTCAGAAATACCAGAAACAGAAAGAAGGGGGGAAGACTTGGTATTTAGAGCAAATATGAGCCTTGAAGAAGTCATTTGACTTGATCTAAAAACAGATTTTTTTTCTTTCACTGCCTTATTCTTATGATTAATATTGCTAAACTTAGAAAAAGGCAGTGCTTCCTAGAGGAAGTAAAGAGCATTGACAGAATGGATGTTTCTTGAGGGTAGGGGCCAGTTAGTGCATCTTATGATTCTCTTGAGCCACTGCAATTCTGCTTTGCTATAGATCACAGTACCTTGTATGATGCAGGCACACTGTGCTAGATGGTCTTCTAGCAAAACTTACAAGAAAGAAAAGATCTACAAAGTGTATTCCAGGTTTGAGATTTAAGATGTATAATGTGAACCTGGCACAGGGCTCCAAGGGACCATATTATAGCAAATCTTTAGTTTATTCATTCTTTCCTACCACCCAGTGCTACTATCTTTTTCTTCTACTGTTAAATTGGACTTGGATGAGCATGTCTGGCTAATTTTCTCTGCCCCAGCTGCCAACTTTAGGCAGTGGAACATCTGTTTTATCCCCAAAGGGTATTAACCTGCCAGAAAAGGGAAATTAATATATTTTTTATTTTATAAATCAACATTCAAATTTTTTAAATGTCATTTTAAATTACCACCATAACAGTGTTGAATACCTGCTTGTTATTTACTGGTTCACGTTTGGAATTATTTCAAACTGTTTATTATTTGCTGGGGGGGCATTGTAATTCTAATTATGTGATACAAGGTGAGATAATTATTTACCGGTGCTGACTTGGAATTGCCAATAATTACTTAATATTTGTTGGAAATTATTCAACAGTTTTTAATTAGTGATACATACCAAAGTGATTGTTGTTTTCCAGAGAATATAAAAATCCATCTATGAAAAAAGACACCTGGGATCTACATTAGTAATTATTCTAAAATGCATTATTGATTTCTCCCAGTTACCATATGTGCATTATTACTTTTCAATATTTGGGGAATTCTTGCCTTTCTCAGCAAAAATTAGCCACTGAAAAGTGATGGAATAATTCTCAGGGTGAGCATTCAAATAAAGGAGAAAGCATGAGTTAAAAATAGGTCCATCCTATATCTTACTCTCTTAGAAGCCATCTGGAATAAGCTAACCTGAATACCATAAGTCCACATAAATGTATTCCATAGCACCAAGAAAAAGAATCTTCTAGGTAAAAAGGATTATGTAGAGAAATGGTCTCAAACTAAAATAGAAATGGGGGGTTAAAATAGAAAATAGAAATGTATATGGATCCCTTGGAGCTGCATATTAATTTAGAAAATCATATTATATATATATATATATATATATAAAGTTTTGTTAATACATTAATACTTCAAAAAAAGTTAGGAGCTGTATTTTAATCTGTTTTGAGCCATACTTTTGGTTCCTGCAGATCACATGTGGACCATATGTTTGACAACTCTGATCTAGAGATCATCTAATCCAATTAACTCAATTTACAGAAAAGAAAACTGAGACTGAGGGAAATTGAAGGATTTATTTTAGGTCACATAGTAGCACCCAGTTGGCCCAGTGCATAGAGTGCTGTATTGGAGTCAATAAGACTTCTTCCTGAGTTCAAATCTGATCTCAGACATTGACTAGCTATGTGACTCTGGACAAGTGACATTGTGCCTTATTCTCCTCCTCTGCATAATGACCTGAGGAAGGAAATGGCAAACCCTAATCTCTTTGCCAAGAAAACCTTAAAATGGGGCCACAGAGAGTTGGACTTAACTGAAATAACTGAACAACAAAAGTTGGTAGCAGAGCTATGAATAGAACCCAGTTTAATCATCTTTTCACAATATGATATAGGAGCTAGCTCATTAGCAACATTATTCATTTGTAGAAAGAATATAAATTAAATTTTAAAACAGAATAGATTAGAAAAATATCATGCAACTCTGGAAAGATTCCCTATATTAATCCTTGAAGTAGTACTCTAGAGATGGCAGCATTCTCTTATTCCACTCTATCTACTACATTTTTCCTAGTGGTCTTTCTTGGAAGGATAAAAAGACAGCAGCTTGAGAGAGGACTACGTTGTGGATCACAACATAGTATTTTCACTTTTTTGTTGTTGTTTGCTTGATCTTTGTTTTATTTCTCATTTTTTTTCCTTTTTGATTTATCTTTCTTGTGAAGCATGATAATTGTGGAAATATGTTTAGAAGAATTGCACATGTTTAACTTATTTGGATTACTTGTGGTATGGGGAGGGCATGGAGGGAAGGGAGGGAGAAAAAAAAGCAGATGCTTTCCTACAAACACCAACAAACTATAGACTCAAATAAAATATCTAAATTGATTTTCTTCACCAAAGTCACTTACTTATTAGTGTTTTAAAGTGTCTCTAGGCAGGCAGGATAGCTGATCATCCAACAGTGAAAATAGCAAGATAATGAAGATCATCTGCCTTTCATGTTCCTAAAGGGCAGATGGACATGCTCAAGTCCATAAAGACAGTACCTTTTGTGACTGTGTCTCAGACAACAGTATCCCCAAATCATTGCATGCCTTTTTGGGGTCCCTGAGAAAGTAAAAAAAGTCCTTGAGAAAGACCTTCTTGAACTCTAGCTTTGAAGTAGGAACTCCTGCCTTTTAGTGTCATATTCAAGGGAAGTTTATAATCACTTCCACAGTTAGAGAAAATGATGACTATTAATTTCAACTTCTGTGCCTTCATTGGTATTTTTAAGACTGAGAAGGATGAACAAGGTTTCTATTTCTGTGAAATACTCATTGTTTCTTCTCATCACCATGAAGTGGCAGAAAAGTAGCCATCCTCCGAGAATCCTGTAGCGGTCTTTGATCTAGGAGTAGGAATGGCTTGGAAATTTTCTATTCTACCTAGGGATTGATAAAGTGGATTTCTTCTCTAACAATTATAGGATCACAGATTTTAGAACTGAAAAAAGACATAATAAATCATTTAGGCCAATCATTTCATTTTGCAGATGAGAAAACTGAGGACTAGAGAGATGAAATCAGTCAGCAAGTATTTATTAAATGATTTCTATGTGTCAGTAATTTGGCTAAGTTCTAGGTATAGAAGAAAGACAAAAAAACAAGTCTCTAAGCTCAAGGAAGATGTCTTCTAAGAGAAGAGGCAATAAGCAAATAAGTATGAGAATATAATACATTTATATGTATATATAGATAACCACATACATGAATATATGTATATGTGTAAATATATGTATACATTTTACATATATATACATACATTTGGTATAAATGTCAGAGGAATGAATTTTGGAAGGGGTGGGCATCTTCTGCAGAAATCAGGATTTGAGATGAGATCTGGGGAGTTCTGGGGAGTTCTGGGAGTTCTGAGGGTTCTGGATAGTTAGCAAGTAGACATGAAGGAACAATTTTGTTGGGGATTGGGAGATGAGGTATTGTCTACAAGGAATAATCAATAGGCCAGTGTACATGGATCATGGTTTGCATGCAGGGGAGTAAGATATGAGAAGCTTGGAAAGTTAGAGGAATGTGTGAGTGTGTATGCACACACACACACACACACACACACACACACACACACACCTGGAAGTAATGAAGAACTAAAGAAATTTATTGAGTATGGTGATAACATAGTCAGAACTGCATTTTAAGAAAATGACTTTAGCAACAGGAGGATGGATTAGAATGGGGAAAAATTTGAAGCAGAAATACCAACTAGAAGGTTATCACAATAGTGCAAATATGATGTTATAAGGACCAGGGCACCATCTCTAATAGGATCAAAAAGAACAAAATAAGAAATTATGTATTGGCACAAACAAAAAGTCTGACGACAGATTGCACATGTAAAGTAAAAATGAGGAAACTGGCAATGAGATTATATGCCTGGGAGACTGTAGAGAAGGTTCTATAGTAATGGAAAAGTTGGGAACTGAGATGGGTTTGGGACCAAGCTCTGTTTTGGACATGTTGAGTTTTTGAAGTCCAAAAGAAATTTAATGATGTGAGACTGAAATGGCTTTTCCTATTCAGTAGTAAACAGCAGAGTATTAATTTGAAAACCAATTTTTTTCATTCCAAATCCTTTTTCCTATGCTATAGTTCTATCTCAGCATCTTTTAGTATCTTTTTCTCATGCCCTAAAAAGAGACACAATTATCTGAAGGCATAGTTACCATAGTCAGATCTTTCTCTTCTCCCATACATATGACTCTCAATGATTTTATTTACTATTCATTTATTTTTGTCTCCTCTTCATTTTTAAATTTCCCTGCTGGCAAGGAATTGGTCTACTCTGCATTTTCAGCCCCACATAACCTAGCACAATCTCTCTCTCTGTCTCTGCCTCTTCTCTGTGTGTTTCTCTGTCTCTGTCTTTCTCCAACATTCTCTAGTTAGCCTCTTCTTCTTATGATAGGAATTCATCACTTTCCTACACACACACACACACACACACACACACACACACACACACACACATTATTCCTTTCCTTTTTTTAAACATCTAGAAATTAGAAAGTCTTTTTTTTTAATTTAATTTTTATTTAATAATTACTTTATATTGACACTCGTTTCTGTTCCGATTTTTTTTCCCTCCCTCCCTCCCTCCGCCCCCTCCCCTAGATGGCAAGCAGTCCTTTATATGTTGGATATGTTGCAGTATATCCTAGATACAATATATGTTTGCAGAACTGAACAGTTCTCTTGTTGCATAGGGAGAATTGGATTCAGAAGGTATAAATAACCCGGGAAGAAAAACAAAAATGCAGATAGTTCACATTCGTTTCCCAGTGTTCTTTCTTTGGGTGTAGCTGCTTTTGTCCGTCATTTATCAATTGAAACTCAGGTCTCTTTGTCAAAGAAATCCACTTCCATCAAAATATGTCCTCATACAATATCGTTGTCGAAGTGTATAATGATCTCCTGGTTCTGCTCATTTCACTTAGCATCAGTTCATGTAAGTCTCGCCAGTCCTCTCTGTATTCATCCTGCTGGTCATTTCTTACAGAACAATAATATTCCATAACATTCATATACCACAATTTACCCAGCCATTCTCCAATTGATGGGCATCCATTCATTTTCCAGTTTCTAGCCACTACAAACAGGGCTGCTACAAACATTTTGGCACATACAAGTCTCTTTCCCTTCTTTAGTATTTCTTTGGGATATAAGCCCAATAGAAACACTGCTGGATCAAAGGGTATGCACAATTTGATAATTTTTGGGCATAATTCCAGATTGCTCTCCAGAATGGTTGGATTCGTTCACAACTCCACCAACAATGCATTAGTGTCCCAGTTTTCCCGCATCCCCTCCAACATTCATCATTATTTTTTCCTGTCATCTTAGCCAATCTGACAGGTGTGTAATGGTATCTCAGAGTTGTCTTAATTTGCATTTCTCTGATCAATAATGATTTGGAACACTCTTTCATATGAGTGGTAATAATTTCAATTTCATCCTCTGAAAATTGTCTGTTCATATCCTTTGACCATTTATCAATTGGAGAATGGCTTGATTTCTTATAAATTTGAGTCAGTTCTCTATATATTTTGGAAATGAGGCCTTTATCAGAACCTTTAACTATGAAAATGTTTTCCCAGTGTGTTGCTTCCCTTCTAATCTTGTTTGTACAAAGGCTTTTTAATTTGATGTAATCAAAATTTTCTATTTTGTGATCAGTAATGGTCTCTAGTTCATCTTTGGTCACAAATTTCTTTCTCCTCCACAAGTCTGAGAGATAAACTATTCTATGTTCCTCTAATTTATTTATAATCTCGTTCTTTATGCCTAGGTCATGGACCCATTTTGATCTTATCTTGATATATGGTGTTAAGTGTGGGTCCATGCCTAATTTCTGCCATACTAATTTCCAATTATCCCAGCAGTTTTTATCAAATAATGAATTCTTTTCCCAGAAGTTAGGGGCTTTGGGTTTGTCAAACACTAGATTGCTATAATTGACTATTCTGTCTTGTGAACCTAGCCTTTTCCACTGATCCACTAATCTATTTCTTAGCCAATACCAAATGGTTTTGGTGACTGCTGCTTTATAATATAATTTTAGATCAGGTACAGCTAGGCCACCTTCATTTGATTTTTTTCATTAATTCCCTTGAGATTCTCGACTTTTTATTGTTCCATATGAATTTTGTTGTTATTTTTTCTAGATCAATAAAATATTTTCTTGGAAGTCTGATTGGTATAGCACTAAATAAATAGATTAGTTTAGGGAGTATTGTCATCTTTATTATGTTCGCTTGGCCGATCCAAGAGCACTTAATATTTTTCCAATTATTTAAGTCTGACTTTATTTGTGTGGAGACTTTTTTATAATTTTGCTCATATAATTCCTGACTTTCCTTTGGTAGATAGATTCCCAAATATTTTATGGTATCAACAGTTATTCTGAATGGAATTTCTCTTTGTATCTCTTGCTGTTGGGTTTTGTTAGTGATGTAGAAAGTCTTTTTTAAAATAGTCAAAATTTGCATGCCTTCAACACCTTTTGATTTATCCTAGGACATGGTTCAAGAAGTGGCAAGGGAATCAGAGATTATTTAGTCAACTCTTCAGTTTTATAGATGAGGAAATTTCTTATCTCTTGAGCCATACATTTAACACATTCCCATTACACAACTCTTCACAAAGCTGAAGATGGCCATCATATGTGCCTTTAAATTTTCTACCCCAAACATTCATTTATTGCTAAATACCCTCAATCCCTTTCAATTTAGTATTTCCACATCATCTTCTTTTCCTTCTTCTGGATACACTACAACTTATGAGTGTCCTTCCTAAAATATGGTACCCAACACCAATAATGGATAATGATAGTTTTTCATCTCTACATTGTTCATTTTGCTGAATTATTGGAAAAGTTCTTTCTTTCCCCTAGCCTCAAAAATCTGAAAGGGGAAAAATAACTTAGCTCACTGGTTCCTAATGAATGATCTTAAGTCATTTACTTAGTGTAAAGATTATTCAGGAACACCATTACTTACCAAACACATTATTCAGAAACTCTTTTATGTTGAAAAGCATTTAATTAGAATTACATTATTAGAAACTGCTAAGTATTTCCTTTACTTATTCATTAAATAATGAAATACTTTACTAAGAGAAAACAATGGAAGAGAGATGTTACTATTTAATCATTTGCTAAATATTTTCGATGAATAACTATCAGTACCAATTATTTGCAAATGTAATGAATTCAACTCCCACACCTGGATATCTCATATGCCTTCTTCTCTAGCAAAAGGGATGGAAGGGATCAGTTTTGAAAATGAAAGGGATTACATGGATCTAGGTCTCTGGGGAACCATTGATATCACTGCTTATTTTCATTTGTTCCATGGTAAACTGATAGGAGAATATAGCTTTTAGAGTGATGCCATTCCTCTGCACAGGGGAAATCAGGATTCTCATGAGAAAGAATAGAAATCTCCTGTCTCTGCTCAGATGCCACATTGACTTTATGTCACAACTGACAATTGCAATGATGTCATATGATTACCTTAAATCAGGAAATGAGGTGCTCCTTACTTATGTGATTATAAGATAGAGCAAATTGTGGTTAGCAGAATACAGAGAAATGTGTATCTTAATGATAATTATCATGCCTTTAATTGAGGTCTCTGGGATTCTACTCTTTATCTAAAGAGCATTTCAGCAACTCTTAAAGTAGTAAGTTTTAGGCTGAAATCTTCAAGCCACACATAGTTATTTTATATGGAAAATATTTCTCTTCAGCACCTCTACCTATTTTCCAAGAAATATACAATTTTATGTGCAAAGCATTTCCAGAGACTATGTTGAAAAGTGGAAACCCATGCCATACAAACATGCATGCTGCCTTCTCTTATCAAACTATATATAGACTTTTGTCTTCCTCTGTTTGGATATCACTGGAAGCCACTGAATGAGCAAATAAAAGATGGCAGGAAATACAACATAAATCTTCCTTTCAACTCTGACAGAGCTCCAGCTTAAATACTTTACTGATATGTCTTTCAATCAATTAGTATTCATTAAGCCTTTTCTAAGGTGCCAGACACTTTACTAGGCATTGGAGATACAAAGAAAGGCAAAATAACCAAAAAATTTACAAACATATGGGATATTTATTTCTAAACATAATATGTCTATAGATACAGAGAGAGACAGAAACAGAAACATAAAGAGTGGATATGACCGAAAGAAAGAACTAAGAAGGGCTTCCTGACCTTCTCACTCTTCTTAACATATAATATTCCATCTCTCATCCCCATGCTTTGTTTTAATTATTTATTTCTTTAAAATTCTTTTCATTTTAAGTTTTGAGTACCAAATTTTCACCTCCCTTCTAATGTAAAAACTCTTCTTTGTATATCTCTTTTATGTGAAAAAAAATAGTTTTTATTCTATCTCTCCCTTCCCTTCTTCTCCCAGTGCACTCCACTTTCTTACCCCTTCATTTTTTGGGAGGAGATTATTTCTACATAATTGATTCACACTTTTTTAGTTATGTAAATTATTTTAATTACCCTAATAATGCTAAAGTTCTTGGGAATTCCATGAATTATCTTCCCAAAAAAGAATGAAATCAGTTTAACCTTATTGAGTCCCTTATGATTTCTCATTCATGTTTACCTTTCTGTGCTTTTCTCAAGTTTTATGTTTGAGTGTCAAATTTTTTTATTCAGCTCTAGTCTTTCCATCAGGAATACTTGAAAGTCCTCTATTTCATTAAATATCCATTTTTCCCCTGAAGGATTATACTTAGTTGTGCTGAGTGGGTTATTTTTAGTTCTAATCCTACCTCTTTTGCCTTCTACAATATCACATTTCAAATCCTCTGCTTTGCAGACATTTCTCACCTTTAAATAAATTTGTGTTACACAAATCTGACATTATATAAAGAATTTTGAAAGAAATCTTTCCAAAAAAACCCAACCTATTTCAACTTTACTGTGCAATACTGTGCTACCCCTCTGCTCAGCGCTCCTTGGCTTTCCATTCCCACCCATCCAGCAAAACAAAACAACAATAACAAAAATCCTCCAAGTGAAAGGAGAAGAATGGACTCATAGAGAGACCATCACAGCAATGTGCTGGATTGGGAACTTGCCTTGAACCTTCTAGCACCAAGAGAGGAGACCTTTGCCCTATTCTGCTGTCTATCTTCCATCTAATCAGGTACAAAAATGACACCTATCCCTGGTTTCTGCCTGTTGCCCTTTCTCTCATGTGTATGTCCAGGGTTCCTCATTTGCTTCCTCCCAGATCCAATCAGATCTTCCTGTTGCTGGCTCCAACCTCATATGTTCCTCCTCCTACTCTTGCTTCTCTGTCCCTGGGCCCTACATGTTTTTGAACTATGTACCTGCAAACTCCCATAAGGCAGTTGGCTTTCTTCCTTTTTTCTCTCTTTCTCCCTTTCTTATGTCCATGCACAAATTCACATTACATAAAAATTGCTTTATATACAAGTTTGGGAAATGGTATATATATATATACACACATACATATATATATATATATGAGTTATTTCTGTGTATAATATACATATGTATATATATACATATATGTATATATGCAGAAATATGTTTCTATCTACCTAGTTATCTAGTTTATATTGTCTTCACTGATGGAGTAAGTGGTTTCATCTTTTTTGAGTCTTCAGAATCTAGCATAATGTCTGATACGTGGTAGGTGCTTTATAAATATAATTGATTAAACATCATTGAATTGGCAAAACAGTGAAATGCCATGGCAGAAAGTGAGGATTGCCTATGTTAGAACATCCTTTTAATGATACCTGAAAAGTTCTAGTGAAAATTCTAGCCAAGCAAATGGTACATATCTCACTTCTACACCTGTATCAGGAAGATATTTAAGAGAACTATAGGGCTGAGTTGCCTCAAAGAATAAGAACAAATGCGTGAGAAAGGTATAAAAAATGATTCTGTGTAGAACCTTTGCAAAAACATAATTTCCCATTTCTTCCAGGGACACAGAGTGCAATGTGTCCTCATAAAACAATTGTTCTTATCGTTTGATTCATCCCTTTCACACCAGAGTCCTCGCAACAGAAATGCAAACATGGCTAAAAGGGCATTGGGGAATGTATGAAGATATTGAATAGTGGCTTTGTCAGATGAATAGTTCATGAAAGGGAAGCCAGAGATTGAGAACCAAGGGGATTGAAATGATTTCTCCTTCCCTCTTGTGACTTTGATATCATAAGATATTTAGAAAAACTTCTTATCCAGGGTCTCAAGATAGAACATCTCCCCTTCCCTCACTATGGAAATAATGTGGTATAAATCAAAAGAATATGAGAATTTTACCGTGAGGATCCATCTCATCTGAGTATTTTTCTTTCTGAATATTCTGAGAAATTTTCTTTGAAAGAAATATTTTGTTCATTTCAGTCTCACGCTATAAGTACACTAGTCCATAGATAAGTGAATTATATTTTGGGATCATGTGAACCTAGAGAAGAGATTGAGATCCCGTGGGATAGTATCATATAATAAGTTATGGCTATTGGTCAGGAATTTATTAGACTATTGTAGATGGAAATACACATTCTGGAAGCTGTTGAAAGGAGAATATCTAGGCAGATGAAGGTTGCATATAAATTCAGTCTATGCATGCAAAGTTCTTGGGAATGGTAGCTCAAAGCTTGAAGTGCTATCTGGTGGTTTGCCCAGATACAACTGGACAATCGGTCTTAGCCCATGCAATAATGGGAGTGGAATAGTTTGAGCTTAGATCACCACCTTGTGGCTTTTGCAGTTAATGCACACTGAAGAGCTACTCACACCTTGACATAAACATAGTTTAAAAACTGTTGTGTTAGGGTGGCAGTGAAAAAGAAATGCCTTTTATATTTTATATTTTTCTCCCTTTATGCTTTGTGGTGATTTCATCATTCCCCATGTATTCTTTTATCACCTCTGCGAAAAAAACCTCTAGTCTCCCATCACTCACTGCCATTGGATATCTTGAACTGGATGCCTCATAAACTTCTTAATCTCAGTACATCAAAAACTGAATTCATTATCTTTTCTACAAAAATTCTCCCCTCTTCCAAATGAAAATCCCATTTTCTGTGGAAAGCCATTTCCAATTTCTCTTAATTATACAGCCTTCCATTTATTGATTGTCTCCAAATTATTCTATTAATATCTTATTTGAACATAATCATTTTTATGTTGGTCTTCCTTATAGACAATGAGCTCCTTGAGAGCAAGAATTGTTTTTGTCTTTCTTTGTATTCTACAGCATTTAACACAGTGCCCTGCACATAGTAAGTATTTGATAAAATGTTAGTTGACTATTATTATCAAAGACACTGTGATTCTCCATTCACCCAGTCTTACAGCCTACATCATTCTTGACTTTTTACTTGCACACACCTCACAAATCCAATTTCTCACCAAGTTTTATTGAATCTACCCTCTCAAAAATCTCTCATATATATCCCATCTCTCCTTTGGCATGGCCAGCACTGTTGGGCAATCTCTCATCATTTTCTCCTTAAACTCTTGAAAAAAAATGGCTATTTTTTCTCTTTTTCTCAAGTCTTTACTTTCTCCAATCCATCTTCCATCCAGTTACCAAAGTGATCTTCCTAAAGAAAAGGAATTCTTTACTCCCCTCCTCGATAAACTCCTGTGACTATTTAAGTTTTCCTAATAGCACTCATCTCTTTAATGCTTCCAAATAACATACTCCACTTCCTGACTCTATGAATTTTTGCTACCTACCTTCATGCCTAGAATTCTCTCCCTTTGACTTTCTGCCTCCCGGATTCCCTATCTTCCTTTAAATCTCAGCTAAAATCCTATTTTTGCAAGATGCCTTTCTTTTCCTCCACTTAGTACTAGTGCCCAATTTCTGAGATCATCTTTAAGCATCCTTTATGGGACTTCCGGTTAAGATGGCGGAGAGGAGGCTCACAGTTGCATAAGCTCCACGCTTTCTCTCACTATCCACTTCATTACAAGCCTCTGAATCAATGCTTGACTGAAAAAAACCCACATATAGTTACCAAGAGAAGCCATCCTTGAGATTCGCCAAGAAAGGTCTGTCTTTACTGGAGGGCTGGGATGGTTTTAGATCGGGCGCAGGCGGCGGGCAGCGGCAGTGAGAGCACGGGAGCAGACTGGAGAGGGGGTGGGGAGTGATCGCAGCCATCTCTGCGGGGAGAGCTTCGCTACAGGTTTGGATACTTTGCTCCGGCAGCAAGTCAGCAGCCCAGCAGAGAAGCTAAAAACACCGGGGCTGAAGAATACAACCCCAAACAGCTGGAGTCTCTCGGGACCTGGGCCGTCCCCCCCCCCCCCCCCCCCAACAGTGACTCAGCATGCTCTGGGATCTCAGACCGCAGGCGCAGCACAGTCCTACTAGTGCCTCACTGCTGCCCCCTGCAGTCTGTAGAGGAAGCTCGATAACATACCCAACCCCTCCCCCAAAGAAAGACTTCAGTTTTTTCTGTTTTTCTTTGGTAGTTTGTCTCTGATTAATAGACAGAATGAGCAAGAAGCTGAAGAGGACTTTAACCCTTGACAGCTTCTACACAGATAGAAAGCAGACTCTAAATCCTGAGGAGACTAAAAACAGGCAGTCCCCAGGTGAATCCCCAAAGGAGGAGATCATCTGTTCCTCAGCACAGATGAACCTCATAGAAGTGATTAAAAAGGCTCTCACAAGGGAGCTAGAAGAAAAATGGGGAAAGCAGAGTGAGGCTTGGCAAAAGGAGAGGGAAGCTTGGGAAAAGGAGAGGGAGGCTTGGCAAAAGAGCCTGGAGAAAGTTAAAGAGAGAGTGGATAAAGAAGTAAAATCCTTGAAAAATAGGATTGGTGAACTGGAAAACAAAATTGGCGAAATGGAAAAAAATTCCACAGAACAAAAGAACTCAATTGGACAATTAGAAAAAGATTTTTAAAAAAGTGAGTGAAGAGAACACTTCACTGAAAATCAGACTTGAACAAGTGGAATTGAATGACTCGAGGAGACAAGAAGAATCAGTCAAGCAAATCCAAAAAAATCAAACAATGGAGAAAAATGTGAAATACCTTCTGGGGAAGACAACAGACCTGGAAAACAGATCCAGGAGAGACAATCTGAGAATCATTGGACTCCCAGAAAAACATGATGAAAAAAAGAGCCTGGACACTATTTTCCAGGAAATTATCAAAGAGAACTGCCCAGAAGTCATAGGAACAGAGGAAAAAATAAACATTGAAAGGATTCATCGATCACCCACTGAAAGGGATCCTAAAATCAAAACACCAAGGAATATAGTGGCCAAATGCCAGAACCCTCAGATGAAGGAAAAAATATTGCAAGCGGCTAGAAAAACCCAATTCAAGTATCAAGGAGCCACAATAAGGATCACCCAGGATCTGGCAGCATCCACATTAAAAGATCGAAGGGCCTGGAATATGATATTCCGAAAGGCTAAGGAACTTGGTATGCAACCAAAAATAACTTACCCAGCGAGAATGAGCATCTTTTTCCAGGGAAGAAGATGGACATTCAACGAAGTAAGCGAATTTCATCTATTTCTGATGAAAAAAACAGAACTTAACAAAAAGTTTGATCTACAAATATAGAACTCAGGAGAAATCTAAAAAGGTAAAGATTAATCTTGGGAACTATATTTTGACTATATAGATGTATAAAGAATACATGTATACCTTGTTCTAGAAATTGATGTGGAAAGGACATTGTACCAGAAAAAGGGTAAAGTGGGGGTAGTACATCTCATGAAGAGGCATAGGAAACCTATTATATCTGAGAGAAAGAATGGAGGGGGATGAATATAGTGGGTATCTTACTGCCTTCAGAATTGGCTTTAAGTGAAAAATCTTAAGACATATTCAATCTATGGTGAAACTTCTCCCATCTCATTGAAAAGTGAGAAGGGAAAAGTGAAAAGGGAAGGAATAAGCTAAGCGGAAGGGAATACGGGAACTGGGAGGGAAAGGGGTAAGATAGGGGGAGGAACTCTAAGGCGGGGGGAGGGATACTAAAAAGGGAGGGCTGTGAGAAGCAAGTGGTGCTCACAAGCTTAATACTGGGAAGGGGGAAAGGGGAAAGAAGGGAGAAAAGCATAAACCGGGGTTAACAAGATGGCAAGTAATACAGAATTGGTCATTCTAACCATAAATGTGAATGGGGTAAACTCCCCCATAAAGAGGAAGCGGTTAGCAGAATGGATTAAAAGCCAGAATCCTACAATATGTTGTTTACAGGAAACACACCTGAAGCGGGGAGATACATGCAGGTTAAAGGTAAAAGGTTGGAGCAAAATCTACTATGCTTCAGGAGAAGTCAAAAAAGCAGGGGTAGCCATCCTGATCTCAGATCAAGCTAAAGCAAAAATTGACCTAATTAAAAGAGATAAGGAAGGACACTATATCTTGCTAAAGGGTAGCATGGATAATGAAGCACTATCTATATTAAACATATATGCACCAAGTGGGGTAGCATCTAAATTCTTAAAAGAGAAACTAAGAGAGCTGCAAGAAGAAATAGACAGTAAAACTATAATAGTGGGAGATCTCAACCTTGCACTCTCAGAATTAGATAAATCAAACCACAAAATAAATAAGAAAGAAGTCAAAGAGGTAAATAGAATACTAGAAAAGTTAGATATGATAGATCTCTGGAGAAAATGTAATGGAGACAGAAAGGAATACACTTTCTTTTCAGCAGTTCATGGAACCTATACAAAAATTGACCATATATTAGGACATAAAAACCTCAAACTCAAATGTAGTAAGGCAGAAATAGTAAATGCATCCTTTTCAGACCACGATGCAATGAAAATTACATTCAACAAAAAACCAGGGGAAGTAGACCAAAAAATAATTGGAAACTAAATAATCTCATACTAAAGAATGATTGGGTGAAACAGCAAATCATAGACATAATTAATAACTTCACCCAAGAAAACGATAATAATGAGACATCATACCAAAATGTATGGGATGCAGCCAAAGCGGTAATAAGGGGAAATTTCATATCTCTAGAGGCCTATTTGTATAAAATAGAGAAAGAGAAGGTCAATGAATTGGGTTTGCAATTAAAAATGCTAGAAAAGGAACAAATTAAAAACCCCCAGTCAAACACTAAACTTGAAATTCTAAAAATAAAAGGTGAGATCAATAAAATTGAAAGTAAAAAAACTATTGAATTGATTAATAAAACTAAGAGTTGGTTCTATGAAAAAACCAACAAAATAGACAAACCCTTAGTAAATCTGATTAAAAAAAGGAAAGAGGAAAATCAAATTGTTAGTCTTAAAAATGAAAAGGGAGAACTCGCCACTAACGCAGAGGAAATTAGAGCAATAATTAGGAGTTACTTTGCCCAACTTTATGCCAATAAATTCGACAACTTAAATGAAATAGAAAAATACCTCCAAAAATATAGCTTGCCCAAACTAACAGAGGAAGAAGTAAATATCCTAAACAGTCCCATCTCAGAAAAAGAAATAGAACAAACTATCAATCAACTCCCTAAGAAAAAATCCCCAGGACCAGATGGATTTACATGTGAATTCTACCAAACATTTAAAGAACAATTAACTCCAATGTTATATAAACTATTTGAAAAAATAGGGATTGAAGGAGTCCTACCAAACTCCTTTTATGACACAGACATGGTACTGATACCTAAACCAGGTAGGCTGAAAACAGAGAAAGAAAATTATAGACCAATCTCCCTAATGAATATTGATGCTAAAATCTTAAATAAAATATTAGCAAAAAGATTACAGAAAATCATCACCAGGATAATACACTATGACCAAGTAGGATTTATACCAGGAATGCAGGGCTGGTTCAATATTAGGAAAACTATTAGCATAATTGACTACATCAATAACCAAACAAACAAAAACCATATGATCATCTCAATAGATGCAGAAAAAGCATTTGATAAAATCCAACATCCATTCCTAATAAAAACACTTGAGAGCATAGGAATAAATGGACTTTTCCTTAAAATAGTCAGGAGCATATATTTAAAACCATCAGTAAGCATCATATGCAATGGGGAAAAACTGGAACCTTTCCCAGTAAGATCTGGAGTGAAGCAAGGTTGCCCACTATCACCATTATTATTTAATATCGTATTAGAAACACTAGCCTCAGCAATAAGAGTCGAGAAAGAAATTAAAGGAATTAGAGTAGGCAATGAGGAAACCAAACTATCACTCTTTGCAGATGATATGATGGTATACCTAGAGAACCCCAGAGATTCTACTAAAAAGCTATTGGAAATAATTCATAATTTTAGCAAAGTAGCTGGCTACAAAATAAATCCCCATAAATCCTCAGCATTTTTATACATCACCAACAAAACCCAACAGCAAGAGATACAAAGAGAAATTCCATTCAGAATAACTGTTGATACCATAAAATATTTGGGAATCTATCTACCAAAGGAAAGTCAGGAATTATATGAGCAAAATTATAAAAAAGTCTCCACACAAATAAAGTCAGACTTAAATAATTGGAAAAATATTAAGTGCTCTTGGATCGGCCGAGCGAACATAATAAAGATGACAATACTCCCTAAACTAATCTATTTATTTAGTGCTATACCAATCAGACTTCCAAGAAAATATTTTATTGATCTAGAAAAAATAACAACAAAATTCATATGGAACAATAAAAAGTCGAGAATCTCAAGGGAATTAATGAAAAAAAAATCAAATGAAGGTGGCCTAGCTGTACCTGATCTAAAATTATATTATAAAGCAGCAGTCACCAAAACCATTTGGTATTGGCTAAGAAATAGATTAGTGGATCAGTGGAAAAGGCTAGGTTCACAAGACAGAATAGTCAATTATAGCAATCTAGTGTTTGACAAACCCAAAGCCCCTAACTTCTGGGAAAAGAATTCATTATTTGATAAAAACTGCTGGGATAATTGGAAATTAGTATGGCAGAAATTAGGCATGGACCCACACTTAACACCATATACCAAGATAAGATCAAAATGGGTCTATGACCTAGGCATAAAGAACGAGATTATAAATAAATTAGAGGAACATAGAATAGTTTATCTCTCAGACTTGTGGAGGAGAAAGAAATTTGTGACCAAAGATGAACTAGAGACCATTACTGATCACAAAATAGAAAATTTCGATTACATCAAATTAAAAAGCCTTTGTACAAATAAAACTAATGCAAACAAGATTAGAAGGGAAGCAACAAACTGGGAAAGCATTTTCACAGTTAAAGGTTCTGATAAAGGCCTCATTTCCAAAATATATAGAGAACTGACTCAAATTTATAAGAAATCAAGCCATTCTCCAATTGATAAATGGTCAAAGGATATGAACAGACAATTTTCAGAGGATGAAATTGAAACTATTACCACTCATATGAAAGAGTGTTCCAAATCATTATTGATCAGAGAAATGCAAATTAAGACAACTCTGAGATACTACACACCTGTCAGATTGGCTAAGATGACAGGAAAAAATAATGATGAATGTTGGAGGGGATGCGGGAAAGCTGGGACACTATTGCATTGTTGGTGGAGTTGTGAACGAATCCAACCATTCTGGAGAGCAATCTGGAATTATGCCCCAAAAATTATCAAATTGTGCATACCCTTTGATCCAGCAGTGTTTCTATTGGGCTTATATCCCAAAGAAATACTAAAGAAGGGAAAGGGACCTGTATGTGCCAAAATGTTTGTAGCAGCCCTGTTTGTAGTGGCTAGAAACTGGAAAATGAATGGATGCCCATCAATTGGAGAATGGCTGGGTAAATTATGGTATATGAATGTTATGGAATATTATTGTTCTGTAAGAAATGACCAGCAGGATGAATACAGAGAGGACTGGCGAGACTTACATGAACTGATGCTAAGTGAAATGAGCAGAACCAGGAGATCATTATACACTTCGACAACGATATTGTATGAGGACATATTTTGATGGAAGTGGATTTCTTTGACAAAGAGACCTGAGTTTCAATTGATAAATGACGGACAAAAGCAGCTACACCCAAAGAAAGAACACTGGGAAACGAATGTGAACTATCTGCATTTTTGTTTTTCTTCCCAGGTTATTTATACCTTCTGAATCCAATTCTCCCTATGCAACAAGAGAACTGTTCGGTTCTGCAAACATATATTGTATCTAGGATATACTGCAACATATCCAACATATAAAGGACTGCTTGCCATCTAGGGGAGGGGGTGGAGGGAGGGAGGGAAAAAAATTGGAACAGAAACGAGTGTCAATATAAAGTAATTATTAAATAAAAATTAAAAAAAAAATAAAAGGAAGGGAATTGGGTAATATCAAAAAAAAATAAAAAATAAAAAAAAATTTTTAAAAAAAGCATCCTTTATAGATTCTGATTGTACACAGGTTTTTACATATTGTCTCCCCCATTAGAATGTGAGCTTTTTTTAAGCATAGGAACATTTTGCACAATATTTGGCACATAGCAGATATTCACTAAATGCATATAGACTGCTTGATTATATTTGCAAATCATCTCTTTAAGTTATCCTCCTCTACTTTTTTATTTTAAAATTTTTTAGGGTCACTACCATTCATCTGCTTTTTCTTAATTGAAACTTTGGTAAGCTCTCATATCCAATCAGTTGCCAAATTCTGTTGATTCTGTATCTACAATTAATTTTTCCATTTTTGTATTGCCACTGCTACCACTGTAGAAAAGCTCTCATTTCCATTCATATAGAGTATTGCAATTGCAAATATTCCCAATTCTACATTCCCCCATTCTAATCTATCCTTCATGCCCCTGTCAGAATAATTATACATGTCATTTCTCTATTTAAAAAACCTTCAAAGGCTTCTGAATACCTACTAAGTAGAGTCAAAATACTTTTCCTGGCATTTAAGGAACTGTACCACAAGCTCACCGTACCTTTCTAACCTATTTTACAGTTTACCACATATTCCAGATATTTCTGCTTCTTTAAGAAATATGATGAATAGCTGCATTTTCTGTCTCTATATTCATGTTGTTCCATATAATTTTCTGGACAGAGTGCTGAACTTGGAATGAAGAAATTATAAGTTCAAATTGACATAAACTGAGATCTTTTGGGGGGCCCTCAGATGTAAACTCTATCCCCTTGGTGAGGTCCCCCAGCGACTCTCAGACCCTGGGAAAATCCTGCAAAGTCCCAGTTAAGTGGTTTCATTCAATTGGAGATTTTGGTCAATCACCCTCCATTGAATTGCCATAAACAACCCTCAGTGGCTCAAACTCTCAGTTAAGTAATCTCATTCAATTTGCAATCGAATTGAAAATCAGTCTCTCAAGAGTTGGCCCCATCTCTGAGGCAAAGATCAAAGCAAGACCCTATATATATATATATATATATATATATATATATATATATATATATATATATATATATATATATATATATATATATATATATATATATATATGTATATATAGGCTACATGCCCAGATAGCTTTGCAGAAATCCTAAACAGGATTATGCTTGCCAAGAAAGACAGTTTCCTTCCAGGACTTTTTGCCTACTGGTGAAGATATTCTCTTCTCAGTGTTAACCTTTGTTATCTTCCTAATAGGACCTTTTGACTAAGAAGTCTGTCTTTTTAGCAATTGGCTTCTCAGTGCTAATAAATCCCGTTTGCCACACAGATTTTGGGTTTGCCAATTCTTTTGCATAGGACCTTCACCTCCAACCAGAGGAGATTTCCCACCCCAATTCTCCCACCTCACCACAACTACCATTAACCTCATCATTTGCATTTCATCAAAATCATGCTTCTCATCCTTACATGTTACATGACCTCAAACAAATCACATTTATCTTTTCCTAGACTCAGTTTTTTTCATCTGTAAAATGGGGACAAACAACCCTACCATGAAGAGTTATAATATATATGCTTTTGAAGTCTTAAAAAATATATAATTTGGCTATCATCATCTTCAACATTATCACCTGCTGTTGAATTACTACCTAACCTTTAGAGTTTCACTGAAATTCCATATTATTAATGTGGCTTGACCTGAAAACCCAAGTCACAAAGTTCCATGTATTAGAATTGGAAAATTCTAATCTTGAAAATCATTCAGTGCAACTCATTTCTGACTAGTAATCAGCTTGTAACAAATAGTCATCCAGCCTTCATGTGAAAAACTCCATCAATAACCAATTCACTAACTGTTGAGGCAGATTTTTTTTTTGTCTTGAAACCCATATCTCTAAAACTTCCATTCTTATGTCCTAGTTTTGCTATCCAGAAGCAAGGAAAACAGGTCTATTCATCCTTAAACATAACACCTAAAATCTTTAGATACTTGAAGATAGATATCATGCACTCCTCAACCTAATTCTTTTCTTCTTCAGGGTAACCACCTCTATTCCAATCCTCCTGTGGCGTGCTTGCCAAGTTTTTCATCGGGCTCATTGCCCTCCTCTGGATTCACTCCATTTTCTCAATGTTCTTGTTAAAATATGGTATTAAGAACTGAACAAAACACTCCAAAAATAGTGTGACCATGACAGAATACAGTTGGATTACCTACTGACTCAGTCTGAATGCTCAATTTCTATTAGGTGAATCTAAGATTCCATGAGCTTTTTTGCCTCCTTGAGAGCTGAACTGATTCACTTTGTTTTTTGTCTCATTAGAACACAGAATGGAGCCTGGAATGTACTTAATTGAAATAAATGCTTTATGATCAAGAGATTGACTTTTGAACTTATGGATTGTTAAGACCTTCAATTCTTTTTTTCATGAACCATTGTCTAGCCAAGCTTCCCCCAATCTGTACTCCAGCAACTGATCTTGGGGAACTCTAACATAATTTTAATCACTTTTATATTAGCAAATGTAGGTCATTTTAGACTTTGTCTTTTCCGATATGTCCCTTCCCATTTCATATTTGATAAGCAAAATATGCATGCCTTCATTTAAGCCACTGAGTGAAAAAAAACAGAGCTGAAACAAAGACAATATTTTCAGTCAGTTCAGTTTAGATCTTCTGGGTTATTGTGATCCATTAATGACTACCTTTTGGATTACATAGTTTAATTACAATAACATTTACTACTCCCTACACTCCATATTTTGTTCTTACTACAATAATATCTTGAGACACTTTTAAAAACTCTTTGCTTAAATCAAGATATTTCACATTTATACTATGCCCTTTTGCTAATCCAGTTAATTTATGGAAAAAGGAAAGAGGTTGGTTTGGCATATTCTTTATTAACTCATTCTATCTAACTCTAACAAAGCATTTCCAAGTCAATTTGCTTCATATGGTGACTTATTAAGCACTTACTATGTGCAAAGCACTTTGTTTTGAGCTAAGCCCCAAATAATGTAATTGTATTATTATTATTTTTATTTGTATCTCATATTCTTTCTAGACAATGATCCCCATGGAATGGGGACTTGTCTTATCTAATATTGGTATCTCCCTATTATTACACTCAGAGCCTTGCACACAATAGGTGCTTAGTAAATGTTTGCTAAATTGAAATGAATTGAAAATTTAGCTCCAGGGTCATACTGACTTTGGGTGCTTCACAGAATTAAAACATTATTCTCTTTCCAGTGCCTTATTCAATCTACTTTAAAGGATAGCTCCAGACATGCATCTGCATTTTTTTCCCTGGGGAAAGACTCATATCTCTAAGACTATGTAATAATTCAGTTTAATTTGTCCTTTCTTTTTTTTATCTTAGTGGTTTAAAGCACAGAGAATTTTTATTAAAAAAGTATTTCCTCTTTGTGCTAGATGAGTCATTTTAGTATACATGCTGAATGTTTGATGTCTTGTGAGTGGCAAGGACTGTATTTTAATGTAACCAGGTAAGCAGAAGATGTTAAGCTTGGTTTTAAACTCCTTGTGGGCACATACTGTTATTTTTCATCTTCCTATCCTTGATGCTTAGCTCAATGCTTGATTTTTGTGACAAATGATTAATATGTATTATTGAGGGTTGGTGTTTTTTTTTTTTAATTCAACTTTTGAAAAGAATTTGTGCTTTGCCCTTTCCTAACTGAAGATTTAAGGCTGATAGTCCTTTGGCTTTAAAAGACAATGGAAAACCTGGGAGAGAAAATTTCCTTCTTTCTCTGTAAGGGAAAGGCAAGATACAATTTCCTTTGTTGTGCCACAGTTCTCTTTTATTATCCTAACTCAGTTTCCCTAATTATCCTGACTCAGTTTCCCTAAATTGTCCTGCCTCGGTTTCTCTAATTGTTCTGCCTCAGTATATAATTGTTCTACTCAATCCTGCAAAACCTCCCCTCTCTCTTAATCATCAGAATATTTGATAAGGATAAAAGATGTTATATTTTAGAGTATCAGAATGCCTCTCCCCATCCCAAGCTATCAGATCTTATCAAGATGCTTCTCCCCATCTCTGGGGTGCCTCCCCCCATTATGTCATCCCATCTCCAGTGTCTCACCCCACCCTGTCAGAGTCCTGTTCCCGGTTTTAGCACTCTGACTTCGTCCCTGCCTCTGTCTACCCCCTGTGTCTAAGCCACATGTATATGTTATTGAGAACTCACATTGTTGATCGGATTCTTGGAGACGATAGCCTCATTCAGCCCTGGGACTAAACCATGGATCCATTTGGTCCCAGTAAATCTCTCCCTTTCAAATAAAATATTAAATACTCTCTAATCTCTATCTTGCCTCAGCTTTTCTGGCATTACATTTTGGAGGCTTCCCATTGAGATATTAGAAAATGAGAGCAGGCTTAGAGAATAGAGACATTCGGGTCTCCACTCAGGGTATCTGGAGAGCTGAGTTCTTGGTCTGGAAAGGCTGGCCCTCTGGATTTGTTTCCAGAGTCTCCAGGAAAGAAAGCAGTTTTCAGCCATAACCATGCCTGAAGCCCAATGGTGGACACTCCATTTCGGCCACAGGAGAGTAAGTCTGGATGTCTTATTTGTTTACCTGTTCTGTCTGTCTGTGCTAGCATCTGGATTCTCAAAATAATGAAATGCTGATGGGCACAAATTCTGAGATGGGTAACATTCCAGGATGCTGGATGATCCCTCTGGTTTCGTGTCTCCTAAGACACAACTGGTCTGATCTGATTCTGAGCACCTTTTTGGGCATTCGCTGATTATGTGTGTTAAATGTTTTGTTTAATGTTATAACTGCATAGTCTATGTCTATGTGTTGTGTGTTCTGTGTGACTGTCTGTTCTGTCAGTTAAAGAAGGTTTAAGGAAAGGTTAAAGAAAAATGATTAAGAAATTTGGGAATTGGTTATTTCAATGTTGCAACTGTACTTGATATAAAATTTGCTTGTGATTTTAAATTTTTAACTTGTTGCACTAATTTGTAAGTATTTTTAAAACTGGCAGATTTTTTTTTCTTTCAAGCAGTTTTCAAAACTAGCTAATAGGATTTCTAAGGGAAAGAGCAATAAAACCTTATCTGATGGAAACTCAGGCTGGAGAAAACATTTGATTACTAATTTTGGAATGATCCTGAAATTGTGGGAAATAATTTTACTATTGCCTTTGCACGCCAGATTTGGTCTGAGTATTCTTTTGGGCAGTTTTAAAATTGTGGGAAATAATTTTACTGTTGCCCATGCAGGCTAGATTTGGTTATCTTTGAGTATAAGATCTTAAAAACTTGTTAAAGTGAAGTTCTGTTAACTTGCCTAAAAGAGGTCATGTATCTCTAATTAGGTAAAGTATATAGTAAAAAGGGTCTGACTTTTCTGAAGGCTCCAACTCTGGCCAAAATTGGAGCTTAGGAAAAATCCATTGGGAATAATGGCCACATGGGGCCAGAGGGAGAGAAAGAAACTAGGCTGTTTAGTGAAATTCATAATTTGAAATATGATAGCAAAAGCAGTTTTATATTATTGGGAATTTAAAGCTGTATTTAATTTGGTTCAGAGTTTGTTACCTATATTATAACCTTTTAAGTTATGCTTTAAATCCAGCTTTGCTGGACATGTGGGTTTTATGAAATCATTTATCTATCCACTGTATTATGAATCTTAAGTTGGGTGGGGTAAGGAGTAAAGGGCTCGCCTTCCCTCCCCCCTGCCTCTTGAAAGTGGAGTGGGGGGAAGGGCAGCCACATGGAATCCTCCCCCCTCCTTCACTAAGCGTATTCCATCCTCTTTCTGCAAAGGCTTGGCTTTGGCAAATGATTTCAAGAGATAGGCCTGCTTGTAAGTTAATTGATGGACTATAATTTGGTAGGACTATTTCTAAAAATTTAATTGATATTTTTAACAATCTCTCAGATTCTTTTATGTGGAATTGAAGAATGGAACCCCAAAACCTAAACCACATCAGAATTGGGTATTCTGTATAACTTTAATTGATTGTAGCCTGAAGTCACACCCATCATTTAAATGGCTTCTGAAAATAATAGTTTTTTTTTTGTCCTTTTGAAAATGTTTGTTAAATATGAAAGATAACATGTGAACTTACTGAAACAAATTTCTTACTGTTATCAATATAAGATTATGGCATTTCTAAAAATTTAATATTTTTAAGAATCTCTTGGATTCTTTTATGTGGTATTAGGATATACTGTATAGTATAGTCTATCTAAGTTTTAATTGATTGTATTGAGTTAGCCTGAGGTTATTTTAAAGAGCCTCTGGAAAATAATAGTTTTTTTTTTTCTCTTTTGTCATTTTGAAAATGTTTCTGTTATGGGAAATATGCAATTTGGGATATTTGTCTATGTATTGGGTACTTTAAAGCAAAATGATTTGTATACATTATGTTCACTTATGAAACTACTTAGATATAAAAGAAGTGAACTTAATGAGAAATTATTACTGTTATAAATATAAAGTTATGGTAAATACCTGTTCAGTATTTATCTGAAACTTCGGTTAATGGTATTTGTTATTGGAGGTAAAATTTCTTGGGCTTATAGATAATGCTATTTAAAGCTCCCCCCTCTGACAGTTAATGGGACAATTACTGGAGTAAAAATGAATTAAAGCTATTTTATCCTGTTTTGCTGAAAGTTAAGTTTTAACTGCTTATGTTATGTTATAACTGTATCCCTGCTTTTTTTCCTCCTGTGACTGATTTCTATGATCAGAGCAATGGTCAATAGAAACTATTAATGCAATTCAATTATGTCATACCTTGCTGTTTCCAACCTACATACCAATATGTAATCATTATATCCTAAATACTTGGCAAATGAGTATTTACCCTGGTCATCTATCTGTTACTGAATATTTGTGTCTGTGGATATTCAGGTTTTTAAAGGTTTCTAAATAAGAGAGGACAATTAGCACAGTGAGACATAACTGATATTTGTGGGGACGATAGCTGACAGCCTTTTGCCTGTGAGACGAGCATTTCTTCACATAGGAAGCTGCTGGCCAATCTGCTATGGCCTCTGCACATCTTGCAGAGTCTTGTGAACCAAGTCTTTCTATCTCACACTTCTAACCTTTATTTGTTAGGTTTATGTTTTTTGTTTTTTTTGGTTGTTGTTGTTCTAGATTTTGGTCACATTACAGGTATTGACTTGCTTCTGGGACCTAGATCAGCTTTGATTGCCAGCACACCAGGCCATACCACACCTATCCCTGCATGGACTGAAAGTCTCCTCCGGTGCCCAGCCTGAAGCAGTTTTGAATGAAGCTTTGTCCCTTACTCCTGATGGATTGATAAGGGGGAATTTAGAAACCATGACTGGGCCATCTATTACTGTGTGTTAAAATTTGGGATAGATTTGTTAAAACTGTGTAACTATTGCTGTATGTTTGAAGGATTTTTAGGAAACTTATTGTACTAGTCTGTTATGTATAGGAATTTGATTCACTCTTGGGATTTATATGTGGTATGATTATTTGATAATTCCATGAGGAAAAAGAAGTGTGTGGGGGGGGAAGAGATAGGAAAATTGGGGAAACTGGTGTATTTTTCTAGAAATCCTTTAAACAGTTCTTTTTGTTTTAACTCCTTGCTTAAAATTACTGGACTATGATTTGCTGGTTATGTTTTAACTTTGAAACCCCTTATTCTGCTGGAATTGTCCTAGCAGACTCAGTTTTGGGGATTATTTTTTTAGAAACAAGCAGAAATCAGACACCTGTCTCAAGACTGGCAGTCTCTCTGATCTATTTCTCCACTCCGGTAAGCCCAGTTCCTTAATTAGTATTTCAGCATTCTCAAAGGACCTCTGGTATCAGGCCTCTAAAATTCGGGGTTACCTGCCTTGGTCTAACTGTGCATTATCTGCTCAGAAATCTGGATCCTAGTAGCAGTTCCTGTTCTATAAAGAGGGGACAGGTGGAGCTACTCCAGGCCCTCTTCTTCCCCTTTTTGCAGTCCCTGAAAGACTTGGGATTCCCCTCTTAGGATGGGCAGCAGGACTATCTTGAGCACTGCTACTCCCTGTATAAGCAGAGGCTGAGTTAAATGCACAAATGACTACAGTGAATTGTCCATCTCAAACTGGATTCTCTGGCTGAAATGCTGTGAACTGCAGAGGATCTGTTATGTTTGCAATAGGGAGCCTTTTGTAATGCTGATTAACTCTGGGGTTATCAGGGAGAGACTTGTTCTTGCCATACGTCCTTACATTTTTCTAGTTTTATTTTGGTTTATTTGCTTTACATAGGGTTGGTCAAAATTATGGTGCTAAGACCTATTTAGAAGAAGGTAATTCAATGATTTGAATATTCAGAAGAGAGAGTATATGAAATGTTGTGCCACAGTTCTCTTTTATTATCCTGACTCAGTTTCCCTAAGTATCCTGACTCAGTTTCCCTAAATTGTCCTGCCTCAGTTTCCCTAATTGTTCTGCTCAATCGTACAAAACCACCCCTCCCTCTTAATCATTAGAATATTTGATAAGGATAAAAGATTTTGTATTTTAGAATATCAAAATGCCTCTCCCCATTCCAAACTATCGGTATATCAGATACCGTCTTATCAAAATGACTCTCCCCATGTCCGGGGTGTCTCCCCCCATTATGTCATCTCTGATGCCTTCCCCCTACCCCATCAGAGTCCCGTTCCCACTCTTAGTACTCTGACTCTGTCCCTGCCTCAGTCTATCCTTGAGTCTGACCCATATGTATATAGGTCATTGAGAACTCACATTGTTGGCTGGATTCTTGGAGACGATAGTCTCATTCAGCCCTGGGACCAAATCATGGATCCATTTAGTCCCAGTAAATCTCTCGCTTTCAAATAAAATATTAAAAACTCTTGAATCTCTATCTTTCCTCAGTTTCTCTGGCATTACACCTTAAGAGACCTAAGGAGCCTTAAAAAAAGGTAAAGTTTCAAGTTAGGAAGGGAGGGTTCAGGCTAGTAAAGTGATAGTGTTACTCACCTGGAATACATCTAGACTGAGAGAATGAGAGCTAAGCCAGACATCTAGCTTATGGTTTTATTCAAATCAATTGACTAACTCTTTATATTTGATATAATTGATGTACATAGAACTTTCCTGATTGCATGTAAATAAGTGGTTATTTTTTCCACTGAAGAAAACTCTCTAGCATATGAACTACTTCCTCTGAAGAGCAGTACGGGATTTTAGGGCACTGCATTTCTGAAGCCACAGCTACAAGTGAGTTCACAGTCCCTGAGGGTTGTGTCAGCAATGGCAGAGTTAGCATCCAGCTGGCTGCTTGTGCTACCACAGCCTCCACCTGTCAAACTTCTTTCTGTTCTGACAGCTGGCATCGATTTGCCCATGGAGTCATGTGTATGCTTCAGTGGGGAGGGACATGGCTTGGTCTGAGGTGATTATACCCAACAAATATTTGTAGATGGTTATCCTGACTGTCCCACAGTCCCAGCTTAGCCAAAAGATAAATATTTAGGTCTTTTAATCTTATCTTACAAGTCAATCCCTCCAGCCTTTTAATCATGTGTGTTGCTCTTTTGTGAGTTCTCTCCCATTTCTCTTTCCCTAACTGATACTCCTGTGACAGGGATCAGATCTGAGCTTAATAGCAAGGGGGAAGGGGGAAGGGCGGAAGAGCAACTCTGGCTCTGGACCTGGTATATTACAAATATATATGTAGGACACCTAAATAGCAGGACAGGTTAAGGTTGGTGGATGGCCTTCAGGACTCCTCTCCCCTACTCATATCTGTATATGTGTATTACTGCATGTGTGTATATATGTAAATATATGTAAATGAGGGAATGGAAATAGCCAAAAATGACTGGGAGATTTTGGCCCGGGGTGACTAGCAGAATGGTAATCGCCTTCATTTCAAATGAATTCAATAGAATGGAATCCTATTCATTTCCAATGGAATATAATATTTTATATATAATATGCACACATATGTACGCATATATGTGGGTATGTTTATGCAGAATGATGGCCAGGAAGAATGTAGGAATAAGGGCTGTAATCTTCTCAAGTTAGATGACACTTAATCTCAATGAGAGAAATTGTGTTTATTTGTAAAGGGCAATCTAATGCAGATTGGGAAACATTGCCTAAAGAAAAGCTTATGCAAAAGAGGTTACTGAAACTTTAATTTTCAATAATAACAACTTCCCTGACTATGATCCTATGTGTTTCCTTCACATTTTTGAAAATCCGAGGAAGCTTCCCAAATGAAATTTTGTGAGACCAAGTATATATTACTTAGGTTGACAGAGAGACAGAGAGAGAGACAAAAAGAAAGAGAGAGAGAGAGAGAAGAGACAGAGACAGAGACAGAGAGATGGAGAGAGACAGAGACAGAGACAGAGAGAGACAAAGAGAGAGAGACAGAGACAGAGAGAGACAGAGACAGAGATAGAGACAGACAGAGAGACAGAGAGAGACAGAGAGACACAGAGAGAGAGACAGAGAGAGAAAGACAGAGACAGAGACAGAGAGAGACAGAGACAGAGAGAGAGAGAGACAGAGAGAGAGAGAGACAGAGAGAAGAGAGAGAGAAGAGAGAGAGAGAGAGAGAGACAGAGAGAAGAGAGAGAGAGGAGAGAGAGAGAGAGAGAGAGAGAGAGAGAGAAAGCGACACACAGAGAGAAGAGAGAGACAGAGACAGATTCAGAGAGAGAGACAGAGAGACAGAGAGAGGTAGAGAGAGACAGAGAGAGAGACAGAGAGAGAAAGACAGAGACAGAGACAGAGAGAGACAGAGACAGAGAGAGAGAGAGACAGAGAGAGAGAGAGAGAGAGAGAGAGAGAGAGAGAGAGAGAGAAGAGAAGAGAAGAGAAGAGAAGAGAAGAGAAGAGAAGAGAAGAGAAGAGAAGAGAAGAGAAGAGAAGAGAAGACAAGAGAAGACAAGAGAAGAGAAGAGAAGACAAGAGAAGAGAAGACAAGAGAAGAGAAGAGAAGAGAGAAAAAAGAAAAGATGTACTTTATTATGTGATTACTCTTTTGACTCGATTATGGCTGATCAGACCAATACAATCTCAGAATGTTCTGCCACATATCAGACACAAATAGTCCCTATGAACATTTGGGGTGGATTGTTTAATTTTACTCTTCTTTCCTGGATATGTCCCTAATGGCAGGGGAAGAAACATTTCTCAGTTTCCTTCACTGCTTCCTCATTTTTCTATCCCTTAAGCATAGGTATCCTTCAAGCTTATATGACCTAAGATCACTTCCTCTCCTTTACATTATTTTTCATGTCAACTTTTAACCATTTGTTTAATCATTACCTCTATGTGGATAACATGAAAGTTTATATAACCCCTCCCAATATATCCTTTGAGTTTTAACACTACATCTACCTGTCTGCTGGATTGTCTATCTGCATGTTCCAGTGACACCTTAAACTTAATACTTAGAAAAAAAGGAACTCATAATACTACACTCCAAATTCCCTCCTTGTTCCTAATTCTGTATTTCAAATGAAGGCACTATCATCCTGACATTTATATAGGATCAAAACCTCAGTCATATTTGAATTTTCCCTCTGTTTTACCTACCACATCTAATTAGTAGCCACATTTCATCATTTTTTCCAGAGTATCTTTCCATGCTCTTCCTTTTCTTTATTCATAATGTTATTATTTTAGCTCAGTCCTTTGTCTTTTCTCTCCTGTACTATAGTAATAAATTCCTACCTGGATTTCCCTACCACCAGTCTCTCCGTTTCCAGTCTACTTTTCACAAAGTTGCCAGAATTATTTTCCTAGTTCACAGGTCTGAGCACATCATTTCCCAGATCAACAAATTTCAATGACAGGCTGGCCAGTATACTAATTTCTAATATTTAGAGCTTATTACAAGATATATTTATAAATAATGGAATGAATTGATCCGTGGTATATAATTTAAAATTAATAACAAATTACCAATGCCTCAGATTCGTATATTCCTTTATGGTTTACAATATATGCTATCTCATTTGATCTGCACAATAATTCTGTAAAATAAGTGCTTTTGTTAGGCCCATTTTGCTAATGAAGGATTTGCTAATTTGGGTTCAACATAATTTTATAAACTTGTTTTAAAATATTCATCTTTATACACTTTAAATTTGTACTAAAAATATTACTAATACCTTTCTTACCTCCATTCAACCACACTGGGGTGCATTTTATCTATATTTTTGCCTATGGAAATCCTCTTCCTTCAAGGCTTAGTTCAAGTATTTCTTTCCTGAATCTTTGATTATTTCCTTAGTGGAAAGTAAGCTCTTGCAAATCAAATTTTTCCTCAATCACTTCTGATTTTTTTTTTTTTGGTCCAATGTGCCTATAGACATGCCAAACCCCCATATTTTATTTTAAGGTTTTTGAAGGATTAGAATTTTCTTTTTCATCTCTATATATCTGGTACCTGGCATAATTATTTTACATATCATCTATAAAGTAAAAGTGTGTTAAAATGAATTTAATTGAACTTCTTATTCCATAGTTTTTGATTAACGAGATTATTTATTACATACGGGAGGCAGCTTGATATAGTAAATAGATCAATGGATATTAAGTTACAAAGTCCTGGGTTCAAATCCATCAATAAGTTTAAATTTTATTTTTCTAAATTTAATTTTTTATTTTCTAACATTTTCTCTTCTTAAATTTTGAGTTTCAATTTTTTCTCCCTCCCACAACCTCTCCTATCTACTTAGAAGGCAAGCAATATGATACCAATTATTCATTTCTCAAATCATGAAGAGCATATTTCCATAATAGCTACAATTAAAAAAAAAAACAAGGAAAATAAAGTGCGAAAATTATATTATAATTTACCCTCAGAATTCATCAGCATTTTTTCAATATGAAGCTTTTTGGGATTGTCTTGAGTTATTGTTTTGATCAGAGTAGATAAGTCTTTCATAGTTGATCATTATGATCACATTGCTGTTAAAATGCACAATGATATCCTAGTTATTCTTACTTTAATTTTCATCAGTACATATAGGCCTTGCCATGTTTTTCTATAATTATCCATCTTGTCATATCTTATGACACAGTAATATTCTTTCAAATTCTTTATAACCAATACCTCAATTTTTAATTCTTTATTACTACAAAAAAGAGATGCTATACATATTTTTCTATATGTTGGTCTTTTTCCTTTTTCTCATGACCTCTATGATACAGACTTAGTAGTGGCATTAATGTGTCAAAGAATATGCATTGTTTTATAGCCTTCTGGGCATAGTTCCAAATTATTTCCCATAATGGTTGGACCAGTTCACAACTCCACCAATAAATCATTAGTGTACCTATTTTGTCTTCAAGTCCTCTAGCATTTATCATTTGTGATAGATGTGAGATAGTACTTATAGTTGTTTTAATTTTCCTTTTCTCTTATCAATAGTGATTTAGAGCATTTTATATGACCATAATTTTTATTTCTTCTGCTGAAAACTGCATATTTATATCTTTTTACAATTTATCACTTGAAGAATGATTCTTATTTTTTTATGAATTTAATTCACTTCTATACTCAGTATACATTAGAGAAATGAGGTATTTATAAGAGAAACTTGCTGTAAATTTTTTATATTACTTCATTTTCTATGGTACATTTAAGCAAAATAAAGTTTCTTTGATTATCTCTTTTAATTAGGTCCATTTTTGCTTCTTGCTTTGTGTGAGATCATGATTGATACCCCTTCCTCTTTTTTTTTTTTTTACTTCAGCTGAAGCATATTACATTCTGCTTCAGCCCTTAATTTTTAACTCTGTATGTGTCTTTCTTTTTCAAGAGTATCTCTTGTAAACAAAATGTCAAATTCTTATTTCTGCTCATTCCATTCCTACTTACAGTTTAATTATTAACCTTGTATTTCCCCCATTTCATTTTCTTCCTCTTGTTGTCTCTTTTTATCCTGTTCCTCCTCAAAAGTTCATTTTGCTTCCAAACACTGGCTCCACTAATCTGTCCTCCCCTTAAGTATCCTGCTGTTCCCCTATTGGGTAAGTTACATTTCAATATGCAACTGAGTGTATATGTGTATGCATATATAATATAAATATGAATTGTGTACATACGTATTCTTCCCTCCTATTTTTGTGTATGTATATGTTATATATATATATATATATATATATATATATATACATATATATATATGTATATATACATATATGTATATATACATATATGTGTATATATATATATATATATACATATATGTGTATATATGCATATATATACACATATATGTATATATATATACACATATATGTATATATTCTTCCCTCTAAACCATTTACAATTGGAATAAGGTTCAAGCATTTCCTGCCATGACCTCATTTTCCTCTCCATCATAAAAGTTCTTCCTTGTGTACTTCTTTTATGGGAAAAAAAATTCTCCTTTCTACTTCTTCCATTTTCTTTCTCCCACTGCATCCCTCTTTTCCATCCCTCTCTTTTTTTGAATAATCAATTCATATTCATATCCTCTGTCTATGCAAACTTCTTTTAATTGCCCTAATAATGGAAAAGTTCTTAGGGTTTACATGTATCATCTTCTCATATAGGAATATAAATATGTTAATATTATTGTGTCCCTAGGATTTCTCTTTCATGTTAATTTTTTTAGGCTTCTCTTTTGTGTTTAAATGTCAGATTTTCTATTCATCTCTGCTCTTTTCATCAGGAATGCTTGAAAGTCCTCTATTTCATTAAATATCTATTTTCTTCCTGAAGTATTACAGTCACATTTTGCTGGGTTGGGGATTATTGGTTATAATTTAGCTCCCTTGTTTTCTAGAATATCATATTCCAAATACTCTGCACTTTTAATGCAAAAGTCACCAAATCTTGTGTAGTCCTGACTATGACTTGACTCACAATGTTTTCTATGCCTGCTTGAAGTATTTCCTCTTTGAATTGGGAGATCTGGATTTTGGGCTATAATATTCCTCAGAGTATTTGTTTTGGAATCGTTTCAGGAGGTGATCTGTGGGTTTTTTTCAATTTTTATTTTACTCTTTGATTCTAGAACTTCAGGGCAATTGTCCTTGATGAATCTCGAAAGATAATGCCTTGGATCTTAAAAAAAAAAAAAATTGTGGCTTTTTAGTAGACCTTTGTAGCACCTAAACCAGAACTGGCCAGAATAGAATCATTAGACTTGTAAATTTTAACTTTAAATAATGTCAAGTAGCATTATATTCGAAATTTCTTCTAAATCTCTACTTAAATAATTAAGTTAAAAATACTTAAGTGAATCACATATGTGTTGTTCTATCATAATAATAATAAACACATATGCATCCTCTCTTTGGATGATGTTAAGATCCTATTGTCTTTGAATAGGAAAGTTCTTAAGAAGCATTTGGTCCCTCCATATGCACAAAAATATCATGATGATAAATAATTAGAAAAATAATTAGGAAATGAAGAGTTGGAAAATGTCTTGACAAGTTATGGTAAATGAATGTGAAGAAATATTATTGTGCTTTAAGAAATGGTGACAGTTTAAGAGAAACCTGAGAAGGCTTGGATGTATTGTTACATAGCAAAGTGAGCAGAATCATAAAAGCAACTTAAACAATAATAATAGTGTAAATATGAATAATTATGTAACACTTGAGAATTCTGATTGTAATGCCTCAGTTTCCCTGAATTATTATGCTTCAGTTTCCCTGAATTGTTGTACCTTGTTTTCCCTGAGTTGTTGTGCTATGTCCTCAGTGGAATTGTTGTGCCCTCCCCCCCCACTTCCTTGCCCCAGTAGGACTGAGAGAACTGGGGACTCGAACCTCTGGCCACTCTCACATTCCAGTGAATCATAAAACTCCAGATGGCTTATCTCAAATGCCTGGGTATTGCTCACTATCTCCTGCTCTCAACTTTCTTATCTTGACCCCCATCCTGTCAGGACTAAGTTATGATCCTTTTCCTGGAATTATGGCTTGTCTACTTACTCAGTGTTCTGCCTCCCCCCATTGCTTTTGTTTTCCTGATAGCTGGAGCTCTATAAAAGTCTCTGGAATTAATTGTTCACTGATGATTGAGTAAGAGTCGCATTCAGCTGACTAGGGGGTCAGACAGCTTTTGGACATGAGTCCTGTCCAACAAGCTAGCCCAAATTCTCCACTATTAAAATATTAAAAACTAATCTCTGTCTTGCCTCAGTTTCTCCAGCATTATATGATTAACCCAATGACCAGTCACAATTCCAGAAAAATCATTTTAAAGCATTCTGCCCATTACCTAGAGAAGAAATGAATTACAGATTAATGGACTACAGATTAAAACATTTTTTTTTCAGTAGAGTGAGGTTGTTCAGCTATACATATTTCTAATGGAGGTTCTTTTTCTTGCTTTTTCAATGTAGAAAAGGGGAGAGAGGAGAAAGAGAAGGTGGCTCTTCTTTGGAAAATAAAATAAGATTTAACTTTTTGATACTGTAACTGGAAGGAACACTCTAGAGCACTGAAGTTGGAATCAAAAGACTCAGATTCTAATACCTGATCTGTGACTTAGTACTATTTTTGGGACTTGGAACAAATAAATATCTTTCTCTGGATATCATGGTCTTTCCCTACAAAATGAATAACTTGAGAAATAAGGTCTCTAAGATTCCTTTAGCTTATTAATCCTCTGTTTTCTTTTATTTTTATTATCATTCTTTGATCTGAATCTCCATATTAATTCCAAACAAAACTAAAACCATTGTGTTGGTGAACATTCATAAATATTTAAATGTTAACTTAATGATTACTTTTTTTTTTTTAGGAATTGAACTTTGAACTTTTAGCTAGCAAGACCTGAGCTCAAATTCTTCCTCAGATACTCATTGTACAACTCGATAAGGCACTTAACCATTCTCAATCTCATTTTCCTCATCTGTAAAAGAGATACAATAATAGAACTTATTCTTAAAATAGTTGTTTTGAAGTTCAAATATGATAATATATTTATGTAGTTGGGAGGTGTTTAATAAATGCCTGTTGACTAGACTTATTGACTCATATAAATTTTCAAACCTTAAAGTATTATATAATTTATAATTATTATTTTAAATTTTTAAATAATGCCATCCAACAAGTAAATTAATTCATTAAATTGTAAATGTATCTTGTAAATGTATCTTGCAGTCAGGGAGGCAATTGTTGTAGTGAAGAATCCTGGATTTGGAGTCAAAAGACCTGATTTTGAAGCCTGATACTATTGCATATGCAGTATGTGACTTTGGCACATCATTTTCTTAAATCTCTAGATCTCTGTTTCTTCATGTGCGAAATGAAAAGGTTGGACTGGATTATAGCTAATATTTACTCCAGATGATCATATAGTCTTTGAATTGCAAGCAACCTTTATAAAATCCTAGGATTTATAAATGGCACACTCATCAGATTTTAGATTTTGTTAGTAATTTAGGAAAAAGCATGCTGAAGTTCTTTCATTATATGGAGGTCAGTTGATAGAATTTGATTATGTATCCTACCATTTCCCTGTTAAACTGATCATATTAAATTTGTCTCTTCTGTGATACAGAATCACTTCAATCAAAAATTGTTTAGAAAATCCAAAGCTCTCTTTTAAAAAAAGAAGGGAAATGCTGCCATTCCTGCAGGTACTCATGCTGCTTACAGTTGCACTCGAATGGGCTGGCTTTCTTTCTGGTTGAGACTATAAATTTCACTTTAAAATGTTTTACTATAATGATTATGTTGTCTTCTATGACATATCTCCTGTTTATTTGAAAGATAGAATTAAAGCTGATAGGTCAGTTCATTTTCTGATTAAACTTTATCAACTCTAAATATATTCCCTAATACTCCAGCTTCTAGGCATTCACTTAGGGTCTTTAGAGTAAGGCTAGAACTTGGTCTTCTTTCAATGGCTCATCAGGTACTAAGGCTGCTGTATATGCTGGGCTTTACCCTTCTATGGCAAAGTCAGCAGGCAAGAATTAGGAAAGGGGACAGTCTGCCAAGGGAGCCAGTTGGGGAGATTCCCTGGGGCCTTTCTGAATTCCCCTGGAATCTGGAATTTGAATGGCAGGTCTTTAATGTTGCTGAACAGACTGGATTTACCTCTCCCCGCCTTTGCCTTGAATAGGATTAAGCTTCTGAGCAGTTCTGACAGGTGATGTAATGACAGCATGATAAGCTTGTAGATAGTTTTTGTTCACCTGTATTTTTTTGTCTGTAGCAGGATTCCTTCTCCCTCTAAAATCTGACCAAGATCCCTTTTTCCTAAACTAGTACAGTCAATCCTCAACATTCATGCCATTTATGTGATTTTATTAGTGATCTCATTTTTACTTTACATTACAATCCTTACATTTGAGGTTATGTGCAATAGAGGAGGGAGGGGCAAGGGCACTAGACTTGTGAAGTTTGTATTATGACAATTTTGTTTTATTTCAAGTTTGTTTTACTAGGTGCTTCACTAGTCTTGTTTACCCTATTGTTATAAAGAGCTCCTCATGTATTCATTGTATACCTTTAAAACTTAAGTTTTGTGTTGCAATTATGCTCCCAAAGTGTAATACAAGTCCTTTGGGTTGTAAACCCAAGTGTGCAAAGTCAGTGATGTATCGTTGTGAGAAAATAAAAGTATTAGATAACATTGTACTGGAATATCTGCGCTTCTATCTGCAGGAAGTATTTTGTGAAAAAAAAAAGACCATCTACAAAAAGGAGGAAAATACTGTATTAATAAAAGTATTTGTGAATCTGTTCCAGAAAGTGCTAAAGTAATGTCTCAAGTTTGTTTTTGTTTTTTTAATTGACATGTTATCAAAAAAAAAGTCAGAATTCTAGGAATTACTAGTGACAAAAAGTTTTACATGTTACCAATTTTATTTTATTTACTTTATTTTAGAGATTATTTCATTGTTATTGTGTTTAGGAAAAGTGCATATTATTAGAATTAATGTTTTGTCACAAAGAATTACATATAAAAAAGTAAATTTTCGGCAATCTCTAATGAAAGATTATAGTTTTAGGTTCACAAGTTTCCCATAAGTTCAATTCAACATTCATGCTTTTTAAAAAATTTTTTCTTTTCATTTTCTAACAATGTTACCCCCACAAAAGTTGAGGATTCACTGTTTTTGTAATCATAATGATTCTAAAAAGATTATTTGTATTTCTTTTTTGTACTGGTCCTCTAGTATCCTACTTAGCTCAAGATGGTCAATGGGCATGTGCTCTAAGATGGAAGTATTGGTAGATATGGTAGGTGTTGCTTGTAATATACAATATATATATATATATGTATATATACACATCTCTCTCACACACATTCATACCCATACATACACACACTCACACTCCAAAACAAAACATGGAGAAGCAGTGTAGAATAAAGATCAATGATTTAACAGCTGACTTAGTTCAAGAGGTCTAAAGAGGGGCATATAAACAGAGATGACCTAAAATGAGAGTGGAGAGAATATAATCATTTCTTTCTGCTTGTATATAGTATGCATAAACATTACAAAACCTAAGGAAGGTGATAAGGAAGTATGGCATAAGGGCAAGAGCCCTGAGAAATTTAGTTGCTAATCCCAGTTCTGTCCATGTCATTTCTCTGTGTCTCAGTTCTCTCATTGCTAAGATAGAGATGGTTGGTCTAAATCAGTGGTATCTGATCAAATAGAAGCTGGGAGCATATATGAGAATTCCTTTGGATCATATTGACTTAGAAAACTGAATATTAACACATTATCTATCTTCTACTGAATTTTCATTTATTTTGTTAAGTATTTCCTATTAAATTTGAACTTGGTTTGGCCACACTCATTGTTGCCAGCTATTGTTGCTGAATCACATGTTTGACTCCTCTGACTTTGGTTCCTTCTTGCTCTGCTCTGTTTTTCTATCGATAGCTATGAAACATAAGCTTTCTCTCACAAACAGACTATTTGCAATTGTTCTCTGGCCTATTTTGTACCTCCTAACTATATACTTCTATTTTGGGGCACTAAAATTTATCCTTTCACATGACTATTTGAGAGTAAAGTTGTATACATACATAAGTATTAATTTATTAAATAGTCCTTGGTCAAATAGATTCTATTTCCTTATTTTCTTTTGTCACTGCTTTTCTTAGATTATAAACTACCAGTGGGTAGGAATATATGTAATTTTTGTGTGTGTGTGCAGGGTTTCAGATAGTACTGTATTATTTGATAACTCACAAAATGAATAGAAAATTATCATCTAGACTGGTATTTAGAAGAACTGCTACTTGAGTACTTGGTGGGAAAGGAAATAATGGGCTTGGGAAATGAATTTAATTCTTTGGAAATGTTGCTAAAGTTTAATATAGTATAGTGCAATTCTTGCAATTAAGGAGGACAAATGAGAGGACCTTCATTATTCTCAGTATCCTGGTGTTTTCCAAAATTATGGTAATTCCAGATGAATGAAAAAACTCAGAATAGTATTCCTACTTTGTCAGGGATTAAAAAAAAAAAAACATGATTCCAGGGAAGGAAATGTGTGGTTATTCCCCCACTTTCTAAACAGGAACTAGCTAGACCTTCCAGAGAACAGACTAAAATTAAACTAAAAACTCCTTGAATGAATGAATGAATGAAAAGATACTAAATTCAGTCCACTAGGATACTACTAATATGACATTTTTCTGAAGCTAAGCCACGTGCAAAATAGATTCATACAACATTTTAAAATGCATTTGACTCTGTTTCTGTGGATTATAGATTTATCTGGAAATGAAGACTCCCTACTGAGATGCCCTATACTGAGTTATAGTCCAGTAGCAATTTAATAGAAGCAATGGTAGGGCTTCCCATAAACCAACTGAGTGTTTATCTTTTCAAATGATTATTTCCAATTCCCATTAAACAAAATATGAAGCACAGAGTGCACTCAGTAAGCTTCGTTTTTGTTGGAGAATAAGAGAGAAGAGAATGAGCCAGCGCAAAATGCAACAGTCTCTAAGCAGTGATACACAGAATTTTCAGGTCAAGTCATGGCTATGTTTGAGAACCTGCCAGCAGCTCAGGATTTGGATACCTTGGCACCATGACAGCAATTGTTTTCATTCTAAGTCATCATCTATCTTTTTCATTATAATGAAGTCTTTAGGAAGGAAATCAATCAGAGATCCACAGAATTTAGAATGTCAGAGCTGGAAGGAACCTTAGAGATTATCTTAAAATATCCTATCATAATTCTCAGATCATGGGAGATGTGCCCTCTTTTATTCCACAAGTCAATACAACAAGCATGTATTAAGCATTTATTACATGCTAAGTCCTAATCTAGGTAGTAAGGACATGAACATGGCATTAATTTCTGCCTCCAAAGAACTTGTATTTTATTGAAAGATGTGTGTATGCAGATGAAGAGCATTGGATCTAAAGCTAGAAAACCTGGATTCAAATTCTCTTTTGATGTTTACTACCAGGGTAATTTTAGGCAAATTGCTTAATCTTTCTGGGCCTTGGTTTTCCTCATATTTTAAATGAGGAGTTGGATTAAATAGACTAACTGATCTTTAAGGCCCATTCCAATTCTCAGTCTATGATCCTATTAATGGAAAGCAATCTCCTAGGAGGGGAAAAGCATAAAAAAATCAATAAGTTCAGGAAAGTTTTCATGTAAGAAGTCAAATTTCAGAATTAAACATGTAGAAGATGGCAACAAAAGAATGAAGGAAGGAAGGAAAATATTCCATGTACTGGCGATAGATTGACAAAGATAATGAGGTAAAGAGTGGAATGTCTTGTGTGGAGACCCATAGATATGCCATTTTATTTAGCATACATTGTGTGTATATAGGAAAAATTTGAAATGGTTCTGAAAAAGTGGCTTGGACTCAGATTTTTAAAGGATTTCAATGGCAAACAAAAAGATTCACATTTTATTCTAGAGATAATGGGGAAATTATAGGCTTTTAAACAAAAAAGTGACATGGTCAGAGCTAACTTTAGGAATATTATTTTGGTGACTTAGTGGAAGATGAAATGAAAAGAAGGAGCAGAAATTGTGTCTTTTTTATTACTTTATCCCTAACGTCTATCACAATGCCTTGCACATGAAAAGAACTTATTAAAAACTTATTGCTACTGAATTATTAAGTTCATTAAGAAAGTGTGTGTGTGTGTGTGTGTGTGTGTGTGTGTGTGTGTGGCAAAGGTGCCAATTAGGATACTATTGCAATAGACCTGATGAAAGGTAATGACCATATAAGTAGAGAGAAGACTATGGTAAATGTTAAAGGATATAGAGATAGCCAGAGTAACCATGAGAAATTATATTCTACCTAACTCTAAGGGGTATCTCATAAGGGTGAATTTGTCCTTTTGTGGCATCTACATTCACATTATAATGTACTTCAAGGAGGAAAGGGGGCATTATTACCATACTGATATGAAAAGTGGTCTGGAAAATAAACATGGTTGGCTTAAATGCACTCCCCTCCAATGTTTTAGGAATGGAAATTTAGGGAATATTGGAAATGTTAGTTAGACATTCTCTGGACATATTTTATTTTATTGCTTTGTAAGTACATTTAAAAGTAGGGAAGGCCCTAGGAAGGCTTGTGGTCCTTCAAGCAAACAATAATTTCCATCTTCATATGGTTTCTGAAAATTTTTATGAACTAGTTTGTCAAGAATTGTCAGTGATTACCTATTGCTTTTAAGACAAAATACAAACAATTCAGCTTGGCTTTTAAACTCTTTCCCAATATGATTCCCTCCTACTTTTGAAGATTTATTTCAAAAGAAAAAAAAAGATTTATTTTACATCTCCTATTCTCCCATTTGTCATTCCAATTCTTGCCAAAGTGACTTTGCACAGATGTCTCCTCTCCCCCCATATCTAGAATAATATACTTCTGCTGGCCTTCAACTCTTAGAATCCTAACCTTTAAGGTTCAGTTCAAAACCTTCTGCAAAAAACAAATCCAACCCCCCCTTAATATTAATGTCTTTCTACTGTTGATTATTACCAATTCATCCCATATGTATTTTGTTTATATAAAATTGTTTTTGTGTTGTTTTCCATCACACCATGAGTCCCTGGGGAGTTGGAAGCATTTTTTTTGGCCTTTCTTTGTTTTCCTAAAGCTTATCATAGCCCCTGACACATAGTAAGTGCTTAATAAAATGCTTATTGTCTGACTGAGGTATCACTTTCTACTAAAGACTTTTCTGACCTCTCTGGGTCTTATGTATATGTGTGTATATGTGTGTGTGTAACTCTCTACCTCCTAAAATTACTTCTTATTAATCTCTTTACCTGTTGTATTCCCTGGAACCCTATAATCTCCTTAGGATCAGAAATTGTGGTTTTTGTTTTTTTATTATTATATCCCTAGTGTTTACTATAATGCTTTGCATATGGAAAAAACTTATTAAAAGCTTATTGTTATTGAATTATCAAATTCATTAAGAAAATGTGTGCATCTGTGTTGGGATATAGGGGATGATGTGGGAAAGAATATAATGAAAATTGAGGCTACAATGAGATAATTTTTCTTAGATATATGCAGAGAAATTGTAGTAGGGTAGGAAATGGAGGAACATCCTGACATCCTCCCTAAGATTCTACTGACAGAAAAAATTGACGATCTAGTAGCAAAAATAAGTGCCTTAGGGGCTAGGAAGGATAATAAGGCTTCTGAGGCTAGGGAGGGCTCCTGAAATAGATCTGCTCACCACTGAATTTGATGGAGAATTCACTGATTGATTAAGTACCATAAAGTTGGAAACACTTTTCAGTGCAATTTTGGAGAAAGAAGAGATGGCAAAGCCTATGACACAAGGACTATTGACTGTTTTATTTAAAAATGGGAAGAGGGAAGATATCAAGAATTGGCAGTCCTTAACACTATTGAATTCAGACTTTAAAATACTCATGGGAATTTTATTGCAACAGTTAGTGGTGGTAGCTGACAGAATGATACACGAGGCCCCAGACTCTGCAATAAAAGGAAAGAAGACTACACTCTGCTTAGCTGCCTTAAGTATTTTTTTGTTTCTTTTTTCCCTTTTTCTTTTTTTTTATTTTTTTATTTTTTAAGAACATGCTGTATTGGGAGATGATTGGATTACTTACCATACTTGGATCAAGAGAAGGTTTTTGACAGGACAAGGTATGACTTTCAGTTAGAAACAGTTCTAGTATATATGTTATCATGAGCTTTATGAAAACTCTAGACATAAATGTGACTAGCATTCAAATAGTGAGTGCATGGATTGGAAAGTAGATAAAAGGTCATGAGGGAAGTAAAGCAAGGATGGTCATGCAGTTCTCTGCTGTATTCATCAGCCATACATCCTGATAAGGAAATATACAGCCAAAGTAAGGCCAATGCTGATGATAAGGAAGAGGGAAAAGTGCCTGATAGCAGCAGATGTAAGCAATATTAACGATATTGGTGACAGGAAAGGAGATTATATCTCTACTTCCAGATCCATGGCAAATTCAGTAAACATAAATGTGGAGAGATTGGGGGAAGGAGAGCAAAGAAAAATGAGAGCCAAAAAGAGATAGAAGTAGACAAACTACCTACAAAATCCTGTGGGTATATTTTGAGGAAAATCATAGGAAATATAATTGGGAAGAGAATTTAGTAGATGAAGGGAAGAAAAAAAAACCAGTGGGAAAAGAAAGATGTTCCTCTAAGATAGCTTTCTGGACAGAAATATCTCTCATTTCACAACTTAAATATAGTTTGTCTGGATGAGTGGTTTGTCAAGATCACTTGTGGAAATTCAGGGCTAGATGATAACTTAGAGATCACCATGTTTAACTCTTCCATAGAAAATGAAGTGTGATCTTCCTTTAGCCACTTACTCATTGGAAAAAAAAAAAAACTTTGTTTTTGTTCTTGAGCATTACTGCCAGTCTAAGTCATGATTAACTCCAATACTACTGATGCATTCTACAAGATGTTGCTACTACTTAGTAATTCTCTTTCATTATTCATTCTTTTGTAGATGTCTTTGAAAAAATATAATGTGGGTGGTGAGTTTCCAGTTCTCCATGTAGCTACACTGGTCTCCTTGGCCAGCTTTATCCTCTCTTCTCTTCCTCAAATGTGGTGTTCTCTTCTTTTGTATAATATAATCATTCTCCGGGAGCAGGTTTCTTGGGGAGGTTTCTGGAGGCAGCCTTATTTCAGTTCAGAGTAATAATCACCTCAAATACAGCCAGCTGATAAAATCCAAACATTTATTTTCTACTTCTACATCTTATCTCTTTCCTTGGGCCCAGTTAGTTTTCTTAGAGCCTCTCTCCCTCCTTGGTTCCAAGAGCTTTTGCAGCTTGTCTTTTGGTTCTTCCAGCTTCTGCTTCTAGCTCAACTCCAACTCGTGGCTTCTCAATCTCCAACTGACGCTTCCCTCTGTCAATCTTCCGAACTGACTGAATTCCGAATATAGCTCCTTTTTATGCTCTCTCAAAGGTGGGATTATGAGAGATTATGTGAATTCACAAAGTTACAAAGCTAACTTTGTGTATCTCCCATACTTGTGAACACTTGTAAATCTTCCAAACTTGTGAACTAATACGTGTGAGCTAATGTGTAAACTCTCAAAGGTGTAAACTCAAGGATTGTTTCTACCAATTCCAGTGAGTTATCACTAGGATTCTAACACTCATCAGAATTATTTGTGTTTATATCATGAGATATTAAATGTTGAAAAGTGTAATGTCTCTTGTGCTTATTTTACCCATACAATTTTAGGCTAAGGGACCCTACATATACTGACTCTTAATGCTTAAAATCCATTCTCCCCAAGTCCTATATTACAGATAAGAATATGATCTAATGTAGAGGTAGTCACTGTTTCTCATCTTACTTTTTATTTTTATTTCAGTAACAAACTCCTCCTTATCTTCCAAAAACAGGTCCAGAAAAATAGTCATGTTTCTTACATCTACTACTCTCTAAGGAATGAATAAAAATAACAATGCAGATGATTCTCACTTTAGCTTCCTTGAAATTCCTCAGCATGAAGAACATGATACAAACTAATCATGGCATTGGTGTGACTCCCATCAATCACAAAGCAATTAGTCTACTACGCTGAAGATAAAATAATATTTCAAGAAAGAATTATTGTATGTGCCCAATAAGTATTTGTTGAATTCAATACTTAATGGAGGAATTTTTTGTTCTTTTGTTTTCGTATTTGTGTTTTTTCCTCAAAGAAACCCAGGGACAACATTTCTGATTCTGTCTTCATCAATTGAAATTATATTAAAATTTTTCCCCTGAGGCAATTGGGGTTAAGTGACTTGCCCAGGGTCACACTGCTGGAAAATGTTAAGTGTCTGAGACCAAATTTGAACTCAGGTCCTCCTGACTTCAGGGCTGGTGCAGAACTTTTTTTGAATGATATTTTATTTCTCCCTATTACATATTGAAACAATTCTAACAACTGTTTTAAAAAAAAACTTTGAATTTCAATGTTTCCCCCTCCATTTCCTTCTTCCCTCATTCTTGAAATACAACGCAATTTGATATGTTATTTTGGCACATTTTTAAAAGGAAAAGAAAGGGGGAAAAGAAGGAAGGAAGAGGCGAGAAAATAGGTAGTAGACAAAGGAGTATGAGAAATATGGTTGAGAAAAACTCTGGGGGGATAAAACTATCTTCATCCATTAACTAAATATTAATTGATTATATCTTACATGAGGATATAAAGATAATCAGAAATGATATGTCTTCATCATTTTCATCCTCACCAAAAAGTAGCTATTTAATGCTTTGTTAGCTTCTCTATAAAAAGCATTATATCAGCCTAAATTCTGCCCTGGAATATTTTGCATTGTGAGAGGTAATGGTCAAAAACTATCAAATTAGGAGAGGGAGAACAAAATAGCAAAGCACTTTGTTTGAGGTCAATATTTCAGTTTGGAGAAATTTAAAAAACAAATTAAAATATAACTCCTGAAGCAAATGGAGTTTTTTTTAAACTTTTTATTGACAGAACTCATGCCAGGGTAATTTTTTACAGCATTATTCCTTGCACTCACTTCTGTTCCAATTTTTCCCCTCCCCGCTTCCACCCCCTTCCCCAGATGGCAAGCAGTCCTTTACATGTTAAATAGGTTACAGTATATCCTAGATACAATATATGTGTGCAGAACCAGTTTTCTTGTTGCACAGGGAGAATTGGATTCAGAAGGTATAAATAACCCAAGAAGAAAAACAGAAATGCAAGCATTCATTTCCCAGTGTTCTTTCTTTGAGTGTAGCTGCTTCTGTCCATCCTTGATCAACTGAAACTGAATTAGTTCTCTTTATTGAAGAGATCCACTTCCATCAGAATACATCCTCTTAAAAAAAAACAGTTGTTGTTGAAGTATATAATGATCTCCTGGTTCTGCCCATTTCACTCAGCATCAGTTCATGTAAGTCTCTCCAAGCCTCTCTGTATTCATCCTGTTGGTCATTTCTTACAGAACAATAACATTCCATAACATTCATATATCACAATTTACTCAACCATTCTCCAATTGATGGGAATCCATTCATTTTCCAGTTTTAGCCACTACAAACAGGGCTGCACAAACATTTTGGCACATACAGGTCCCTTTCCCTTCTTTAGTATCTCTTTGGGATATAAGCGCAGTAGTAACACTGCTGGATCAAAGGGTATGCACAGTTTGATAACTTTTTGAGCATAGTTCCAAATTGCTCTCCAGAATGGCTAGATGGCAAATGGAGTTATGAATGAAGGACATTGAAGAGAAAAAAAGAAAAAAAGTCTCCAGAAAAGGAAATTAGAAATAAGATGCAAAATAGAGAAAGGAGAAGTTTGAACACGAATAGTTATTCTTATTCATATTAGCAGGAACCAAAACATGATATGCAAGGATGAACACCATTTGATTGAAAAGAAAACTGGCCAATGGAGCAGTAATAAAGAGAGGAAAGAATGAATTGTTATATATAATGTCATTTTAATTTTGAGGAAAATATGTGTATGTCACCAAATAGAAATAAAAATAGAAAAATCATTGAGGACAAACAATAGAAGCTGGGCTTTTTGAGATCTTTCCTTGTACCATAAACATTGTTGGCTGAACAGATAAAGATTGCTTGTTTGACCAAAAGATAATTTTTCTGAGTGTGATATTCTGCACTGTTGTGAATAATAAGTAAAAACTTAGGCTTCTTTTAATATTATGTAAAGTGAGGAAATGCTTCATCTTTGGCCCCTGTATTACTTTCCCTCTAATTCCAATAATTCTAGCCTATTCCACTGGACTCTAGTTGGTTTATCTGTCTATTCACTTATCCTCTAGATCCTGAGTGTGGTCCTCTTTTGTGACATTTATCCTAAATTATCACAGAATCTTGAGATGAAAGAAAACTTAAAGATAACTCACTTCACCTCCACCCAACAATCTGTATTATTTTTCTTTTAAAATCACACTCATTTCTAAATACATGTTTCTAAGTTTCTTATCCAGCAAAAGTTTTCTTTAATAATTAGATTTTTAAGGTATGTGTAATGAGGAATTCATTAAAACTAACCAACATGTCAACTGCATTTGATAGTACATTTCATATTCCACATTCCATACCCATCACTATTAATATCTTCCTAAAGTGTTTTCTGTTTTCTTAACTCTTCTCTAGAGTCAGACTCATTGATTATAATTGCACAATGGTCAATTTCTTTTTATTATTATGTTTGTTTATATTTTTGTTGTTGAGCACAGTAATTTTCTGATTCTGATTATTTTAACCCTATATCGGTTCATTTGAGTCATCCCATGTTTCTCTGAATTCATCATATTTGATGAATTTTACAACATAATAATATTGTGTTGTGTTAATTAAAAATATTTATTTTGGTATTTTTCATCTATGGATATCTTTTTTTCAGTTCTTTGTTAGCACATATACACACAAACATACAAATTTTGTTGTGTAATTAAGGTATATATATTTATATTTATATATTTGATCTTTTTGAGTTATATACCTGCTCCTGGAATCTCTATAAAAATTAGTATAATTCCAATTTTTTTTTCTAGAATGGTTAGACAAATTCATAACCTCATTATCAACATATTGATATACCTATGTTTTGCAGCATCTCAAAAGTTGACAATTCTATATTTTTCATTGACAGTTTTCTGAGTATAAAGGGAAATATAGTTTTTCTTAAAATTTTAAGTTCATTATCATTATTAAGATTATTTCATATTGTTAATAATAGCTTACAATTCTTTTTTAAGAGAACAGTTTGTTCCTATCCTTTCATCGCAATATATTGGTAAATGACTCTTGATTTTATATATTTGTATCAATTTCCAATCTGTCTTGTGTAACAGACTCTTATCAAAGATATTTGGTAAGATATTTGACCCAAAGATAGCTGATTCAAAAATATTTTATGATAGTTGTATTGATATTATTTTTGTAAAACATTTCACATTATTTTGTCTTTTATGATCTCATATACTTGTTTAAGAACTTTCCTAGAAATCACTGCAAAGGGGTACCCATACATTTATTCTCCAATTATTTTTATATTGTAACCTTTTACTTTTGCAGAATATATATTTGGAACTTACTAAAATCTAAATTTTACTAAAATCAAAAACTTTTTTGATAAAATGCTTAAAACTGGTCTCTGTACCATGCTAGTTTATGTTCTTAAGTTTATTAAACAACTATCATTTTTGAAATGAGAAATTATACTTCCCAGAGAAGTAAACTGATTTGCGCATGGTCACATAGGTATTACGTAGCAGAACTGGAATTCTAACCTTACTTTTGAATACCAAATATCTTAATTTGACTCCAGTGATCCAATATCCAATCACCATTTACAGACTTTGTTTTCCCTTTTCTCTAGTTCTATGGGAGCTATTTAAAGTCTATTATCTGATATGACATATGATTAGATATCCCACCTTCTGTCCATAAAATTTATAGAACCTACAAAAACTCTTCCCGGCACTATGTGGGCAGCCAGATAATGCAGTATATAAAATACAGGAAGTCAGGAAGAGTCCTCTTTCTTGAGTTCAAGTTTGCCCTTAGACACTCACTAGCTGTTAGATCCTGAGCAAGTCACTAAACCCTGTTTGAATGAATTTTCAGTCCTAAAATGAGCTGGAGAAGAAAATGTCAAATTACTCCAGTATTTTTTGCCAAAAGGGGTCTTGAAGACACAACTGAAATGACTGAATAACACCACCACAACATTGACTCATTTACTAACTCTAGCTGAAGATATAGTACAATAAATAAAGCATTGTACTTAGAGACAGAAAGACCAAGATTCAAATCCCATCTGAGTTATTAACTATGTGACTTAAGCTTCTCTTGTTTTTGTAAAATAAGAGAGTAGGAATTAAATATCCATCAAGTTCCCTCCAAGCTCTAAATCTATAATCTAGCTGTCCGCAAACTACCAAACTTCCAAAGTAGGGCACGTTTCATGTCCCACATTTCTTGATCATTTTGATAGTCATTCTGCTGCCATATCCATGCATCCTTCTCTTGTTCTGGGCTCAGTAATCAAATTAATACTGTCATATTATAATTGTTTCTGAAAAGACTGTGATTGACTGTCCTGTGGATCAAATCCACTTTCCCTTTGATTCTCTTTCTTGGTCATATATGTGCTATCTTTCTCAGAATGTAAGATACTTGTGGCCAAGGTGTGTGATGCTTTTGTATTTATAACACCATTGTTTATCACAGGGCTTGGTAGAGAGTACATATATATTTCATTCATTCAAGTGAATTTCTGGCTTATGCAAAAGAATCCAAGCCACTGACACAATTTTAATGCTTGCAAGGAAGATCATGTGTTATCTCTCCTCTTTGCCCTTTAGATAGCAGAAATATATCCTTCCCAGTAAGGAAGCTTTGAAGGATGAAGATGGATTTAAAAACATCTCTTCCACAGAGAAGAGATTTAATCAACTCATATTCTTGTTATTATTGCCACTATATCCTGTTATTTTAAGGCATTCTCCACCGTCTTCCAACTATACCTCCAATCCCTATGTATTCAGGGATGACAATGACTATAGGAGGATACAATGGGACAAAGGATATGCTTAACATGGTATGCACTCAGGTCGAAGGGGCAAGGAGAAATCATTACCTACTCCATTAATCAAAAATAAGAAAAAAAATCAATTCAGCTTTCTATATGTTACAAAAGAAGAATACCAGATAACTGAGTCTAGAAATGAAGTTGAAACCTCTACAAAATATTTTCTTGCAAATTAACCAGGGAAATTTGGCAAGTTAACCATTATGGAAACCAATTGCAGCGTGGGGGGAAAGCAAATGATAATGTTACTGTGTATTATTGTTATTGTCATTAATATTAATATTAATAATATTATTTAGTTTTATTATTGCTCTGATATATCATTATTATTGCTGTCCACTAGCATCTTTCCCATAAATCTATCACCACATGTTTTAGAGGTTTAATATAGTTATAGTTATGTAATTAAACAAATAGAAATAATAGTTGCAGAATTGCAGGGTTACATAATTATTGTTCTGCAATGGAAATAATAAATAAAAGTTACATGGCTTCATGACAGTTACATTAACAACAATAGAAATACAGAAGACTAAAGCCGAAAAATTTATGTAATGGTTACATAATTAAATAATAAATTATCCCAGAACTACAGGGACATGCACTATATAAAACCGCTTAGAGAGTAGAGGTGAAAAAAAAAAAAAAAAGGAAACAATTAAGCAATGTAAGGAAGAGAGAAGAAACAGTTTCAGGGGAAGAGTACAAAATGAGTGTATGATATCATAAATTGGGCCCAGGGATAGAAAAGCTCTTCTGCTTCCCATGGCCAGGTACATTTAGTTTCTGTTCCTGAACAAAGAAAGGCATTTGGGTTTCATCTCCCCCAGGATATGAAAACATTTGTCTATGACCAAATGCTACTTGCATAATATATTCTCTTAAAACTAGGTAGTTTATCACATATAACACACATTCAGACCTGTAAAATATCCTTAAATTAGCTTTTGTTTTTGCTAAATGTAGTTAGCAATCGTTTATTAAGTGTCTGCTGCAGACACAGCCATGTGTGAAGTGCTGGGGGAAATGTAGAGTTTAGATATGATAAAACCTGTCCCTTCATGGAGTTTACAGTCTAGTGGGAAAATAAGACACAGAGAAGAATAATGCAAAAGTCCCTGTGAAGTGTATTTACCAAGGAATAAAAGTGCTTTGGAGGCTCAAAGTTCATACTTTCGAAGGAAAACAGAAAAAGTAGTCTTAAAGCATATTTATAAATTAATAGGGGGGAAATGGAGTGTTACCTAAAGGCCTGTTTCATGTTTCTCTGTGGGAAAAAAATGTACTAAGGGCTCAGTATTATGATATTCAAAATTATTTGAGATGTTAAAAAACTTAATCCTTACCACCTTCTTAAGTAATTTTCCATTTCTCTTATTACATTCTATTACTGTGTTTCCACAGTGCCAAAATTTGTGAATTCTTGGAAAGGTTCAATTTGGTAATTTTCAGAAAAACCAAATAGCGAAATCATTGATTTCCCTCCACCTATATATTGGCATGATGCAGACACAGCGCAAATACACACATACACACAAATAAATGCATATATACATTTGTGTACACGTACAGTTGTGTATATAAACATTTTATATGACTGTATAAATATGTGTATGAACATGTGTGTATCATGTATGTGTACATGTACACAGAAACATTCTATGTGTATATACATACACACATATGCATATTACATTGTATGGATAAGAGATTTGGAGGAGTGTATATAGCTATTTGTACTGAAAAAGGGGACTTAGGATCTGTGGTAAGGATCTTCCTATTCTCTCAAGAGATACAACATACATGTACAGAGATGAAAATGAGCACCTATTCACAAAGTTGAACACATGAATGTTCAGTAGAGACAATAGAGTGTGTTCAGTACAGTCTGTATTATGAATCCACCTGCCTGCATAGACATCAACAGGCTATCCCATTGTTAGAATGAATGGCATGATGAGCCATGCATTAGTATTAAGCAAATGGCATCATTTAATGATGACAATAGGGAAGCAGGAGGCTCCTGTCCAAAATCTGTGGGGAGTAGAAAGTGTACTTTGCCAGTCTTTCTACTATTCAGGTTTCAAGGAAGTTCTCACTCCTTCATCCTGAGGAGCCAGGTGGGGCCATTATTATAATAGGGTCACCTGGGATTCTGGAGAGGAATGAGGGGGACAGCCTATCAGGAAGAACTAATTGACTCTTGTCTCATTACTTGGCTCATCTTGACAGCCCAGTCAAGTGACTGGCAAAGGAGAGTCAGAATAAATGTGCTAGGGGAGGACAGAAACACCAATTCACCTGCTGGGCCTGGTGAATTTTAACAGTTAGCTGGTTGCCACATGATGACATCTACCTTACTCTATGCCCTCCCCTGCCAGGAGTTCAGACTATGTTTTCCTGACATTTCACTGGCCTTTTGAGAAAATGTGTCAACCATCTGCCTGTATTCCTGAGCAAAGGGAATTGAAGGGAGACTTAGAATTCAGATCTTTTGTTCTTCATATCCTCCTTCTTCTGTTTAATCTGATTTCTTCTCTGAAATAGGATAAGAATCTGAACAGCAGGTAACCTCCCCATAGGAAGCCAGAAAAGTCTCCATGATGCCACAGTATTAGACAGTTTCAAAGAGCTCAGTTGCCTAAATTCGAGTGGCAAGTTGAATGTTATTGCTGGGGGAAATTGTATAATAAATTCTGAATTCTTCAATGGATAAAACAAAACAAACACCCCCTCACTAATTTTTGAGGCTAGAGACTACATGGTCTCTATAGTCCAGGAGCATTGAATACAAGCTCTTTGTCCCAAGACCTTTGTTCTACTTTTCCACACTGATGATTACACTGTCTAGGTACATTCATCAATAGCTATAGGAGAAAAATAATAATGATTCTAGTAGTTGAAAAACACTGTGGTGTGATGGAAAGCATGATGCCCTTGAGTGAAGAGGAAACCTAGATTCAATCCAAGATATTTCTACTGAAAATTGGGTAAGCAGACCTTCTGGGAAGCTAAACAACCTTCTTTCTATTCCCTCAGTATTTTATTTTCTTAAGGATCTGTGTTTTGAAGGAGGAGTTATCACACCACAGCTGTGTGGGGAACAGGAGAAACTGGGAAATATAAAGCTGAATCTGGAAGGTAACTTTGAGGCCATCTAATTTAACCTCCTTTTTTCTCACTCTCTTTCTGTCTCTGACTCAGTGTCTGTCTTTCTCTCTATCTCTCCATTTCTCTCTCTCTCTCTCTTTATCCATCTCTTTCTGTCTCTGTCTCACTTTGTCTCTCTGTTTCTCTCTCTGTCTCTCTATTTCTCTGTCTCTATCTTTCTCTTTGTGTCTCTGTCTCTTTCTCTGTTTCTGTCTCTCTCACAGTTAGGTTTAAGTGACTTGATTAAGGTCTCACAGCTAGTGAGTGAGCATTGTCTAAGGACAGATTTGAACTCAGGTCATCCTAACTCCATCGCTGATGCATTATCCACTGTGCCATCTAGCTGCTCCCAACCTCTTTATTTTTAAATGAGGAAACTGAGGTTCAGAAAAGTTAAAATTACTTGCTCAAGGTAATACAAAGAGAAAAGTTGAACCATAATTTGAACCCAGGTCGGTGAACCTCAAAGTCAGCACTGGACCATATTGCAAGGAGAAGAGAGGTCAATATGATAAGCTAAATAGAATTTTTCCAGTTCAGGGAGAGCAACATGATGAGTGGATCCTGGATGCAGGAACATCTGAGTTCAAGTTCTGCATCAGAAATAAACTGGCTATGTAACCCTAGGAAAGATGCTTAGCTTCTTATTGAGCTAGGCAATCCTTAAGAACAATAAGTTTTTAAAAAGGATCCTCACTTGTATTAAAAAATAAAAGTTCCTCACCAGGAAGTTTCCTATACCAGTAAAATTGGTAATACTTTGATATCTATCACTTTGAAAACATCCAGAAAGACAGACAGACAGACAGATAGGTATGAAGGGTAGATGGATGTATGGATGTTTGGATATAGATAAATATATCAAATGGAATAAAATAATACATGTTAAAATCAAGAGGCCATAAAATTCTGTGGTGTGAAAAATTACTTTTGTTTGTCCTTGTTATCTATGGGCTAATAGACTCATGACTTCATGAAAAGACTAGATCACTGAAGACTTGTTTTTGAAAAAGTCATCATTTATTGTTACAATGAATTTGTGATTCTCTTTTCCTCTTCAAACGACTCTATTTGGGTCTTCTAGACAAGGAAAAATGACTTGCTTTGGAAAATATAATGTATGAAAATTAAGATTGGCCCAAACTAGTCAATTAGTGAGATAATCATTTGCAATTCCAAATAATTTTTTAATTCATAAAAGAATGTCTGCATGTCTTCTGTCAAATAGTGGACATCTTGGATGAATTTGAAATATGATTCCATTTATTAAAAAAAAATCCTTTACTCTCTAAAAAAGTTTATTTATACATATGTATCTATACATTCTTATTCTGTAAAAATATCAGTCAGAATTTTGTCCCAACTTGGTGATTTAAGAAATTCCTGGGTTCATATTTTTTTCTTAAATAGCCAGTATTTACATAGTACTTTAAACTTTGCAATGTGCTCTCCATTTGATTCTCACAAGAATCCCATAAAATGATGCTATTACTCTCTTCCTTTTTATTGAGGAAGAAATGGAAATTGACAGAATTTAAATGACTTACTGAAGCTCACAGAGCTAATTTAAGTATCTTCTTACAATTTGAACTCAGAACTTCCTGACTCCAAGTGTACTATGCATTACAGTCCAAGGGTCCTCAAACTTTTAAAATAGGGGACCAGTTCACTGTCCCTCAGACTGTTGGAGTGCCGGACTATAGTAAAAACAAAAACTTTGTTTTGTGGGCCTTTAAATAAAGAAACTTCATAGCCCTGGATGAAGGGGATAAACGTCCTCAGCTGTTGCATGTAGCCTTTGGGCCATAGTTTGAGGACCCCTGCAACACTAACAAGCTGCCACAAGTTAGTGTATTAGAGGCAGAGGTAATCAAGAAGAGGAGACAATATGAAAACTCACAAAACAGTCTTAAAAGAATTTCCTTGGCTTAAAAATCAGTCCAATGCAGAATCAAATACAGAACACATTCCTCTGAGTTCAGACTGCGACTTTTCCCCTTGTTGCATCAGAAAGATTAGTTACTCTCACTAGAGTCCTGGAAAACCCCATGGCAAGCTTGTAAAATAAATTTAAAATCTTCTATTTCTTAATAGGAACCATTTAAAAGTTGACCTACTTAAAACACAAAGGCTATTATTATAAGTCAAAATTTAAATGTAATACTCTTTATAATTTCAAGGCAGTGGGATAACAATTATAAATTAAAACACTATCCCCATTTAATCCCCATCATGAAATTTCCATTGCTGTGATTTTTTAAGTGTTTAATATAAAATGGCCAGAAAACACTATTCAGGATTTGGATTGAATTTCTTCTTCTTTTTTCCTTCTTTAGGTAATTTACTGCTAATCTCTTAAAAAAAAATCTACATGTCCCACTGCTACTGTTCTGCTTTAGCTTCATTCTTAAGATGTGTAAATTATCTTAAATCCCATCTCCTTACCACTGTTTTCTCAGTATAATTTCCTTGTTATTTTTTTAAACAAAGATGAGGATTAAGTTAATATCAAGTTGATGAGAGTCAAGAACTAGAAAAAAAGATAACTTTTTTCTTTCTAAGACCAAGGGTAGGGGTGGTTTGCATGAATAGCAACGACACCTATGCTGCAGGAGACTTGAGGAAGATGAAGAGGAGAGAGGAAATGAGAGTCAGTCCTTAAAACTTCTTCCATGAAGGCTTTTTTCTTTTAAAGCTCTTTTGCTTAGGTAACTATTCTGAGAATAACTTCTCATTGAACATGCCAATCTGTTAGAATGGAGCCTTATGGGCAGAAATAGTATAAGGGGAATAAATATCCAGATAATAAAAGAAAAACATAGTTGCCAAGTTTTGATCTCCCACCTCCTCTACTCTTTAAAACTCATAACAAGTAAAATAATAATAATGATAAAATATTCTTTCTTTTCCCTGCGAAAGAGGAATGCTATGGAGAAATAGAAAGATCAAATGAGATAATTATAAAGTGCTTAACACAGTATATAGCACATAGTAAGAATTATATCAATGTTATCTATTCTAATTATGAAAAGGGTTTGGATAATTCTGAATAACATTGCTAATAAAGAGCTCTGAGATTCAGCATGGAATAGTGCAATGGTTTTCAAATGGTTTTCTTTCTAAGGACAGAGCATGATTCTTTGCTGTAAAAAATCCAAGTAAGCTAAATGTTTAAGGTGGCCACTTTGGGAAAGTCAGAGGACTTAGGATGGGCATGGAAGGGCAAGTTTAAGTTGCATATAGTTCAGGGTGTACTTATTGAAATTTGGCACACCCATTGAGATCCTGTGATATAGATGATAAAGACTAGGTGTCCATGTCATAAAAATTTAGATACAAATTTTGTCTGTCTGATTCTGGGAAAACTCCTTAGAATTATCTAAGACTACACAGTAGAGAACTGTGCCATAATATGCATTGGTAGCGAGAATTTTCTTGACAGAAATTCCCTGGACCAATGAAATCATAAGTCTTGATTCCCTGTGTCTTCCCAAATAAATCAGAACTCTAAATATTATTGGCCCTCAAGAAGGAGGCAGCATGGTGTTCTTTCTTTTGTTATTCAGTGATTTCTGATTTTCTGTGACTCCATTTAAGGTTTTCTTGACAAAGATATGTTGGAGTGGTTTACCATTTCCTTCTCTAGTTCATTTTAGAGATGAGGAAACTGAGGCAAACAGAGTTAAGTGACTTGTCCAAGGTCACATAGCTACTGAATGTCAGAGATTGGATTTGCATTCAGGTCTTCCAGACTCCAGGCCTGGCACTCTGTCCTCTATACCGCCTAAATACCCATGGCATATTAGATTACATCTTATCTTTGGAATCTAAAAACATGGCTATTCAAATCTGATGTTTGTGCTTTCTGCTTATATCATCTGGGACAAGTCTCAGTTTCCTCATCTATAAAATGAGAGGATTGGACTAACTGGCAAAAGAGATCCCTTCCAGGTCAATGTTTTTTTATGGTCCTTAAGTGCTGTTCCACCTATCTATCTAGTCACTCTTCATAAGTGCATATAACTTCTATTTGTGGCTCCCCTCACTGATTTTTCCCTGTTTGAGACAGTGATTGTTTCATATCACAAATAATTGTACCTTAATTAATTTATTTATTAATTACCTTGTTGATTTAATTTTTATATGTATTTGATAATATTAACTGGCTGAATCAGCCATTTGGTGGTTCAGTTTTAGTCAAAACTAACTTGCCATAGGAAAGAAGTTTCAAGAGGATTACTGAGTACTGCCTTAACAGATGAAAGGGTAGATTCCCTTTAGAATGGATTGAGCAAGGTATATTGGGTCTAGACAAACCATGCTTTTTTCAGTGTCAGCTCTCTCTGTGCCCTAAGGTGGGATGTGATGGCCATGCTCTTCACTGCATCACCATCTAAGTTTTTATGGATCATAAAATTGCCAGGCCCCTCTTTTAAACATAGCCCCTGGTTCTGCTTCAGTGACCTCCCGCAAGCAGTCAACCACATGGCAGATGAGGAAGCATTTCTGTTTAATGGCTGGGAATTTATTGGCCATAAATTTCACTGATCGCCCTTTGGTCCTCTTGTTATTGTCGGGTAAAGTAAGTCAGGGGAGTGAGTGGTTTTCCCAGCTCCCTCTAGCAGGACATCCTCTTCTTGTTTCAGGAATAAAGCAACTCCGGCTTATAACTATTTTTTTTTCACAAAGAGACACCCAAAGTCTTTTGAAAGGAAGGAAGCAAAGGCTCTGTAACAAAGGAATGAATTTCAGACATCCTCAATTTTTCCTTTCCTAGCTCCCAACTAAGAATGCAAATCAAGTTTTGAGGAGGTTAAAAACTTTAGCTAAGAATGGACAGACACATAAGTGAGTCAATTAATACATTCTCAGCCATTCTCTTTTATCACCATACCTATAATCTCCAACTCTTTCTTTATTGTTTTTCACTTCTACCCAAATCTTACACAAACTACCTGTAGACAAGGAGTGAAATTCATGATTAAGGACAACAATTAAATAATAATTTATGCAGTCTTCTCACTCCTTGGTCCTGGCTCAACAAAAAGCTACAGATATTCTAAAAGTTATGGTATTAAAAGTTGCTGGACCACTACAAGAAAACAATATAGGATGGCATATCCCCAATTTACAGAAATATTTTTGCTCTTCCTACATTGTAAATAAAGTTTGTTTTTGTTTGTTTCTTTGTTTAATTCCATTGCTTCATTTAGTGATATTATAAAAACAGAAGTTTTTATGAAGGGGTTGGAGAACTCCAAATTTACTAAAATGAGAACTTTAAGTCAAAACAATTAAGTATAGTAGATGTAACTTATATTTCAACAGTATCTAGCATTATTCTTATTGCCAGGATCTCCTTGTTGACCAGATGGAAATATGTGAGTTAAATGGGAATAGAATTATCTGTTACTTGTTGAACACTGCTGAAGCTATTGACCATCTAGCGCTAAGAAGTAATTTGATGGGAAGGAAGGGATAGCCATGGTTAATTAAATAGCATTTTTCTCTGCCTTCTGATTGGAGGGCTAGAAGGCAGAGTAATTAACTTTTTCCCAAACTTTCCTATACTCTACAAGTACAGGATGAGAGAAATGAAGCTATATTCTATCATTTTAACGAACTTTCCATGAGTTAACAGTATGAAATGGCATCAAAAAAACATGGGTGAATTCCATCTTAGGCTACATTAATATAAGGCTGATGTCCAAAATTAGGATGTCATTGTCTACAGTGTCAGATATGCAATTCTATTCCTTTCTGAGCATGACAACATTGAAAGAAAGATACTGACAAAATTGAGTATGTCCAAGGAGGACAAATGGGATGGTGAGAGAATGGAAATCATGACATACAAGAATTGAATGAATGAACTGAGGATATTCACCAAGGGAGAGACATAAATGATAACTTTTTTCTTTCTAAGACCAAGGGTAGGGGTGGTTTGCATGAATAGCAACGACACCTATGCTGCAGGAGACTTGAGGAAGATGAAGAGGAGAGAGGAAATGAGAGTCAGTCCTTAAAACTTCTTCCATGAAGGCTTTTTTCTTTTAAAGCTCTTTTGCTTAGGTAACTATTCTGAGAATAACTTCTCATTGAACATGCCAATCTGTTAGAATGGAGCCTTATGGGCAGAAATAGTAAATACATCCTTTTCAGACCACGATGCAATGAAAATTACATTCAACAAAAAAGCAGGGGTAAGTAGACCAAAAAATAATTGGAAACTAAATAATCTCATACTAAAGAATGATTGGGTGAAACAGCAAATCATAGACATAATTAATAACTTCACCCAAGAAAACGATAATAATGAGACATCATACCAAAATGTATGGGATGCAGCCAAAGCGGTAATAAGGGGAAATTTCATATCTCTAGAGGCCTATTTGTATAAAATAGAGAAAGAGAAGGTCAATGAATTGGGTTTGCAATTAAAAATGCTAGAAAAGGAACAAATTAAAAACCCCCAGTCAAACACTAAACTTGAAATTCTAAAAGTAAAAGGTGAGATCAATAAAATTGAAAGTAAAAAAACTATTGAATTGATTAATAAAACTAAGAGTTGGTTCTATGAAAAAACCAACAAAATAGACAAACCCTTAGTAAATCTGATTAAAAAAAGGAAAGAGGAAAATCAAATTGTTAGTCTTAAAAATGAAAAGGGAGAACTCACCACTAACGAAGAGGAAATTAGAGCAATAATTAGGAGTTACTTTGCCCAACTTTATGCCAATAAATTCGACAACTTAAATGAAATAGAAAAATACCTCCAAAAATACAGCTTGCCCAAACTAACAGAGGAAGAAGTAAATATCCTAAACAGTCCCATCTCAGAAAAAGAAATAGAACAAACTATCAATCAACTCCCTAAGAAAAAATCCCCAGGACCAGATGGATTTACATGTGAATTCTACCAAACATTTAAAGTACAATTAACTCCAATGTTATATAAACTATTTGAAAAAATAGGGATTGAAGGAGTCCTACCAAACTCCTTTTATGACACAGATATGGTACTGATACCTAAACCAGGTAGGCTGAAAACAGAGAAAGAAAATTATAGACCAATCTCCCTAATGAATATTGATGCTAAAATCTTAAATAAAATATTAGCAAAAAGATTACAGAAAATTGTCACCAGGATAATACACTATGACCAAGTAGGATTTATACCAGGAATGCAGGGCTGGTTCAATATTAGGAAAACTATTAGCATAATTGACTATATCAATAACCAAACAAACAAAAACCACATGATCATCTCAATAGATGCAGAAAAAGCATTTGATAAAATCCAACATCCATTCCTAATAAAAACACTTGAGAGCATAGGAATAAATGGACTTTTCCTTAAAATAGTCAGGAGCATATATTTAAAACCATCAGTAAGCATCATATGCAATGGGGAAAAACTGGAACCTTTCCCAGTAAGATCTGGAGTGAAGCAAGGCTGCCCACTATCACCATTATTATTTAATATCGTATTAGAAACACTAGCCTCGGCAATAAGAGTCGAGAAAGATATAAAAGGAATTAGAGTAGGCAATGAGGAAACCAAACTATCACTCTTTGCAGATGATATGATGGTATACCTAGAGAACCCCAGAGATTCTACCAAAAAGCTATTGGAAATAATTCATAATTTTAGCAAAGTAGCTGTCTACAAAATAAATCCCCATAAATCCTCAGCATTTTTATACATCACCAACAAAACCCAACAGCAAGAGATACAAAGAGAAATTCCATTCAGAATAACTGTTGATACCATAAAATACTTGGGAATCTATCTACCAAAGGAAAGTCAGGAATTATATGAGCAAAATTATAAAAAAGTCTCCACACAAATAAAGTCAGACTTAAATAATTGGAAAAATATTAAGTGCTCTTGGATCGGCCGAGCGAACATAATAAAGATGACAATACTCCCTAAACTAATCTATTTATTTAGTGCTATACCAATCAGACTTCCAAGAAAATATTTTATTGATCTAGAAAAAATAACAACAAAATTCATATGGAACAATAAAAAGTCGAGAATCTCAAGGGAATTAATGAAAAAAAAATCCAATGAAGGTGGCCTAGCTGTACCTGATCTAAAATTATATTATAAAGCAGCAGTCACCAAAACCATTTGGTATTGGCTAAGAAATAGATTAGTGGATCAGTGGAAAAGGCTAGGCTCACAAGACAGAATAGTCAATTATAGCAATCTAGTGTTTGACAAACCCAAAGCCCCTAACTTCTGGGAAAAGAATTCATTATTTGATAAAAACTGCTGGGATAATTGGAAATTAGTATGGCAGAAATTAGGCATGGACCCACACTTAACACCATAAACCAAGATAAGATCAAAATGGGTCTATGACCTAGGCATAAAGAACGAGACTATAAATAAATTAGAGGAACATAGAATAGTTTATCTCTCAGACTTGTGGAGGAGAAAGAAATTTGTGACCAAAGATGAACTAGAGACCATTACTGATCACAGAATAGAAAATTTCGATTACATCAAATTAAAAAGCTTTGTACAAATAAAACTAATGCAAACAAGATTAGAAGGGAAGCAACAAACTGGGAAAACATTTTCACAGTTAAAGGTTCTGATAAAGGCCTCATTTCCAAAATATATAGAGAACTGACTCAAATTTATAAGAAATCAAGCCATTCTCCAATTGATAAATGGTCAAAGGATATGAACAGACAATTTTCAGAGGATGAGATTGAAACTATTACCACTCATATGAAAGAGTGTTCCAAATCATTATTGATCAGAGAAATGCAAATTAAGACAACTCTGAGATACCACTACACACCTGTCAGATTGGCTAAGATGACAGGAAAAAATAATGATGAATGTTGGAGGGGATGCGGGAAAACTGGGACACTAATGCATTGTTGGTGGAGTTGTGAACGAATCCAACCATTCTGGAGAGCAATCTGGAATTATGCCCAAAAAATTATCAAATTGTGCATACCCTTTGATCCAGCAGTGTTTCTATTGGGCTTATATCCCAAAGAAATACTAAAGAAGGGAAAGGGACCTGTATGTGCCAAAATGTTTGTAGCAGCCCTGTTTGTAGTGGCTAGAAACTGGAAAATGAATGGATGCCCATCAATTGGAGAATGGCTGGGTAAATTGTGGTATATGAATGTTATGGAATATTATTGTTCTGTAAGAAATGACCAGCAGGATGAATACAGAGAGGACTGGCGAGACTTACATGAACTGATGCTAAGTGAAATGAGCAGAACCAGGAGATCATTATACACTTCGACAACGATATTGTATGAGGACATATTTTGATGGAAGTGGATTTCTTTGACAAAGAGACCTGAGTTTCAATTGATAAATGACGGACAAAAGCAGCTACACCCAAAGAAAGAACACTGGGAAACGAATGTGAACTATCTGCATTTTTGTTTTTCTTCCCAGGTTATTTATACCTTCTGAATCCAATTCTCCCTATGCAACAAGAGAACTGTTCGGTTCTGCAAACATATATTGTATCTAGGATATACTGCAACATATCCAACATATAAAGGACTGCTTGCCATCTAGGGGAGGGGGTGGAGGGAGGGAGGGGGAAAAAAATCGGAACAGAAACGAGTGTCAATATAATGTAATTATTAAATAAAAAATTTAAAAAAAAATAATGCTGGCTGCATCTTTATACATATAACTCTTTGTTCTTGTAGAAAAAACATTTTATTCCAAATTCCCTTCCTCAAGTCTAAATAAATCAAAGAAAAAATTCTGGCCTCCAAATGAAAGAAATGAAAAGCTTTTGCATGAAGTGTTTGGATAATGGAGAATAGGAGAAAGATGTATTTTTCTCACCTTGGGAGAAGTTTATTTTGCAAACTCTCAAAGCAAAAAAGCTATTTAAGCATACATGTTCTCCTTTTAGCCTATTTCCTCAGAAAAAAATGGACACATACACACATATACACACAAGAACAACATCACTATTTATTAAGATATTGGAGTTATATTTGTGGAAGGACAGGAAAGAAATTCCATAAGCAGATACAACCTTCTTGGATATAAATGGCAACTCCCCTATACTTTAGGAGATAATACTTTGTAGAGGCAACAAACCAACTACAAATAATCGGAATGCCACAAGGAGGCAGGTTTATGAAAGTCACAATACTCAACAAGTCATCAAAAGGTAGTAATAGATGCTGCTTGGTACCCAAAGGCAAGGGAATGTGGATTTTCACATATAAATGGGAGACTTTTACAATGTTGCTGATTCAAAATAAATTCTTCTCCTGTTCTCACTTGAGCTCTTGACTTGTTAGCTGCAGTGACCCCTGCTGGTGAAAAACATCCTCACTACTTTTCTGTTCACAAAGCTTCATGTTCCTATAATTTTCTTTCTAGAGTTGTCAGGTTGTTCCTAAATCTGTAATATCTATATGCTGTGGGAAAACCTAGTGCATTACTGTAAAAAATATTTGATTCTTGCATCTGTAATATCCATATGTTGTGGGAAAACCTGGCACACTATTGTAAAATATATTTCACTCTGTGTTCTGTTTGTCAATTCAGTGTCATGATAACAGCAAAAGATATCATCTGGGAAAGGTATAATCTGAAATGTATGTGGGTTATTTGTATAGCAAGTAGCCCATCTCCTCTATCAATTCATATGAAATTCTAAAAACTAAAACCAAAAATAATAAAGTTAGACTTCACTTCACCTGTTGTAACTTCCCTAGAGATTTTGTAAAAGGACATGGACAAGAGATAAGCAGAATGAGAGGTAGATGATTACTTGTTATTTGCATTTGTGGAATTAATGCCCACACAGATTAAATCACCTACTCATTTAAGTATTAGAAAATAGCAGCACTGTACCTTTTTAGTCACAGTCTATGCTATGAAAGCTATCACACCAAATTGATCTCATTTTCCCTAATAGTTTTGGTCTGGTTATCTTGCTAAATGTCGTTATATACTGTGACTGAATTATCAGTTTTTGCATGCATCCTGATAATGTGAGGCTGGTTTGCCTCTCCATAAAGTATCAGCTGATAAGATATGGAGAGGTTGCTATTTGCATCCATAAAGGGTGTACCTATACTTATGAAATCACAGGTCCTTGGAATTTTGGAGGGAAAGAAGTTACTCATTTTTTCTATTCCATTCTTGATTTTCTGTGACTCGGGGCACTAATGCTTAAAGACCCTTCTTAGAAAATAGTTTCCTCACTTTATGCCTCAGTTTCTTTTGTGGAATGTGAACATAAAGATAATCTGCTTACTAGAGCTCTGTGCTCTCATGAATAATTATCATAGAATCCATTATTTTTACTCCTTATGGTTAATAATGATACTACATGAACATGCTTCCATGGGATAAAGCATGCTGAAATACCAACTTAGAAAGGTAAAGAAATAATGGTATGCTATCAAAAATATGTATAGCTCCTTAGAATATAGAAATTAAGTAAATACACATCCCTATATCCATCTCAGCAAAAAACATGTCTATTTAGCTTACCAACAAAAGTGATTAATAAAAGAGCCTTATTATATTCAAAAGAACCATTATCCAAATTTTGCTATAAGCATGAAGATAAACAAGTATACTATTTGAGCAATTAATGGGGAGGTAGGTTGTTGTCCTTCAGGCTCAAAGAGGATCAAAATGACATCACTATGTTAGAATCGAATTATAATGTGTTCCATTATGGCTGATCAGAACAATACCATCTCAGAATGCTCTGCCACAGGTCAGACACAAATAATCCCTATGGACATTTGGGGTGGACTCTCTAACTTTGAGCAACTTGCATTTCTTCTGAGCTAATTTAATTCTGTTTTGCTCATAGAGCACAGCACCTTTTTTGATGAAGGCACACTATGCTTAGTGGTCCTGTGCCAGTGTCTTCCATGTCATACAATTAGTTTTAAAGTTCTTAAGAAAGACCTCGAGAGTGTCCTTGTATTTCTTTTTTTTAATCACCTTGTGAGTGTTTGCCCTGTGAGTTCTCCATAAAAAATCCTTTTGGCAAATATATATTTGCTATTCAAACAATGTGGCCAACCCAACAGAGTTGTGTTCTCTGCAGTAGAGTTGGAATTTTTGGCAGTTTAGTTCGAGAAAGGACTTCAGTATTTGGTATCTTATCCTGCTAGGTAATCTTCAGAATCTTCCTAAGATAATTCAAATGGAAGCAATTTAGTTTCCTGATATGGCTCTGGTAGGTTTCACAGACACACAGCAATGAGGTAAGCCCATAGCTTTGTAGACCTTCAGCTTGGTAGACAGTCTAATACCTCTGCTGTTCCACATTTTCCTTTGGAGCATTCCAAACACTGAGCTAGCTCTGGCAATGCATTTATTAATCTCGTTATCAATGTGGACATCCCTGGAAAATATACTGCCAAGGTAAGTGAACTTATTCACAGCATTCAAAACTATTTGAAAACTTAGTGGGGAGGTGCAGTCATACAGGAGAAAGAGGGTTAGGTCTGCAATCAGAGAATCAGCGTTGAGTCCATAGCTCTTTTATATTTTATATATATTGCTTTGAATAAGCCACCCCATCTCTGTGGGCTTCAATCCCTTTATTTCTAAAAGAATGGGTTGATTCAGAGATGTGATCTGAGTCAGATTAACATGTAATTGGGAAATATTGAACAAAATAAATAAAAATCCAATAGAACATAAATAATGGTAACAAGTAGTTTTCTAAATTAATTTGTGATTGTAACGTTTGGAGACTCCTGTCTCTTTTTGAGTTTTACACCACTGAACTAAGTGACCTCGGAAGATCTTTCTGGAGCAGTATTAATTTTTATCTTTCAAGGAAATAAAAATGTTCTTGTCATTAGTGATGTTTTCCATTGCATTAAAATGAATTACTGTATTTGCAAAGCATCCCTTTAAACATGATGAGCCTGTATTTATAATCACTCCCCTGGGAGTTAGGAAGGAGATAGAATGATAAATTATAGGGAAGCTAAAAAAGTTCTTGGAATAGATTATACAAGTTATGGTATTCATAAGTGAGGGCTTCAGAGTGCATGGTGAATCGGTTTATGGTGAACTAATAAGAATAAAATTCTTTTTACTCAATTGTCATTTAGTCATGTCTCACTCTTTGTAACCCAATTTGGGTTTTTTTGGGCAAAAGTACACCCCCCCAACACACACACACACACACAAATAAAAGAGGAGGACATCTAGATGCTTCAGTAGATTAAAAACTGGCTCCTGGAGTCAAGAGGACCTGAGAAACAAAAAGAAATGGAAGCAAAGATACTGGAGTGGTTTGCTATTTCTTTTCTCAAAATAAGATCTCTAGAGAAGCAGGGCTACTGAGACTTTGAGTTGGGATAAAGAAAGTCTCTACAAGGTCTCAGTAAGATGCTGAAAGCAAGTCTTTCAAGTTTTGGTAAGTTGGAAAGAGAAGGACTTTCTCATCTAGGGACAAAGAATACAAGGTGGGCATTTCAAAAGGGCCTGAAGTCATGGAGACCATTAGTGAAGGTGAAAAAAGTAGCTGCTAAGTTCAAGAAAAAAACACTGAGATTTGTGGGAGGAACGTTTGGAAGCTAGGCTGAATGTTCCTTGTACAAGTCAAGAGGCCCACTTGAAGCTACCTCACCTCCTGACGGTTGGGAATGAAGTTCTAGAAGAGCTAATATTATTAGTACTTGCCAACCCAATTTAAAAAATATATTCAGTAAGCAACTATTCCATATACAACACTTGTTTTGGAAGCCAGGTAAAATGTAAACCTATCTGGCCCTTGCCTATGTGGAACTTAGTAGAGGGATATGATGAAGACACAAATAACTAAAATCTTGCCACACCAGATCTATTTGAGATGAAGCCGAAGAGCTTGTATTTGAATCTGAGCAGGAACAGAGACATATGACATTAACGAGAACTAAAAGAAAACAGAGGATATTGAAGAAAAAAGGATTAAAACTTTTGAAAGGAAGGCTAGATTTAGCTTTCTAAGTTTCTATAACTGAGCATTTTTTTTATTTGATGCCATCCTCCTCATCCAAACTTTATCTCCTATTTCTATTCAGTACAAATCTTTACTTTTGTTAGCCTGATGAAAAGGAGTATGATGGAAGGGAAAGATGTAGAGTTAGGAAGCTAGTGTTCCAATCCAGGATCTGTAGAATTTATGATTCTGAAAAAATTATCTTACTACTACTACTACTCTAAGCCTGATTCATCATCTGCAAAGTAGAGAAAATATTTTCTAGGACATAATTGCAGAATTATTGCAAAAAAAGTGTTTTATAAACTTTAAAGTATTATATGTCAACTATTTGGACTCTGATATGTTTCCTTGGAATCACTATTATTAATAATTTATATTATTGAAATAATGTTCTATATTATATGACAATGATTTGCAGTTATCATAACAACAAGATTAGTAATAATAAGAAGAAGAATATCAATTAACCTCAAAGAACCTAAAGAAGAGTTTTATATTATTGTGAAGATAACAAAACAGGGAAGTTAGAATCTTCAAGGATAAGAAAAAAGGAAGTGGCAAGTAACAACATTGCTCTCATGATCTGTTGGCTTAAACCCACCAACAATACCCCATTATCTAGAGATAATTTTACAGATTTTTTACAGATAATAAATGGAGGCTGAGAATAGTAAGCAACTTCTATAGAATTATGCAACTACTGAGTATCTAAGGCAAGATTCAACTTCAGATTGTCCTGATCCAAGTCAAAAAAATTAATCCACTATGACACCTAGTTGCCAAATCAAATCCAATTCACTTGTATACTATGGCATCACTTCCCTGATGTCACGGTCCTGTTTGAGAAAAAAGCACAAATAACTAGGATCTATATGTTTTGTTTTGTTTTGTTTTGTTTTCCCTGTGGAAACCAGTTGTCTTAGAGCTGATAACCACGAGCTGGTGTTATCCAGGTGATCCCAGAGTAGGGATTTCCTCTTTTCCTCCTCCTGCTATCTTATTCATCCCAGGTACCTCTAAGAGCCAAAAAAACACTAATATGTATAGGGAAAGGGGAATACAAAGTTTTCATCTGAGTAAAGAGGCTGTCCAGGCTCTTCACCAGCTTTTGGCATTCAGGGAGAAAGAGTTCCCAAGGGTTCTAGTTTGTATTGCCTTATTCTCTTGGGTGAGCCACCCAGCAGCCCTGACATGATGAGGTGCAACCCACAGAAGACCACAGATTAGAGGAAAAAACTGAGTGTAGCAGTGAAACAGTTCCCTGAGGCGCCTGAGGATGTGGTGTGGTTCCCCACCGGGAGTTGTTTGCTGCCTGGCTGTGACCAGTTTTGCTCTCCAGAAGAGTTGTTCATGTGTTAGGAGCCAGTTTTAAGTTGGCAGAAAAGAGGCTGAGCAGCCTGCCTGTGAATAGGTGGTTTCTGTGCTTTCTGAATCCAAAATAAGGGTATGTGACTAGGGTCCTTTCTCACTGTCAGATTTATGAGTGCTTCTTATACACTTGCTAGTGTAACCTTAGCACTTTTTTTTATGAAAAAATGTTTTTTTAAACATGCAAACTAATTTAACTTAATTTTTTTTAAATGAAATATTTATAACAAAATAGACTTAATCTTATTGAGGTTGTTAGCTTGGTTTTTTCTATAAAGATTCTCAAAAAGTAGTGTCTTTAATGCCACTTTACATTATTCTTTTCAATTATTTCTCTTTTTTCCTTTATACTCTATCTCTTTCAATCCTCACCCCTCTTCCCTTCTCTCCAATGGGCAAAAACTTCACTTCTCACTACATATATGCACGGTCTGGCAAAACAAATCCCAACATTTGCCATGTGCAAAAATAAATGCTTCTTTCTTCACTTAAAGTTCAATGCTTCTCTGATAGCAAGTGAATGAAATGTTTCATTTTCACTCTTTGAGCTTGTGGTCTATCATCAATTTGATCAGAATTCTAAATAAAACCAAACTAACCCTTTTCCTCATGAAGAAACTGAGACTTCTGAAGGGAAGCTGAAATCTAGAAAGAGATACTTGCTCAAGGTCACTTATATATAAGTGCCACTAGTGCTCCTATCCGGACTCAGGTCCTTTATTTGACATGATAACCAACAATGGGTCATCTGGTCTCTACTTAAAGATCTCCAATGAGGGAGAACTTATTCCTTCCCAAGTCATCCCATTTTGTATTAGAATGGTTCTAATTCTTAGGAAAATATTCTTCAAACCAAGTCGAAGGCTGCCTTTACACCTCCCACTTGCTTCTACCAGTTTTGCCTTTGGGGACCAAGAAGAACAAGCTGAATTCTTCTTCCAGGTGACAGCTCTTCACATTGCTGAAGACAGGTATAATGCCTTTTGCTTTACCCAGTCCTATCTTCTTTGGGCATAACATTTCTAGCTTTTTAAAATCAGTCCCACTATGGAATGAACTTGACATCCACCTTGCACATCCAATCTGAGACAGTCAATTAGCTAATTGATTAATTAACTAATCAGCAAGGATTAAATGTTTGCTATTTACTAGACAACATACTAGGTGCTAAGGACACAAAGACAAAATTTAAGCTCCTCTGTCCCCAAGAAGCTTACAGTCTATTGAGGGAGACATGTGTACATAAAAAGATGCATAGAAAATATAAAAAATAACTATAAGCACTAAGGAGAGAGGTATCCTTCTCTGGATACTCTCCAGCTTATTAATGAATGGATTCAGCACTTTGTATCTACTGTCCTACTTGGTTTCAACTCCACGGAACCAGATACCCCTCACAGGATATGTTCATCACTTCCAAACTTACCCTCATGCTGCCAACTCAAGCCTTCATTATCTCCAGCTCCTTCTGCCTCCTCTCCCTTCTCAGTGGAGAGCTAGAGAGCAAAATACCAAACTCTTCCTAATTCCTTCCTTTATGAAGGATGAAAACAGAACTCTCAGCTCACTCTACTTTTTATCTGCTTTTCTGCCTATTTTCAACTCCTTAGAACAAGATAGCCCCATTCTGGGTTATCCCTATGACTCATCTTCCCATTTCCCTGCCCCGTTTCATGTTAGTTTTAAATCATAAGCTCCTTGAGTGGCAGAGACTGTTTTTTTTTTTATTTATTTATTATATCCCCAGTGCTTAGCACAATGTATGGCTCATGGTAGAAGCTTAATAAATGTTTATTGGAATGGATTAATAACTTTCCTAAAAGTTGCTGCCCAGAACTGAACATAATAATCCAGGTGTGATATAGAGATATCAGGGTTATTTCCTGATATAATGAAAATAGAGAAACAATAACATTTCCAATTCTGAATGCTCTGCTTCTTTTAGCACAACCTAAGTTTTCATTGTTACTTGTTTGATTTCCATGTCAACACTGTTCACTCAGAGAGACTTTAAAGTCCATCGAACCCCTAGATCTTTTTCAGATAAATCCTTCTATTCGCTATTCTCCTGTTTCTTGAATTGATTTTATTTTTAACACACATGCAGGAGTTTGCATTTCTCTCACTAAATTTGAGGTATAACTCTTATTTTTCAAAATGAGGGACTTGAGACCCAGAGAGTTTTATTGAGTATGCAAAATCACACAATAGAAACTAAGATCCAGAAGTTTAAGTGAGGCCCTCTAAAGCTAAACATAGTGAACAAGACTGCCTCTAGAAATGTGGCCAGTCATTCCTTTTAGTCTGTAGCTTGGTAGCTCACTCCTTACCATCTGTGCTATATTCATATATAACTTTACACTACATAACTGTTACTGTAAATAATCTGGGACAGGATGATTTTTTTTTAAATCACAGTTTTTAACTGGTAAAGAATGTGACCAAGTAACTGTTTAAGTGGGCAATTTAACCTGAGCATAACCCTTTCAATGGCTTAGGGAATCATCATCTAATTGAGTCCCCATGGCAGATAACATGGAAAAGGGGGAACTAGGTGCCTGTAATTAGACATTCAAAACAAACCAAACAAAAAAGATAATATATATATATATATATATATATATATATATATGTATATATATATATATTAACTAATCAGCAAGGATTAAATGTTTGCTATTTACTAGACAACATGCTAGGTGCTAAAGACACAAAGACAAAATTTAAGCTCCTCTGTCCCCAAGAAGCTTACAATCTATTGAGGGAGACATGTGTACATAAAAAGATGCATAGAAAATATTATATATATATATATATATATATGTATATATATATATATATATATATATATATATATATATTTACCCTCATAAAGAAATCAAATAGGAAAAATTATCTTAGATTCTGGGGTAATCTTGAATTGTCCCATTTCTTCAGTACCAGGTCCTTCTGCTTGAGTTAAACCATTTTTCCCCTACTGCTTGAACTCTATTGGTTCTGATAATGGCCCATGTTTCTTATTTGGAAGTAGATAGCTACCTTCAGTCCCTCAGTTTACCATCCTATCTATGTACCAACTGTCTGTGTTTCTCTACAACCAAACAAACACTTCTAGTACTGCTCTGAATGGGATTTTTTAGCTATGATTGGAAAAATATCAGCTGGAACCATAGGAAGCCATCAGTTCATAACAGATTTTCCTCTTGTCCTAGACTGGGTTTAATAGGAAGAGTATGCAACCTTTTGTGACTTATGTATATCCTGACCATGGTGCTTATTAGCTTGATTCATTCAGTTACTACCCTCCATTTTTTAAAGTCACACTAACTTTTTAGCCTATACACAATATTCTCTCACCTCTACTCTTTGCACAAATGTTTTCCCCAATGTCTGAGATGCTCTCCTTTCTCTTTTTTCTCCCAAGTAGAATCCCTGACTTCTCTCACACCATAATTCTGATGCCATCTCCTACACAATGTCTTCCCTGATTCCCCTAGCCATTAGTACTATCCTTTTCTTGAAATTTTGAATGACTTTTCCCCATCTTCTATAATTACTTATCTGTATACATGTTATATCAACGCTGGTCAAAAGTAAAGAGTCAACAGGGCATGGTCATTTCATTTTTTTCTTTGTGTTACTAGCATCTTGTATGGTGCTTTGTACATAATAGCTTCTTAATAAATAAATATCTTTAAGAGAATTTTAAATTTTCTATGACATTTAATGACTTTCAAGAATAATGGGAAAATATTTTTAATTGGAAGTTAACCATGAATATATATTTTTAAACTTTTAATAGCCTATGGTAGTGGTGATGCAATTGTAGTTAATATTTATATTTAATTTTAAAACTTTTCAAAGCATTTTAGCCTCATCTTATTTTAACCCCCACAAGGTATAGAGATAGGTCAGACATTGTTATCTCCATTTGACAGATGAGGAAAATTGAGGTTCACTGAGGTTAATTGATTCACCTATGGTTAACTCAGCTTGTTAGTGACATGTCCCCTGACATCAAGTCCAGTGGTTTTCTACTAAAACCCTTGCAGGCATCTTTTCAAGTCCTAGAGGGATAGCTCTAGGAAAAGCAGACCAAGCAGCAGAAGTAATAATCACTGTCACCCAGGGCTGTAACTCAATGAAGAGGTTTCTGATAGCACCATCAATCAGGGCTTAAGTCAACAGAACCCCAGTGAGAGACTTTGACTTTGTATCCCAGGATTTGTTCAAATATACACTGCTGCATGAGTCATTATCGGAAAAATAACACCTCCTTGCACATTTGGGAATGCCATAAGTAGAAATATTATCTCCAAATCTATAATATTGTTTTTTATTTTAAAGAAAGCTGAAATAATCGTAAGAATCTAAGGTAGTGTCTAATATTAGGCTGGGTGCAGCTAGGTGGTATAATAGATTAAGTGCTGAATGTGGAATTAAAAAGACTCATCTTCCTGAGTTCATATCTGGCTTCAGACATTAGCTGACTCCAGGTAAGTTACTTAATCCTGTTTGCCTCAGTTTCCTCATCTATAACATGAGCTGGAGAAGGAAATGGCAAACCACTCTAGTATCTTTGCCAAGAAAACTGCAAATAGGGTCATGAAGAGTCAGACATGGCTAAAAGAACTGAACAACAACAACAAAATTGTAGCTTAGTACCCACAATAACCTAGCGACAGATGTGGAGAGCTGTTATCCTTAGGGATGGTGATTATATTAGACATATACAAATACTCCAATAGGTCTATGATCTAATTGATGTGGGCATTATATATAAAATGGGATATATATATATATATATATATTATATATATATATGTATATATATATATATAAACTAATCAGCAAGGATTAAATGTTTGCTATTTACTAGACAACATGCTAGGTGCTAAGGACACAAAGACAAAATTTAAGCTCCTCTGTCCCCAAGAAGCTTACAATCTATTGAGGGAGACATGTGTACATAAAAAGATGCATAGAAAATATTATATATATATATATATATATATTATATATATATATATATATATATATATATATATATATATACCCTCATAAAGAAATCAAGTAGGAAAAATGATCTTAGATTCTGGGGTAATCTTGAATTGTCCCATTTCTTCAGTACCAGGTCCTTCTGCTTGAGTTAAACCATTTTTCCCCTACTGCTTGAACTCTATTGGTTCTGATAATGGCCCATGTTTCTTATTTGGAAGTAGATAGCTACCTTCAGTCCCTCAGTTTACCATCCTATCTATGCACCAACTGTCTGTGTTTCTCTACAACCAAACAAACACTTCTAGTACTGCTCTGAATGAGATTTTTTAGCTATGATTGGAAAAATATCAGCTGGAACATAGGAAGCCATCAGTTCATAACAGATTTTCCTCTTGTCCTAGACTGGGTTTAATAGGAAGAGTATGCAACCTTTTGTGACTTATGTATATCCTGACCATGGTACTTATTAGCTTGATTCATTCAGTTACTACCCTCCATTTTTTAAAGTCACACTAACTTTTTAGCCTATACACAATATTCTCTCACCTCTACTCTTTGCACAAATGTTTTCCCCAATGTCTGAGATGCTCTCCTTTCTCTTTTTTCTCCCAAGTAGAATCCCTGACTTCTCTCACACCATAATTCTGATGCCATCTCCTACACAATGTCTTCCCTGATTCCCCTAGCCATTAGTACTATCCTTTTCTTGAAATTTTGAATGACTTTTTCCCATCTTCTATAATTACTTATCTGTGTACATGTTATATCAACGCTGGTCAAAAGTAAAGAGTCAACAGGGCATGGTCATTTCATTTTTTTTCTTTGTGTTACTAGCATCTTGTATGGTGCTTTGTACATAATAGCTTCTTAATAAATAAATATCTTTAAGAGAATTTTAAATTTTCTATGACATTTAATGACTTTCAAGAATAATGGGAAAATATTTTTAATTGGAAGTTAACCATGAATATATATTTTTAAACTTTTAATAGCCTATGGTAGTGGTGATACAATTGTAGTTAATATTTATATTTAATTTTAAAACTTTTCAAAGCATTTTAGCCTCATCTTATTTTAACCCCCATGAGGTATAGAGATAGGTCAGACATTGTTATCTCCATTTGACAGATGAGGAAAATTGAGGTTCACTGAGGTTAATTGATTCACCTATGGTTAACTCAGCTTGTTAGTGACATGTCCCCTGACATCAAGTCCAGTGGTTTTCTACTAAAACCCTTGCAGGCATCTTTTCAAGTCCTAGAGGGATAGCTCTAGGAAAAGCAGACCAAGCAGCAGAAGTAATAATCACTGTCACCCAGGGCTGTAACTCAATGAAGAGGTTTCTGATAGCACCATCAATCAGGGCTTAAGTCAACAGAACCCCAGTGAGAGACTTTGACTTTGTATCCCAGGATTTGTTCAAATATACACTGCTGCATGAGTCATTATCGGAAAGATAACACATCTTTGCACATTTGGGAATGCCATAAGTAGAAATATTATCTCCAAATCTATAATATTGTTTTTTTATTTTAAAGAAAGCTGAAATAATCGTAAGAATCTAAGGTAGTGTCTAATATTAGGCTGGGTGCAGCTAGGTGGTATAATAGATTAAGTGCTGAATGTGGAATTAAAAAGACTCATCTTCCTGAGTTCATATCTGGCTTCAGACATTAGCTGACTCCAGGTAAGTTACTTAATCCTGTTTGCCTCAGTTTCCTCATCTATAACATGAGCTGGAGAAGGAAATGGCAAACCACTCTAGTATCTTTGCCAAGAAAACTGCAAATAGGGTCATGAAGAGTCAGACATGGCTAAAAGAACTGAACAACAACAACAAAATTGTAGCTTAGTACCCACAATAACCTAGAGACAGATGTGGAGAGCTGTTATCCTTAGGGAGGGTGATTATATTAGACATATACAAATACTCCAATAGGTCTATGATCTAATTGATGTGGGCATTATATATAAAAATGGGATATATATATATATATATATATATATACATATATATGTATATATATATATATATAATCTCCATATATAAAAATGGGACCGCCACCCAGCCATACAAGCCTATTCTACGGCATTCTCATCTAGATCTTTCCAGGGGATCCACTCATTGTACTGAAGGCTATACTTGAATTTTCCTAACATAGTAAAGATTCTAATAGAGCACTGGAGCTATTATTTGTGTGTTTATCCCATACAATCTTTTCAATCATATGTTACCTTGAACACATCTTTTTTTTTTACCTCTTTTCCTATGTACTTTTTTACTTATAATGTGAGGTAGCCTGCTTCCAACCACCATGCTCCTCTCTTTGACTCTTTGATTATTGTTGTTCAGTAATATTTGATTCTTCAGGACTCCAAGGACCATAGCACGCCAATAATGTTTATGGAGTTTTCTTGGCAGATACTGGAATGGTTTGCCATTTCCTTCTCTGATGTGGCAAAGCAAACAGAAGCTAAGTTCCTAGCCTGGAATCACACAGCAGCAAATTTCTGAGGCCGGAGTTGAATTCAAGTTTCCTGACTCCAGGCCCAGTTCTTTATCTATGACATTATCTTTAAGTGATACTCAATTCTAATTCTTTCAAAACTTTAGGCTTCAATGACTTGCAGCCATGCAAGTCCACATTAATATTATACAAAGGAGCAAATTCAAGAAATCATGTCTGAGTGTAAGCAGAACTATATTGAAATTAACATAGAGTAGTCAGTCTTCTCTTTTATTTTTAAAACAAAAACTATTTTTTGTTTGTTTCTTTTCTGTTTCGTGAGACTGATTCTGCCCACCTTGTTCAAAGTAAGTTCCAATCCCATTGCCATGAGTACAAGAGCTTTGACCTGCTCATTTTTTGCTATAGGTAATTTCACTCCCTGGGTAACCTGGTAGCAACCAGTTCCTGGACTCATCATATCGCTGGTGGACTTTGAGCAGTAACCCAAGTAGCTTTAGCCCTACTGAAGTTTAGAATTCTCAGATTGAAGCAACCTACTTCAGCTTTCCTAGTAGAAGGGACGTATAGATGTGGACCACCAGCCTAGGAAGGGTCTAATATTCTTTGTTGTTGTTCAGTTTTTTCATTCATGTCTGACTCCTCAGGACCCCATCTTGGGGATTTCTTGGCAAAGATAGTGATTTGCCATTTTCTTTCCCAGTTCCTTTTAAAGATGAGGAAACTGATGTAAACAGGAATATATGATTTGCCCAGGATCACACAACTACTAAGTATCTGAAGTTAGATTTGAACTCAGCTATTCATGACTCCAGACCTGATGTCCTATCTACTGCAAAAGCTAACGATGAACAGATTACATTGTCTGATGAGTCCTATATTAAAGACATTCTTTAATATGTCTCTCCTAAATTCCTCAAACCTATCTGTGATTCCCATTTTTTAATCTTCTTTTTTTCTTTGGTCTTTTCTACCAGCTTTAATATACACAGGATATGGAAGGAACTGACAGTTCTAATTCAGATTGGGAAGTTCCAATCCCATGTTGGTCATTTATTTTACATATATCTTCCTATCTATTTATTTATATCTATCTATCATCTATCTATCTTTAAATTTAGTATATACAAAGAGTTGATTAAAATGCTCCCAATCATAAAATAATAACAATGTCTGTACAAATGCTAGAGCTGAGGGGAAAAACATTTTTTTGATAGATTTGCTACAATATTTAAAACTCACAGGAGTAAACTCAATTAGCAGATCCCATTAGTCTTTAAATTGTAATTTATTTGCATGGAACATAATACTTAGCACTTCACATATTCAAAGTGCTCGACAAACATTAACAAATTAATCCTCTCAATGACACTGTAGATTTAGGGATAATTATTTTTGATTCACAGATTGGGAAATTAAAAAAGGTTAAGTGACTTTCCTAAAGGTTCAGAGGGAATAATGCTAAAGATGGAAGCTTAATACTCATATATCTTCAAACCTGGGTTGAATTTAGAATTTCACATATGAATAATCATATATTATTTACCTCTGTCTTTTCACCCTGAGAGTCAATAAGACTCTTCCTGATGATTAAAAGTGAGACTATTCCTTAAAAAAAATGGAAATGACCCAAATGAGATTTTTCAGTATGAGTGAAGAATTAATAGACTGGGGGGTGGGAAGGTTGGAAGCTGAATGGAGAAACAAAACAGATGTGTCTGTTGGGGAATTTAGAAAGCCCCTCCAGGACTGGACTCATAAAATGAGAGAGTATGGTACAGGTCTACAATTTATCCATATTATGCTGAAGGGTGTTGCTGCACATTTCCAGCAGGCTATGAACAGCTGCCTCCAATATTTCACATGACCTTTCAGTCTTATTGCTTGGTGCCTGGTCTCCTTAATGTGGGAAGAAAATGAATAAAGGGATGGAGGCCTCCAGATGAGAATTATGTCTGGGTTGGTTGAGAAAAGCAGCAGGAAATATGCAGAAAGGAGTTTGTCTGCCCAACCTATTTGCTTGTGAAGATAAGATAGGTGACCCTACTGTCTAATACATACATCCAACCCCATCATGATCTTTCCCTTCTGTGTTTGCTAATAATGCATATTCTTTTCCCACTTTAAGCACCAGGTCAAAGTTCATCTCATTTAAGAAATCATCTAGAATTGAGCAGTTGTGTGAGGTCAATCTTATACTCATCATGTCCATAAATATTACCACATTAATTTATTATTCTTAAAACAGAAGTTTCTTCTATCTGTAAGTTCCTTATTCTCATTGGGAAATACTTAACAAAATAAATAAAAATAAAATACAATGTGGGTAATGTTAATTTGTGGTATTCCAAGTAAATATGTAGCCTAGAGATTAATTTCTATTTGAGTTTGACACTACCCTTCTATCTCCTAGAGCCATTTATATACCTACTACACTCTGACACATCCATTCAGTCTAATCAAAATGGTCCCTTGCTATTTGTCACACTGCAGCTAACTGTTTCTCCCCATCTGGAACACCATCTTCTGGACCAGGTTTCTAGACATCGTTCCTGACTTCTCCGTTCTCAGGAACAATAAATCCACTGAATTTTGGTACTCAGTTCTGGGTTTAAACTGTCCTGACTAGGGAATGAGCAAGTGCAAACTCATCTAACTCATTATATTAGTTGGCTTCAGACCATACTTCATATGTATTCCATCCCAATTGTCCATCAAGAATATTCTGCCATCGACTATCCCATAACTCTTTCCATCTCTTGCTCTGAGGACAGTAACCAGATAAATATTATCACTGCTTCTGGATAAGGGTGAGACAATCAACTGCCCTATGATTTTTCATTAGCCCTGTTATTTTTTAAACCAAAACTCCCTTCTTTGTCTATCTCTCCTCCGTATGTGTTGCCTTCTATTAGCCCTATAGAAGGCAGCAATCATGTCACTTTTTGTATTTTAATACCGTAGCATAGTAGTTGGTATACAGTAGGAACTTAATATTTTTATTCCTATTACATACCAAATATTATAAAATAAAAGATAAAAATCCTAGCTCCTAATTCTTTAGTATTAGCCCAGAAAATGATGTATACATTGGGATAGTCAGTTAATACTATTTGACCAACCATCTGGTTCATCAGTACTTTAAAACCTTGAGGACTAAGAAGAGAGAAAAAAACATAGCCACCCATTTTCCCCTTGCATTGTACATAGAATTCACAATGCTTAGATATTGTATCTCATATAATATTCACCAAATTTGGAATTCGATTTAAGCAGCTTTTTTTAGTCCTGAAAACAATTTGGATAGAACCAGAGGTTCTTTGAAAACCATGTTGCATGGATCCCAGCCTGAGAATAGGGACTGTTTCATAATTTTAATTTGCTTTTGATTTGTAAGTTTTGGCTTTAGAGGACCAAATTGTTTACATAATTTCTCTAGTAATCTTTAATGGGTAAATTCGAGAACCCTAAAATACCCTAAAAATACCACAAATAATGCAAAGATGATGCTTTGTTAAAGAATGAATTAGTATTTAATTATTAGGAAATACACTACAGATACTATAGCAAAATTATCTCACAAGTCACAAATTCTGACTATTGATCCCATTTCTCACTTCCTATAATTATATGTCTCTTTTCCTCTTATTTAACTGTTTCTGTTAGGCAAAGGCTGTTTTAATTACATTGCTGTTTTCTTGTCCTCTTTTTTCATTTCTTTTCTTTCATATCCGTCTCTGCCTCTCTTGATCTCTTTTTCATTCACTCCTTATGCATATATAATTCTACTTGCAGAGATGCTATTCAAATAATATTATAGCCTGCAAAACAAGCTATAATTATGCTCTCACCTAAAGGAAAAAAAATCTGTGGTCATTGGAGTAAAGGAAAAAAGGAAAGACTGAGTTTAGGGGAAATACCAGGGATCAGAAATAATTGTATATTCCAACAGGCTTTTGTTCCATGATTCTGGCAGATTTGAAGCTTTCCACAAATGAATGTGTTTGGGGCACTAGAAAGCACTGGTGAGTGGCAATAAACTCTCAGAGATCAAATAATTAAACATCTGATGATGAAAAGCCCCCTCCAGGTGAGTCTATATTAGAGCTCCTCTTTTCCTAATTCCCACTTGGCTTTCTCCTATTCCATCCTGTCCTGCAGTGGGCTAGGCCATCTTCTCAGGACAACAGCTGCCTGGATGTGCCAGCAATGCTACCTCCAAATATTCTGTCTCTTAAAGGTCACGGAAATGATCAAAGATGATCAAGCCTCCTTTGTGATGATTACGTTCTGCCTGAGCCGTGCCTGCCCTCGGTTCCAGCTGCCACATCCAGGGTCAATAAACTATTATTCTAACAGCTTTTCACAGCCCACTGACTCGAAATTGACTGCCCGCAGCTCTGTTTTACTGCATGGAGGACACAAAAATAAAGAGAGAGAGAAAGGGGGAAAGGGGAAGAAAGAGATGCAAGGAAAAGAAGGAAATCAGGGAAAGAGAAGGAAAATGGGCAAGAAGCAAATGGAAGTCAGAAGGAAGAATTTTAGGATGCAAATTTAGCATTGGCTGAGAAACTAAAAAGGATGACAGTAGAAGGTAAATAAAACCAAGATCCAGTTCATTGAGTAGATCGGATTTTTTTTTAATAGACTGGTAATAAGAAAGCCCTGCCAGATTAAAAAAAAAAAAACTTATTCTAGATGACTGTGTACTTAACTTTTTTTGCATCACTGGTATCTTTTAGATACACTTTACCATACCAGTATAAATCTATCTCTTACCAATACATTCTTATAAGGCTTTTAATGGGCAACCAGGTCCTTCTATTTTATTAGAGAAGAGAGGTTCCAGAATATTAGGCTGTATATTCTGAACAAAGTCTCTTTCCTATAAGTGACTACATAGTGGCTTTGTGATAACCTTCCCTTATAAAGGTTGAAAAAAAACTGTAGACAGAAAAAAACACTCTGAGAAAACCCCTAGATATTAATATCCTAAAGTCTTAAAGAGGGATCAAGAAATGACTATACCATCAGAAGATCAGTGCCTTCTCACCTGCACCAGCTCCACCCCAGAGTGTCAGTAGCTAGTATTTCTTCCTTGGATCCCTGGGCTAGATACAAGAGAGGGGGTGGCAATAGGAGTAGTGGGGTGAATTTATGAAATGTGACAATTCTGGGGAAGAGAGTAAGGCATCTGATGACTTTGCACAGCTCTGCCTCACTTAAATCCAATTTAAGTGGAAGTCAAGAAATCATCATCATGATATCATTCATCCACTTCCAGAATAAAGTATGAACAACAACAACAATAAAATTGAAATAGATGAAGCATTTTTCTTATATCCTGAGACCAAGAAGGGTTGTAAGTGCTTTATCTGAGGTCATAAAGGTGGTAATTACTTGAACTAGGATTCAAATCCAAGTCCCCTGATTCCAAATCCAGAAGTTTTTTCCATTGTGCCACACTAAAAGTGATTGTTAAATCCGATCAAAGAAAAAAGAATGGTTTGCCCAAGATCACCCTGAGTCAAAGCTGGGATTTAAACTTTGTTCCCTTGAATCTTTGGTGAATCCAGTAGACCGTATAATCTCTTTCTTGGAGTTTTGACTCTCTTAATGGGAGTAATCAATAATTCAATAATTTTCATTCCATTGAATGATGTTTCAATATTCTAGTCTGCATTAACAAATTATTCTACCTCACATATAATGAAATTGGAAAATGTTTTTCACATTTGTAGGAAAAAACACAACAACCCCAAAACTTGCAATCACTGTGTAGATATTAGGACCAATTAAGTTTCTTTGGAAATGAAAATTGAGGGGGTGAGAAGAGTAGATGTTCACTAAGAGTCATCTGTCTAGGCTTATAACAAAACTAAATAAGATGTGTATGAACTAAGAAAAAAAATGGGAGATGGAATGAAGATATATAAAATAATCACAGATTTTCCAGAAATTTCTCTAGGATTCACAAGATTAAATCTACATGAAATATACTTCATTTTTACCTTTCTTAAATAATGTTTATTGTTTCTCTTCCATTTCATAATGTTTTACAATTTTGCCAATCCACAAGGATTATTCCTTTCATGTAAAGAGTCTTATGCTTTATGTTAGGCAAGATGGATTTGCAAGGACTAAAGGAAACTTACTTATAAGAGGAATATAGCTGTTTATAGCTACAGTTCTTCTTGGCAGGGTCACAGAAATGTAGATGAATGAACATTCCTCTGTTGGGGTATTCTAGTTCACTTGTGGGGCAGCTAGGAGGCACAGTAAATAGAACACTGGGCCTGGAGTCAGGAAGCTCTGAATTCAAATCCAGCCTCAAAAAATTACTAGCTGTAAGTGACAAGTCACTTACCCCAATTGTTATCAGTTTCTCCATCTGTAAAATGAGCTGGAGAAGGAAATGGGCACTCAATATCTTTATCAAGAAAACCCCAAGTGGCTTTAAAGAACAAGAAAAGCAAAAGAACAGTTGTGTCAAATTCAAGGATTTCTGCTGGCTATATACTGACTTAGAAAACCTCAAATTAACATTATTTATATTATACTGTATTTCTATTAATTTAATTATATATTTTATTTTTCTAATTATATTTTCTTTTTTCTTTCTTTTCCTTTTTGTGTGTGAGGCAATCGGGGTTAAGTGACTTGCCTAGGGTCACCCAGCTAGGAAGTATTAAGTATCTGAGGCCTAATTTGGATCAGGTCCTCCTGACTTCAGGGTCAATGCTTTCACCACTGCATCATCCAGCTGCCCCTTCAAATTACATTTTAATCTGGTTTGGGACACAGACTGAGTTCAGTGGGCAACTTGCTGCCTGCAGGCTATGCCTTTGATACCTCTAGGTTAGCAGATAAAACAATCTTCATATTAATAATCACTACATCTAAAAATTATTTAAGGGAAGAAGGACATAGAGGGGAATGGGTTTAGTCAAGAAAATTGGAACCTAGAATTTGGTGCAGATATATGCAAAATGCAATCTAATTCAACCTCTAACAATAAAAATAGAACATTGGACCAAGAGTTTAAAGGAAAATGCTGTAATGGATTTAGGATCCCAGGACCTTTAATTAAATACTATACCTGTGACTTCTTAACTTTAAGACCTTGATGCTCAGTTTCCTACTCTCTAAAATAAGAGGGTTGTGTTAAATAGCATCTGGGATTGTCTCCAGCTCTAAATTCTATGATGTCCCAAATTTCCTTTGGATTTGGCTGGATTACTTCTTCTTAGAAAGGCTACATGTAATAGTGTACTAGAATCACATCTTACTGGCTGTCAGAAGCCAATTGTTCAATTTGCATTGTAAGCATTTACAGTTAGAAACTGACAAACACTAAAAACAAGGGTTTGATTTATTGTTTTATTGATCGTCAAGATTTTTTTTAAAAGTTGGAGAAAATGATAATAATGCAGATTAAACTTAAAAGAGTAGATACTTTTTTTGAAAGCTAGTTATAAAATATTTGTCAGCAGAGCAGCATGTCAGTGGAAACAATACTACCTTTAAATCAGAGAATCTGGCTCTTTCACTTCCTATTTTTTTTTTAGGCAGATCAATTAATCTCAAGCTTCTCTTTTATAAAATTGGGATAATGACAATTATCCAAATTAGGCACAATTAGGACAAGTTTCATTTGCCTGAGTTCAAGTCCAGCCTCAGGTACTTATTAGTTGCATCACCCTGGGCAAGTCACTTAACTTTTTTTGTTTCAACTTCCACATTTGGAAAATGATCTGGAGAAAGAAATGGCAAACCACTTCACTATCTTCATCAAGATAATACCAAATGTGATCATAAAGAGTTGGACAAAACTGAACAAAAATCCAACAAAATTGTAATATCTACCTCATAGGATTAGACAAACACTGTTAAACAATGTGTTATGTAAGCATCAGCTATTTAAAAGTTCAGTAACATTTTTAAGTACATTTAAAGGTGTACAGAGTACTCTTGAAGGTACTAAAAAGTTTTTTTATTTAATAACTCCATGAGGTACCCAATAGAAGAAATATCCCAATTTAATAGATGAAGAATCTCAGTCTCAGAGAAGTTCAATTTTTTGCTCAGAATCATTTAAATATTGTATAAGCCTTGAACTCAAAAACATATCCTATGACTATAAGTCTGTTGCTATTACCTCTATGCTATATTGTCAGACTTAAGCTGTCTATCCAGAAAAAAAGTTTGAAGGGAGATAATCTAAGACCAATGGCAAATCTAGAATCATCCATCCCCATCCTGGCTCACTCATAATGGAAACTGTCGCTGTGGGCTATGATTGCAGTTTCAGGGACACTGGAGGGAAAGAAAAGGCATTGAAAACAAAAGAGTCAGTTTGATCTACAGTGTAATTACAGCTTCTCTGAGAGACAACACAAATTTAGCCCCTGTGCATGCATATTTCTTTTTGTCTAGAAATTAATTTTCAGATTTAAAAAAAACCATTTGATTCCTGTAGCCAAATCATCATAAGAAGAGGGGAAGGGAAACATGGAGACCAGCTAGCCTAAGCTAGCAAACTTATATTGGGGATTAATTTCTCTATTAGAGTTTCAGGAGAGTTGGAATTTTTTTCTGTTTACTTCAGGCCAAAAGGGGAAAAAAATTTATTCCAAGTAGAAAATGTTTGCAGAGGCTGAGGGTGAAAGAGAGGGGCATAGGGAAAGAGAAAGGGGAATGGGAGCAAAGAGCACAGACATAATAAAGCACAAATCTATTAATCTTCTCCTGTGATCGGGAAGGGAGAAGTAAAATCATGCTTGATGCTCTTTGCCAAGCTCTGGAGGCCAAATCAAATAACAAATAAGAAAACTGAAAAATCAACACAGTTTATGCCAGATAAAAATAGATGTACAGTAAGACAAATAGCAGGGATAGTTTCCTTTCTACTGGGAAGTGGAGCAGAGCAAATTTGATAACTGGACTTCAAAAGTGAGGCTCTGATTCATTATCTCACATGTCTCTGGACCATGAACTTTTGACAGAATTTTGAAGTCCATATCATTGATTCTTAGAACTTCTGAAATGGCTAAGTGCAGGCCATTGTCCATATTCTCCTACTGAGAATTGGGAAGATCTTTATTTTTCTATAAATGCTATGTTTTAATTTTCACTAAAACTATGTTAATTCCTCTAAGGCTTTCATTCTCGTTTTTTGTTTCTATCTTGTGACTGATTCTGGAACATCGCAGTTATTTAGATTCTCCCTTATGCCTTCAGTTTAAGATTGCCTGACATCAACAAAAAATGGTTGTTTTCCAACCAAATAAGCAGAACTATTTATTGTACATATGAGTAAATGTAAACACATTTAAGCTCCCTGAGGGGAGAAGCTGTGTCTGTTCAACCTTGATTTGTACAGCACCGTCTTCATGGAAGTACTTAATAAGTTCTGGCTTCTGATGATATATACACATATTCCACAAAACCCAAGAGAAAGCAGGAAAGACAAACACTAAATTATCGAACACCAGGAAATTTCCTTTCTAGGAGGAAAGGAGAGAAATATCCTCCCTCTTTTTTTTTCCTCCCTACTTTATCCTTCCCTTCTTCTTACCTATAGTCTTTTCTGTTCTCAGGCAGTGGTGAAAGAAAATCTCAAAATGTAATAACAACATCCAGTTAAGCTAATCACACTTCTCTCTCCTTTCTTTCTCCCTGTGTGTGTCCTGTGGTGGCTTGGCAGGTAGTGAGAGGCTTTTGGCAGGTAGGGAATGGATCTCAGGAGCTGACAGAACACTGTCTCCAAGCTATCTTCCCCTGATGAAGTGTCAAATGAGATGGAACAGAAAGTGAAATCCATTTGAGAAAGCAGCCACTGGGCTGATTGATATGAAGAGGAGAAAGAAGAGGAGGTAGGAAGGGCTGTCCCAGCCCCTTCTTACTATTGGTACTTTTTGTGCTCTGTAAGTCAAGGCTAATATAGTTCTTTTAAACAAAACATACAACTTACTTATCATGTAGAGAAACTATATGGATGATTCACTGATTATATTGTAGTTGCAAAGTAATACTTTAGCAATGATATACAATATATTCTTGGAAGAGGATTAGAGGTCAAATAAAGAGGGACATTTTCAATTGAGAATAAATTGTGGGATTCTGGAAAGTGCATTAGACTAGGAAGTTCTAAGTATTTATTAGTTCTATTTTACCATTTACTAGCTCAGTGACCTTAGGCATGTCTCACTTGGACATTAGTTTATACATCAATATGATTGACATAATAATCCTTACCTTGCCTATCTAACAGGTTGCAAAATAATCCTTACCCTGACTATCTAACTGTTTTTAAGGAAGACACTTTACAAATAAAATAGAGAAGTTAATAACAAAAGGCAGCACTATTCTGATAGTCACTCACATTTCCAACCTTGGAATCATTCTGACACAGCTGCCATAGACCAGCCTGGCAAGCCAATCTAACTGAAGCAGAAAGGTATCCTAAGGGAGGGAGAGGAGGTTGCCCACACTAGGCAAATCAGACCACCATCACTGCCCTGACCATTGTTTTCCTTCAACTCCTGTTGCAAGAAGCCCAGAATTCTGAGCCTGCCAGCCTTGGGAACACCAGTGTTTCCAGTCCAATGCCCTCTGACATCCTCCTGAGAAGCAATCTCTATGGAGATGAGGGCTGGCAACCATTCCTACAGATACCACACCCGCAGCTAGTGAAGACCCAGGAAAGAAAGTTCATGCTACCTGAAGTCTTTGGCACTCCAAAGTGGCTTGGTGAGATCTTTTGTATCAAAAAAAATGGCATTAAATAAAAGACATTGCCATTTGTTTTGCCTGAGGGATCATGGAACTTTTTCATCTGACTTGAGGTTGACATCTTACCTAGTATAATATAATTTCTTTCAAAATAAAGCTTTGGACTTTTCTGGTTTTATATCTAATACTTAGAATATAACAAATACTTAATAATGTTTTGTTCATTCATTAATTCAGGTCCTGCCTCTTCCCGATTTTCTATTTTCCAAAATTTCCAAATCTTAAAAATCCAGGATGTTCTTATATATCTTTATAATTCATGCCTCATAGTCCCTGTGGAAGTTAATCAAGTCACAATTATAAACTTTGGAATCTCGAACCTATATCTAAGTCTTTTTGATTGGTGACTGGATGGTACAAACTCTTCCACTTTATTCACCATGTCTAGCTAATCCCAGATTTCAGATGATACTTCATCCCCCATTTTATCTAGCCATCCACTCAGTCTATCTTACCATAGCCTACAACCCTTAACTTGATTTCCACTTCTTATTGTGGGCACAATAATCAAATCAATGACACCATTGCTTTTAGAAAGTCCAAGTCAATTGATTGACCTATGGATCAATTCACTGTTCATATGACTAGCTAAACCAAAATTCCCTTCCCAGGCAATCATTCATCTATTTGTGTTTTCCACTGGAAAGTAAGTTTCCTTGGGGCAGAGACTAACTCTGTATTTACATTCCTAACACTTAGTACAGTATAAAACACTTGTTTAAGGAGGAAGATAATTGGTAAGTGGTTGGTTAAAGCCTTAAACCTAGAGAAAGGATGTCCTAACTTCATTCCAGCATCAGATACTTACTAGGTGTGGACCTATACAAGTCTTAATTTCTATGTCAGTCTCCTCATCTATGAAATGGGATGATAATAGCACCTATCTCCCAAAGTTGCTGTGAGGTTGAAATAAAATAGATAATTTTTATAAAGTTCTTTGTGAACCTTAAAGTGCTATTGATATACCAGTCTTAAAGAACGCTTTATTTTTCTCATTTATTCATTAATTCATTACATATCATCTCTCTTATTCATTCCTTTCTGTTCACAGGACCCTTTTTCTAAGTCAGGACTTTATCACTTCTTTCTTAAGCAACAGAAATAGTCTGCTAATTTTTCTCTCTTCCTTCAGTCTTTCTTAAAATACAAGTCTCTATAATCTATATACTCTATAATCTTCAACAGCTTTCTATTATCACTAGGATAACATACAAATTTCTTATCTTGGCATCCATTCTAGGTCCAACTTAATAGCATTAACTATGTCTTACATAATGCTTTTAAAGTTTTCGACGCACTTAACGTACATAATTTTATTTGATCTTTACAACAACTCTGTGAAACAGATGCTGTAGTTATTATGCCTCCTGCTTTACTGATGAGCAAACTTGGGCATGAGCAGGTAAGTTATTTGCCTTTGGTCAAACAGCAAAAGAATGTTAGAAGCAACATTTGAAGCTGGGTCTTCTAGACTTTGAATCCTGTATCTATTCTGTCTACTATGTCCAAACTACTCTTTGACACACTACACATTCCAGCCAAAGAGGTTTGTTTATTCTCTCTTCATCTCCATATTATATCTCTGCTCCCTCAGTCCTAGAATACAGGATTGTCTCTCCTTCATCTCAGATTCATCAGCTTGCTCCAAGGCCCTGCTCAGATGCTACTTCCTCTAAGCAGCTCCTGACTATCTAAGTTATTTATGTTCTCTCCTTAATTTATATTTTATATATTTATCTGTTGTATCTACTACTAATAATAAGAACTGATAATGATGTAGTTCATTTGTTAGAACTTAGCAGACTTTAGTAATCTTCTCACAATAAAGCTCTGAAGTGGACACTAAAAATAATGACAAATAATAAAATAGAAAATATTTACATAAGGCTTTAAAATTTACAAAGCATTAAATATAGTATATTACTTATGTATATATGTGCATATAAATATACATGTGTATATATGAATGTGTGTCTGGATACATATATGCATGTGTATATGTAGGTAAACACACATAAATCAATGTGGTACTCACAATGGCTATTATTATTGTCATTTTATAGATATGTTACATAGAGGATGAAGTAAAAATATTGACACAGGGTCACACAACTAGCAAGCATTTAAGGGAGAATTTACAAATTCAATACCTCCAAGTTCAATACTTTTTCTCCTAGCTGATTCGCTACTGTATCATAATACCCATTTTGTGGAACATAAAACTGAGAATGAAAGAGATTATGTGAAATGTCCAGCATTACATAGATGATAATAATAAAGTAGGATTTGAACCCTACTCGTCTAGATATTAAATCTAGCAGCTATTCTCTTTGCCAGGAGATGACTTTGCATCTAATTCCTAACATATTGCCTTATATAAAGATGAATAAAGGTATTAAGAATTGGTTGAGACACAGGATGCATACGTGATTTAGTCAGCCAAGCACTGAGTCAAAGTAGAGTGGAGATCAATTATCAATCTGCTCTTTAGCAATACTGTCCTGATTTTTTCATCAGCCAAGGAAACCTAATTTCTCTTCCTCTTGGATATTTATTATTTCTCCAAAAAGCACTAAGATACACTGTGTTGACCTAATAGAAACAAAGCAAAAAATATACTATCTCTCTGTGACATGTAAAAGCCTCCTGAGAATGGTCAAATCTGATGGTTATTTCTCATTTATATTGATTTATGTGGACAAAAAAAGTGGCACTGCACAGATCAGTCAACAAAGATTTATTAAGGGCCTGGAATTGAGCAGAATCTTGTTAGAAGTTGGAATAAAAATACAACAAATAAAACAATCCTTACTCTCAATGATCTTATATTCTAACAGAAGAGCTTAGTATTTGGAAGTCTTAGACAAGAAACTAAAGACCTTTGGGGTAGAGGAGGTGTTTTTATAACTGCTGCTGACTAAATGTAAAGGTTTCAAAAGAGAAAAGTGGATTTGGAATGTTAACATTCAGTGGAGGATTCAATTTATATCATGAAGTAGATTTGAATTTCTGGAGCAGAGAGACAAATGTAGCAAAAATAAGTTCTTTTTCAGGATAGACTATAGATGGAATATGTCTTATGAGGGACAGGAAGAATATATACATGGCAAGGTTAATAAATGTACCAGAATACATGCATTAAGTCAGATATCACAGATAATTATGGCTTAAGCATAGGAAGATTATTAGTAGAAAGACCCAATAACTCACAGAAGAGGGACTGCAATAATATGCATGATCCCAGATTCATAAATGTGCAGACTCAAGGTAATAAACAAAATTAACCAGAGATCCTAATGAAATGAGGTAAATTCTACCTCAGAGGCATAACTGAGATTTAGCAGGGCGTGATTCAAGACATGAATATATACAATGAAAAAAAAAAACTTTATCTAAAAGGAGAAAATTAGGTAAAGAGGGGAACATTGTATAGTTGTAAATTAAAAGGAAATAAATCTCTGAATAAATCCACATAGCAGATAAAAGAAATATGATGGAAAGCACTTGGCTGAGAGGACTGAGAAAAATAGAAGAGATATTGTAGACATCTTGGACAAAAAAGAAGAAATGGATAATGAACTTCAGAAGTAGTTTATAAAACTGGTATGGAGACGTCATTACAGTGATAGGAAAGTTCAACTATCCAGTTTTCTCTGTGTTAGAGTTCTGCTGAAAGTAGGACAGTTGATAAAATCCTTGATTTTTCTAGGGATCATTTTGTTCTCGAAAGATAAAAAAATGATTAAAGAAATATTAGTTCCAAATTTATTTCTGATCAATATATAGGAAAAGGATGCTGCAAATGAAGGAATGATGGGAAACTTCAGAAGAAATGACCATGTTATCTTAAGAGTTTGTGAGAGAGAGAGAGAAAAAGAGAGAGAGAGAGAGAGAGAGAGAGAGAGAGAGAGAAATTTATTCTTCTCTAGGCTGTGAGAAAACAGCTTTCATAAAGTTGAGAAAGGAAAGGCAGTCCAAGAAGGCTATGAAATGATTCAGACTGGGGGGAGGGGAGAGGATCTAAATGTGAGAGTCACTATCTAAATGTACAAGTATAACTGCACAAGAAATTCAGAGAGTAATTTATTTTGTAAAAGGCATATGAGTAAAATGAAAGCAAGGATATGTAACACTATAAATTCAAAACAAGATTACATACACATGTCAAATCCAGAAGGATTTGATACCAAAGAAAATCAAAAAAGCAAAAAGGGAAGAAGTTAAAGTCCTATTGATCCAAGATGAAAGGAAAATGAGAAGAAATGAACCAGAAAATTGACAACCCACATTTTTTGTCTACCAAAAGTCTTACTATGGACCCTCAGCTTGGAATAGAAGTGAATTCCAGTTCTTAAAAACAGTTTATGCAAGTTGGAAAGACTCCATATACAGCCCTCTAATAAGACTATATCTGTGCTCTGTGGACCAGACTAGTTAAGCACAGAAAGGCTCATCAGTAATGGCTTGGCTAAGAGGTAGTGATTTTTTTAAATATGAAAATCCACAAAACAAAGAAAATTATAAAATAGAATTCGGTTCAGTACAGCCTCCTCTGGACTTTTGTAGTACCGTGTTTCCCCGATAATAAGACCTATCCCAAAAATAAGCCCTCCCCTTACTGTGTAAGATTCCTCTAAAATAAGCCCTCCCCCCAAAATAAGCCCTATTGAGATTGCTCCTGTAGTGAAGGTGATCCCCTGCGCTACACACTACATTACGGTACCCTCTATATGCACTGTTTCCCCCCCCACCTCCCAGGTGAAACGCACGGCGCGCTCCAAGCTGCATCCAATCAGAGCTGCAGCAGTGAGCGCGTCATCCTGTTCTTCCTCAGTGATTTGCTTGCTGGCGCCATTGAGAGCAGTGCCGCGGAGGAGAGCTGAGGCAGGACAAAAACCCGGGATGTAAGTGGGAGTGAGGGGGCATGATGGAGGATAAAAGGGGCATGATGGAGGATAAAAGAAGAACTCAGCCAGCACTCACCACGCTAAAGAAATGAAGAACTTCCTTGCAAAGAGAAGAAAAGATCAAGTAATGATTCCTGCAGGAATAACTGCCTGTCTCCAGACCCTTGATATTGCAATAAACAAACCATTCAAGGACCATTTGCGCATGGAAGTCAATGAGTACATTGAAAATAGAATGGAAAGAAATCAGCGTGGAGACTTTGTGAAGCCCTGTCTGCAAGAAGTCGTGACTTGGGTGAAGAAGTCATGGGATAAAATTACTGACAGCTGTGTCGCCAAGGCACTACGAGCAGGTTACCTGGACAAGACATGTTCATTTAAAGAGAGTATATTGCTGGACATGACAGATTGGGTCCACTTCTGAAGGAAATAGAGGCGCAAGACATACAGGACGGAATTCAGGGTATGGACACTTATGATGATGTTGTTGAAGAAGATGACATGATCATTATTGGATAAAGGTACTTTTTCTGTTCACATTTACCTGTTTATTAAAATTGCTGTCAATGTTCATTAAAATAAGCCCTCCCCTGAAAATAAGCCCTCTGGGGTTTTTCTGTCCAAAAAATAATAAGACAGTGTCTTATTATCGGGAAAACACAGTTAATAGTGGCAAAGAAGTTTAAAAAAACAGATACTAAGGGGAAAAAGTATTAAGAATTATACTATTGGAGTTTAACTATTGGCATTCTAAATATTAGCTCTTTGTCCAATGACTGCTATTGCTGGAGAAAATGAAATATTAATCTTGGCAGTTTTTCCTCTATAAATCAAATCAAAAGACAAGAAAGTTACAACTAAATTAACAGATAGCACAGAACTAGTTTCATAATATATTCAAAGAAACATCATTTTGTGGGATAGAATAATATTGAATGTTAGTATTAGAAAGAATCTTAGAAACAATCTCATTCAACCCATACTTGAACAAGACTTTCACCTACAACATACTCAGTAAGTTGTCTTCTAATACTTGTATGAAGATATATGCTATCACTCTCTTAACTCACTCTTTTAGGAAAGATTCTATCATTGGATAGCTGTAAATGTTAAGTGTTTTTTTTCTCTCCTTATATTAAAGTTAAATTTTCTTCTTTCTATCTTCTAACCACTGATAGTTGCCAATTCTTCTTTCTAGGAAAAGACAAAAAAAAAAAAAAAAGGTCAATTCTCTTTTGCTTTTGAAAGTTCTTCATGTAGCTAAAGATAGCTATTATTCCTATCTGTATTCCCCCAGTCTTCTCTTCTAGGATAATTATATCCATCAGTGAGAAGGTATTTGGCTGCAGAAGATGAAGAGATGAAGAATATCTATGAAAATATTAATAAAAATATTTCTAACAAAACCAATATTTATACTTGATGACTGCAATATAAATGTGAATGGCAAAGGACTATAGTATATAATACATTTAAAATTGGAAGAATCTTTAAGGATAATCTACCCTTATCCATCATTTTATAGATGAGGAAACAGAGTCTTATGTGAGTCAAGGAAATTGCCTAGAGCCACACAGGTAGTAAATGGCAGAGTTGTTTTTTGTTTTTTGTTTTTTGTTTTTTGGTTTTTTTTTTTATCCAAGTCCTCTCACTTCCTATCTGCCCATTTGAAATGAATCATTATTACCTAATATTCAACATTGTAAATAGGACTAGGAGTCTAAGCATAATTTTATTTCCTATAAATATTAAAAGAAATTCAATCTTTACAAGATGAAGACTTGCTCATGTGGGCAAATATCCATGAAAAAATATCTTTTATTTCTTGTTGTTCAGTTGTTTCAGTTATAGCCAGCTCTTTGTGACCCTAAGTGGGCTTTTCTTGGCAAAGATAATGAAGTGGTTTGCCATTTCTTTTTACATATGAGGAAACTGAGGCAAACAGGATTAAGTGACTTGTTCAGCGTCACAACCAGTAAGTGTCTGAGGCTAGATTTGAACTCAGGAAGAAGAGTCTTGTTGACTTCATGTCCAGCACTCTATCCACTATATTATCTAGCTGCTCAATTGTATTTATATCTGTATATGGATACATGTGTATGAAACATATAAATATGTATACATATGATACCTCTCTCTCCCTCTCTCTATATAAATATATGTATATATATGCATATATATATCTGAAAAAAAGTAGCTCAGGAATAAAATATGAACATAAGACTAAAGTGTTGTAGACTATGCAAAACCTTCTGCTTCTGCTTCATGAATTCTAAAAGAGAGTTAGAAGGCACTGGACACAGTAAGCACCAAACACATCACACACACACACACACACACACACACACACACACACAAACTAAATATAATCAGAAAGGAAATATCTGATTACTAAATAAGGGAATCATTGCTGAATGAACTATTCATTTGCAATCAGATCATTGACTCATCAGAGCAAAGGTCAAAATCAACACTAAACTTGAAGAAAAAGTAAAAAAGGGAAGAAAGTGTAGCTACATACATACACTACAAATTTGGCCTATTGACAATTTTTTAAAATAGGAAATGGATGAAGAAAAATTCATTGATGCTGATCAACAACATTTTCACTCCGGACAAAAAAGAAATCAAATGCCTCCTCAGTCAGAAAACAATTGATCTCCTTGCCAGACTGAGAGACAAGGCAGTCAAGGACATTACTTATTTAAAATATAATTTCATTTGCAAAAATGTTATAGTATATGATTATATTTCTAATTAAATAACAGAGAGCAGTGAATAGGCATACAAGTCTGCAGAAGGCTTGGCATGGAACTAACTAAGCCAGATCTTTTTAATAGCTTTTATAGATGAAACTTGGAGGGGAAAAACAATTAGACAATAAAGAGGGGGGAAATCTGCCAGTATTTTAATAACAGCTACAGTCTTCCTATAGAAGGTGAACTCATATTTGGATTTTAGTTAACTTACTACTTGATAGATGATAAGGAAATAGAAATGGCACTTCGAGAATGAAGTCAGGAAGAACAATTGACTTGACTAATCATACACATTGGAATCCATACTGGAAAGGCATTATTTTGAAGGTATTGAAGGATAATATTTCAAAATATTTGCAACATATAAAGATACAGAACAACTCCAAAAATTGAAGTAATTAAATAACATATTAACTGACTCAAATCCCTTGTTTCTTATTTCCATAAAACTTCATTTTGCTTTTTTAAAGGGTGATGTTATGTAGGGGATAGAGATACTAGGTTCAGTTCTTTCCTCTGTCAAATATTGCCTCTGCGATTTTGGACAAGTCATTTAATTTCCCACAGCCACAGTCAACTATCCAACTAATAAATCACAGAACAGTTGCTAATCTGCACTGGTAGAAAGAATTTCCTAAAATAGGTGCTGATAAAAAAACATAAAATATGTAAAATAAATTCTTCATAAATATGGTATACACATATGTCAAGAATAGCATTGTTTAAAAAGACTACGAAATTTATGACATGATAATATGGAAATTTATTTTACAAAATTGCACATATATAATCGATTTCAAGTAGCTTACCATTTTAGGCAGGGGAAAGGGGAGAGAAAAAGAAATGGAGAAAATTTTGAATTCAAAACTTTTTAAGAATTGTAAAGAATTGTCTTTATGAGATCATGAAGGAGAGAAAGGGACCCACATGTGCAAAAATGTTTGTAGTAGCCCTTTAGTAATGGCAAAAACCCAGAAACTGAGTGGATGCCCATCAGTTGGAGAAATGGCTGAATAAATTATGGTATATGAATATTATGTAATGTTTTTGTTCTGTAAGAAATGATCAGCAGGATGATTTCAGCGAGACTTACATGTGATGCTAAGTGAAATGAGCAGAACCAGATGATCATTATATATGGCAACAACAAAACCATATGATGATCAATTCTGATAGACATGATGCTCTTCAACAATGAGTTCACTCAGACTATTTTCAATGAACTTATGATGAAGAGAGCCATTTATATCCAGAGAGAGGACTGTGGGAACTGAATATGGTTCACAACATACACTTTTTGTTGTTGTTTGCTTGCATTTTATTTTCTTTCTCTTTTTTTCTGGTTTGATTTGATTTTTCTTGGGCAGCAAGATAATTGTATAAACATGTATGCATATATTGATTTAACATATATTTCTACCATGTTTAACATATATTAGACAATTTGCCATCTACAGGAGTGGATTAGGGAAAGGGGAGGAAAAAATTGGAACATCGGGGTTTTGCAAGGGTTAATGTTGAAAAATTATCCATTCATATATTTTGAAAATAAAAAAGTTTCAATAAAAAAGAATTGTCTTTACATGTGATTAGAAAAAGCGAATACTTTTTACAAAAAGAAAGAAATAGGCTAACTTTTAGAAACAACATTCCTTAGCAGAATATATATATTTAGTCACAATTGACTAGTTTGGAAAATACAAGATCTGACTTTGAGTTTGTTCAAAAAATTACTTAAGAACAAAATGTCTCCTTAAACTCTTCTGATAAAGTGGTTCTCATTTATATGTTAAAGTCATAAATGATTCTTTAATAAATAAGACTACAGACATAACTTTATTCAAAGATCTTCTAGTTATTAATATCAAATGAGATACTACATAGGGACATATATGTTCATCAAAAGAATTTTCCTCTCTTATGAAGGATGCCCTGTGCAGAGTTAAAAAGGAGACTCTATTTATATGGTGAAATATTCTACATAGTCCTTTTTAAAGATGATATTATACTAACTGCATTAAGTCACAGAATATTGTAAGAGATCTTCAATTTATCCATAGCTTTGAAAAAAGGATAGATGACCTACTTATGAAAATTTTCAAATACTCTGTACCTCATATGGTTAGCTTACATATTAGATAAAAGAAATGCCATTTTAAAAAATCTTCCCCCACCAATGTAGATTTCAACCTATTCATGCCTTTTCATCCTATAGAATTATAGTTTATGTTATATAAGTGCAACTTTAAAGGGTTTTCTTTCTTGTTGTTATTATCATTTTTGTTGTCATTGTTGATTCAGTGTATTCTAGTATAACACTTAAAACTTCAAATTTTCCATCTGTTATCTCTCACTCTTGTTACATTTCTAGCTCCACTCTTATTCTCATTTTATATTTTCTTGATGTCTTTACTATACAACATAAGTCATCAGCAGAGTGATATGGTGTAAAGGATTCTGAAATTGGACTCAAGAAAATCTGAGTTCAGTTTTGACCACAAACACAATCTGCATTATATTTGACATGTCATGTAATCTCTGTTGCCTCAGTTTCCTCAATTGTAAAATGAGGATAATAACAATCTTTATCTTCCAGGGTTGTTGTGGGGGTTAAATGAGATGATATTTATAAAATGTTTAACATGGTGCCTGGCACATAATATGTATAAATGATAGTTATTATTGTGTCATTGTTAATAGTTTGCAGTCTTTTCTCTATTATGTTTTTGTTCTTTGAATTATCTGAATTTTAAAAAAAAATTAATATGTGATATATACACACATATGTATGTTAGTCTTTTTTTTTCTCCTATACAATTTTGAAGCAAACTTATTTTTCTCTCTGCAGTATATTTAGTGATTGGCTAACTCTAAAGCATCTATTTAATGTATGTCATAATCAGAGCAAAATGCTTTCTTTAACCATTTGTTTTATTCTTAGATTAGCTCTTAAGCAGATGAGGATCTCTCTTTTGACAAAGCCTTGGAATATTCTTCTGGATTATCTTTTGAGGTTGTCAGGAAAAAATGGATAATAGAAACAGTCTTGATAGTGAGTCAGTTCTGTACTACATTGAAATTAATTCCAATCTACAAATGGAAATTTTGAGAACTTTACCATCTACATTTAGATTTAGTCCAAGATATCCTTCAAGTAATTGGTAAACTTATCTAGCAACAATAGTACTCTTATTATATATCTTATTTAATAACAATAAGAGGATTACTCAAAAAGTTAAATCTATGGTTGTGCCAGTCAAGGAATTTTACATGATTTTTTACATATACAAGGAAGATATAATATGACACGAGAATGTAAATGAAATTTTTTTTGTTATAAATAATAGAATGAAGCTTCCAGGGATGGAGCCAAGATGGCGGATATGACACATGTTTCTCTCTGACCTCCTACTATCCTCACACTCATTATGAAATCCATCCTCTGAATTAGCTCTGGACTGTAGAACCCAGAAATATTGGTTGTGCAACAAATTACCAGCAAAAGATAATATTGAAGATTACCAGAAAAGATCTGTTTCAATTGGAAACAAGAGGAAAGCAGCTAAGCACAAACAGCTGAGCACAAATGCCAGTGCAGACAGTGCAGAGTCCTGGGGAGGTAAAGGCTCTGCATGGCAGAGAATCTATGGGGAAGAATCTATAGCAGTGTTGGCCATTCTATCCTATTGCAAGCTAGTAAATCAGCAGAGAAGTAATTAAACATTCAACACAAATCCAAAAGGTAAATAGTGAACAACAAAATGCCAGACTCTCACAGGATCTGGCAACATCCACTCAGCACCAGAAAGGAGTCAGCACTGACCCAGCACAGCCTCGGCCACTTCTAGAGAAAGCTGCTGCTTCCAGAGGAAGCTTGGAAAACCTCCCCTGCCCTAAAAGCAGACTTTAACTATTTTTTTAAATGAGTAAAAAAGTAAAGAGGACTATGATAATAGACAGCTTTGGGTGGTGAAAGAGAAGAACAGACTTCAAACCCTGAGGAGACTAAAGGCAGATCGTCTCCAGATGAAGCCCCAAAAGATGATATAACCTGGTCCCCCACAAGGCTCTCCTAAAAAAAATTGAAAAGGATCTTAAAAGAGAGCTAGAACAAAAATTGGGGAAAGGAAATGAAAACTTCTCAAGAAGCTTTGGAAAAGGCATATAACTCATTAAAAGAAAGATTTGATAAAATGGGAAAAAAACAACTCCCAGAAAAACAGAATTTGTAAAAGAAAGAAAGAAAGAAAGAAAGAAAAAAGAAAGAAAGAAAGAAAGGAAGGAAGGAAGGAAGGAAGAAAGAAAGAAAATAACTCCTTAAAACAGAATTTGTGAAATGTAAAAAGAAAATAACACCTTAAAAAATAGAATTTGTGAAATGGAAAAAATTCCATAGAACAAAGCAATTCATTTAAAAATTCAATTGGACAAATATAAAAGAAGTAAAAAAGGTAAATGAAGAAAATAATTCACTAAAATTCAGAACTGAACAAATGGAAATGAATGACTCAATAGTCACTCAGTTGAATAGTCGTTCAATAAAACAACAAGAATCAATCAAGCAAAACCAAAAAAAAATGAAAAAATAGAGAAAAATGCAAAACACTTAATTGGGAAAACAACCAAACCTAGAAAACAGATATAGGAGAAACAATCTAAGGATTATTGGACTCCCTGAAATCCGTGATGAAAAAAAAAAAGAGCTTAGACACTATTTTTCAGGATATCATCAAAAAGAACTGCCCAGATGTCATAAAATCAGATGGTAAAATGATCATTGAAAGAATTCACTGAACACTTCCTGAAAGAGACAACAAAATTAAAATCGCAAGTAATATCATGACTAAATTTCAGAACTATCAGACCAAGAAAAAAATATTACAAGCAACCAGAAAGAAACAATCCAAATACCAAGGGGCCACAATAAGGATAACTCCAGACTTAGCAGCTTCCACTTTAAAGGATTGAAGGGTCTGGAATCTGATATTCCAAAAGATGTGGGAATTTGTGATGCAGTCAAGAATAAATTACCTGCAAAACAGCATTCTCTTTCAGGGAAGAAGATGTACAATCAATGAAATTGGTGAATTCCATTTATTTTTGATAAAAAGACCAGAGCTAAACAAAAAAAAAATTGACCTACAAATATAGAACCCAAGAGAAGCATAAAAAGGTTAAAAAGAAAAAAAATTACCTCTTGAGAACCATTTATGTTATGGATATACACAGAGAACACATGTATAGTCTGATTTTACTGTTATAATATAAAAAAGAAACTAGACATAGAAAGGGGATTATAACAGAAAAAAAAAGAAAGTGAGGTAAAATGAGGGAAATTACACCTCAGGAAGAGGCAAAGAAAACCTATACAATTGAGGAAAAGAAGGATGGTGATGAATATTGTTTGAATCTTACTCTCATCAGATTTGGCTAAAAAAAGAACATAAGATAAATCTGATTTTATCGAAAACTTCTTACCTTATAAAAAAGTGGGAGAGGAAAGGTGAAAAGGAAAGGGGTAAGCTAAATAGAAGGGAAAACAGACATAGTAGGGAAAAGGTATAAGAAAGGGGGAGGGTCTCTAAAGAGGGAGGACTGCTTGAGGCAAGTAGAGCTCATAAGTAAAATACTGGAAGGGAGGAAAAGGGGAAAAGAAAAGAGAAAAATATAATTTGGGATTAATATAATGGCAAGAAATACAGAATTAGTAATTTTAACTATAAGTGTGAATGGGGTGAACTCTCCCATAAAATGTAAGCAGACAGAAGACTGGATTAAAAACCAGAATCCTATGATATGTTATTTACAAGAAACACACTTAAAGCAGAGAGATATATACAGAGTAAAAGTGAAAGGCTGGAACAGAATCTATTATGCTTCAGGTGAAGAAAAAAAAAAAAAGCAGGGGTAGCCATCCTGATCTCAGATAAAGCAAAAGCAAAAATTGATCTAATTAAAAGAGACAAGGAAGGAAACTATATATTGCTAAAGGGTATCATAGATAATGAAGCAATATCAATATTAATCATATATGTACCAAGCAATGCAGCATCTAAATTCCCAAAGGAAAAGTTAAGAGAGATGCAAAAACAAATAGACAGCAAAACTATAATAATGGGAGATCTCAACTTTGCTCTCTCAGAACTAGATAAATCAACCACAAAATAAATAAAAAAGAAGTTAAAGAGGTAAATAGAATATAAGAAAAGGTAAATATGATAGATCTTTAGAGAAAATTGAATGGAGACAGAGAGGAGGATACTTTCTTCTCAGCAGTTCATGGAACCTATACAAAAATTGACCATATATTAGGACATAAAGACCTCAAAAATAAATGCAGAAAGGCAGAAATAGTAAATGCATATTTTTCAGATCATGATGCAATAAAAATTATATTCAAAAAAGGCAAATAGGGGGAAATATCCCAAAAAGTAATTAGAATCTAAATAATCTCATGCTAAAGAATGAATGTGTGAAACAGCAAATCATAGACACAATCAATAATTTCAGCCAAGAGAATTACAATAATGAGACTACATAGCAAAATTTGTGGGATGCAGCCAAAGTGGTAATAAGAAGAAATTTTATGTCTCTAGCTGTTTGCATAAAACAGAGAAAGAGAAGATCAATGAATTGGGCTTGCAACTAAAAAAGCTAGAAAAAGAATAAATTAACCCCCCCCATTAAATACCAAACTTGAAATTCTAAAAAATAAAAGGAGAGATCAATAAAATTGAAACTAAAAAACTATTGAATTAATAAATAAACCTAAGAGTTGGTTTTATTAAAAAATCAACAAAATAGATAAACCTTTAGTTAATTTGATTAGAAAAAGGAAAGAGGAATATCAAATTGTTAAGTCTCAAAAATAAAAAGGAAGTACTATCCACCAATGAAGAGGAAACTAGAGCAATAATAAGGAGTTACTTTGCCCAACATTATGCCAATTAATTTTAAAACCTAAGTGAAATGGAGGAATATTTACAAAAAATATAGATTTCCCAGATTAACAGAAGAAGAAAGAAATTACTTAAATAGTCCCATTTTAGAAAAAGAAATAGAACAACCTATTAATCAACTTCCTAAGAAAAATTCCTCAGGACCTGATGGATTTACATGTGAATTCTACCAAACATTTAAAAAACAATTAACTCCAATACTATATAAACTATTTGAAAAAGTAGGAAATTAAGGATCCCTACAAATTCCCTTTATGACACAGACATGGTACTGATACCTAAACTAGGTAGGATGAAAACAGAGAAAGAAAATTATAGATCAATCTCCCTAATGAATATTAATGCAAGAATCTTAAATAAAGTATTAGCAAAAAGATTACAGAAAATCATCCCCCAGATAATACACCATGACCAAATAGGATTCATATCAGGCATGCAGGCTGGTTCAATATTAGGAATTAGCATAATTGACTATATCAATAACCACATTAACAAAAACCATATGATCATCTGAATAGATGCAAAAAAAGCATTTGATAAAATCCAACACTCATTCCTAATAAAAACATGAAAGAGTATAGAAATAACTGGACTTAAAACAGTCAGTAGCATCTATTTAAAATCATCAACAAGCATCATATATAATGGGGATAAACTGGAACCATTCCCAATAACACCAGGGGTGAAACAAGGTTGCCCACTATCACCATTAATATACAATATTGTATTAGAAATGCTAGTTTTGGCAATAAGAGATGAAAAAGAGATTAAAGGAATTAGAGTAGGTAAGGAGAAAACCAAATTATCACTCTTTGCAGATGATATGATAATATACTTAGAGAACCTTAGGAATTAACTAAAAAAAACTAAAAAAAAAAAATTAACTAGAAATAATCCACAACTTTAGCAAGGTTGCAGGATACAAAATATATCCACATAAATCATCAGCATTCTTATATATCACTAACAAAATCAAACAGCAAGAGATACAAAGAGAAATTCCATTTAAAATAACTGTTGATAGTATGAAATATTTGGGAATCTATCTGCCAAGAGAAAGTCAGAAACTATATGAGCAAAATTATAAAACATTTCCATGCAAATAGTCAGATATAAACAATTGGAAAAATATCAAGTGCTCTTGGATAGGTCAAGTAAATACAATAAACAAGACAATGCTACCTAAACTAATCTATTTATTTAGTGCTATACCAATCAGACTCCCAAGAAACTATTTTACTGACCTAGAAAAAAATAACAACAAAATTCATCTGGAAGAACAAAAGGTCAAGAATTTCAAAGCAATTAATGAAGAGAAAAGCAAATAAAGTTGGCCTAGCTATACCAGATCTAAAACTATATTATAAAACAGCAGTCATCAAAACCATTTGATATTGCCCAAGAAATAGAGAACTTGATCAGTGGAATAGGTTAAGTTCACAGAACAAAATAGTCAATGACAATAGCAATCTAGTATTTGACAAACCTAAAGACCCCAGCTTTGGGGATAAGAATTCACTATTAGACAAAAACTGCTGGGAAAATCAGAAACTAGTATGGCTGAAAGTAGGCATTGACCCAAACCTAACACTTCATTCCAAGATAAGGTCAAAATGGATTCATGATCTATTATAAACAAATTAGAAGAACATAGGTTAGTTTCCCTCTCAAATCTGTGGAGGAGGAAGGAATTTGCAACCAAAGAAGACTAGAGATCATTATTGATCACAAAATAGATAATTTTTGATTATATCAAGTTAAAAAGTTTTTGTACAAACCAAACTAATGCAGACAAGATAAGAAGGGAAGCAATAAACTGGGAAAACATTTTTACATACAAAGAATCTCATAAAGGCCTCATTTCTAAAATATATAGAGAATTGGCTCAAATTTATAATAGTTCAAGTGATTCTCCAGTTGATAAATGGTCAAATGATATGAAGAGACAATTTTCAGATGAAGAAATTGAAACTATTTGTAATCACATTAAAAGGTGCTCCAAATCACTATTGATCAGAAAAATGCAAATGAAGACAACTCTGAGATACCACTACAACCTGTCAGATTGGCTAAGATGATAGGAAAAAATAATGATGAATGTTGGAGGGGATGTGGAAAAACTGGGATACTGATATATTGTTGGTGGAACTGTGAACAGATCCAACCATTCTGGAGAGCACTTTGGAACTATGCTCAAAAAATTATCAAACTGTGTATACCCTTTGATCCAAAATTGTTTCTACTGGTATTATATCCCAAAGAGATCTTAAAGGAGGGAAAGGGATCCACATGTGCAAAAATGTTTGTGGCAGCCCTTTTTGTAGTGGCAAGAAATGGGAAACAGAGTGGATGTCCATCAGTTGAGAATGGATAAATAAATTATGGTATATGAATACTATGGAATACTATTGTTCTGTAAGAAATGATCCACAGGATGGTTTCAGAGAGGGTTGGACAGATAACTATAAATCTGTATACATATATTGGATTTAACATGTATTTCAACATATTTAACATGTATTGGACTACCTACCAGCTAAAGGGGAAATGGAGAGAAAGTGAGGAAAATTTGGAACAAAAGGTTTTGCAAGGGTCAATATTGGAAAAATTATCCATGCATATGCTTTGTAAAAATGTTTTAATAAAAAAAATAATAGAATGGAATAGTGTATTCTTTAAATCTTTTGGTCAATTCGGTTATTGTAAACAACTGGCCTAACAGAGAAAATTGTCTTCAAAAGCCTGCCTATTTCTCCCTCACACTTTTATCCAAAGCATTCTCAATTCATATACTCCAATAAAAGTTTCTAAAATATGTAAAAGATCATGGACAATATTGTTACTAATAAAAGATGATGGTAGTTTGATAACAGCTATAGGTAAAACATGGTATAAGGTAAAAAAAATTACTGAAATTGGTAAAAGATGATATGAGTTTGAATAACAGGCCTTCAATCACTGTGGCCTTTCCCTTTTCAGTCTCAGTTTCCTGATCTGTAAAATTAGATGTTTGATTTAATGATGTTCTTATTTGAAAGTTTCTGACTTCTAAAATGAAAAGATGGTAATCAATTCTGGGATAAGGGGATTCACATACAGGTTCTGGTATGTGTGTGTGTGTGTGTGTGTGTGTGTGTGTGTGTGTGTGCGTGTGTGTTCCTATATTTTGAAATGTTTTCCCCTTGGAAATTTTATATCCAATCTCAGATTGTATTCAAAGTACCTTAATTTCCAAAATGAGGGAGGTAGAAATACAACTAGATTTTTCCCATATTAGAACATAGCTGTAAAATTGTGCTCAATTCTCAATGCCAAATTTTCAGGAGAACCTTGACAAACTGGAACATGTACAGGAATAATCATTCAAGATGGTAGGTGAACTACTCCATAAAAATAGTAGAATAGATTGAATATATTTAAGCAAGAAGAAAGATAAGTTGTTTTTTATTATTTTGGAGGAGAAGGAAAATCAGGGGAGAGATAACGATATAATTTAATAATTATCTTCAAGTATTTGTTGGTCTGTTCTGTATAAAACATTTAAAAAATTATCCACACTCTTGTCTTACATATTAACTCTGCTTCAGATATGTCCCCTATTCCATCTCTACTCTTTTCTGAAATTTTCATATTAGGAAATTTCCATGCCCTAATCTTGTATAATTGGGACAGAGACAGAAAAAAACAAAACAAACAAACAAAACAAACAAACAAAAAAAAACAGGTGCACCTAAGCGAGAACTTTTGCCTTGTTTCTTCTCCCACAACACACTTAGAGAATACAATCTTTATCCTTCCTTGCATCACTGAGATGCTCTAATATGGAGCTAATGAAGATCTAGGATCTTGAGGTCCTCTCCTCATGGATGGCTTCTCCCACGACCATCATTTACTCCCTTACACATTCTGCTATAACCTAGACAAATGACCCAGAGATAGATGAAGTATCTGTGGCCAGATTTTTGATTATTCCTGCACATCTACTTTTAAACCTTAAGATTTCCTTTGAGTAAATTAAAATACACTGAATAAAAAAAAAGATCTACTACTTTAAGCATCACTGACTATTCAGCTCTATTAGGAAAACCTCCTTAAATCCCAGGACTACAGGAATGGACTTGGGCAATGTGGGAAGTTTAGATTGGGTCTTCTTGGTCCTACAGAGAAGAAATTGCAGAGAGGCAGATTTCAACTTAATAAAAGAAAAAAAATAAGCAAAGAAATAATAATGATGATTCTGTATCTTGGCATGGGGGAATCTTAAGAAAGAAACTTTCTTAACAATGAGAGCTACTCAAAATAAGATTGCTGCCTTTATAAGTAACAATGGAAATCTTCAAGCAGAAGTTGGAAAACCAATTGTTAGAGATTTCAGAGATTCATTCCTGCTCTAGCATGGGATAGATTAGTAAATCTCTTATATCGCTTTCAACTCTGTGATCCTATGATATTATTATCATTCAATAATATATATATGGAATATATGAAATAGTATTGAAATAATATGGAAGAACAGCAAAACCAAATCTTAAATGTACTAGAAGTTATCCTAGTATCAATATGATATAATTCACAGTAATAAATCTGGGAAGCAGAAGACCTATGTTCTTATATTTATTATATCTTTGCTGTGTTAATATCACAAAAGAAAATTAGCAATCTATTTCTTTTTCCCAAGTGTAAATAAATATAATGACTCATCTATAATCCCAGAAAATTTCCAAAGGTAAGCAAATTGCCAATATGCCTAATTACTAGAAAGAATTTTCAGAGGAAATCTCTGTCTTCTCCTCTCCCGAAGAAAAGTGGAAAATGTACAGGTCACTCTACACACCATAAAATTAATTCTCTCAATTGTTCTTTGGGATAATAAGCTGACTCCAGTGGATAAAGTCTTTTAATCAATTTGACAGAGTTGAAATCAACTTGATAAAAAAAAATCAATAAAAACACCATTAGTTGTCATTTTAAGTAATTTATATGAGTATTAAACCCATTTTCTAGATGGAAAAAATGAGGCTCAAGGCAATAGAGTGCAGAAAAAGAAGGAAATTAAGTATGAAATATACCTTAAGTTTAATAATGTTTTATATTGAATCTTGAAGCTATGAGAACAACATGGAAGTTTTGCCAGATTTTTGCTAGAAGGGGAAATATTTTTAATTTAGCTCTTATAATATAAATTTTCTTTTTTTCTTCCTTCCTTCTTTCCTCTCTCCCTCCCTCTCTTTCTTTCTATCCTTCCCACTTTCTTCTTAACTTTCTTCTTTTCTTTCTTTCCTTCTTTCTTTCTTTTTTTCCTTTCTTCCTTTTTCTTTCTTTCCTTCTTTCTTTCTTTTTTCCTTTCTTCCTTTTTCTTTCTTTCACTTCTTTCTTTCTTTCTTTCTTTCTTCCTTCCTTCCTTTCTTCTTTCTTTCATTTCTTACAATACTTTTTTTTTAAAAGCAGGATCAGCTAAATTTGTGTTACACAATCTACCACCACTTGAGACTTCAGTGGGAAACAGGTCATTGAAGAAGATGAGATTTTGTGAGTAGTCAAAAAGCTATTATGTTCCCAAATTTCATTGATCTTATTAGCACCTGTCACAGTAAAGTTAGCCCCTTGGTTATATTTGTATGGCTTTTTGGTATTGGCTAGTTCATTTCTATTGAGTATGGTAGTATTTTAATTATCATTCTGTGTTATTATTAGATGTTAATTGCCTGAGCAGCCCCTGGGTGCTCAGAAGCAAGAAATAATAATGGTGATTCTGTGCCTTGGCATGGGGGAATCTTAGGCTATTGATAATCCTGATGTTGTTATTAGGATTATTAATAACAATGCTATTAGCAGCAATATAATACAAAGCAGCTTCCATCTGAAGACTCCAAATCATTTAGGAAATGCTAATTTGTATGTGCCCAGGATACTTCAGGAATTGAAATGCAGTGAAAGTCTACAAATGACCTCATATCCAATACAGATAGTGGGGAACAAAGTACAGAGACTTACTACAGTGTGCATAAGTGAGTAATCCATTAGAGAGAGAACCCAGTTATCCTAAGCTTGATTCCTAGGAAGAAGAGATGGACAGAGTAGACCCATTGAAGTATGAATGACAAGTATAAACTTCAGAGCTGTGATCAACTTCAAGAAAAGGGGATAGTTAAGCACATTGGATTAAATCCCTAGTTGAATCTTTTCAAATAGAAACACTATCCCACCATTAGTGAGTGCTCAGTGAATGAGATCATTTTGAGAGGCAGTATTAGGCAGAGAATACCCAGTCTATCATGGACTTCCAAGGGTTAGTTCAGAGATGGAAATGTTGATGCTATACAATTAAACAATACCTTATATATATTCTTCCCTCTTCCCATGTCTCAGCTTACAATGCTTTTTTTTCCCTAATATTTGTGCAGTCAGATAGAAGTTTGATTTGATTTTTTGCCTCGATTGCAATATTATGTTACCGTGGTTATTGAAATGCATATATAATTCAGTAGACTTCCATTTCCCAAAAATCTTTGTGTGCCCTTATGCACACATTCAATTCAACAAATTCAACATTGACTTACTTTAACATATATTCCTTCATTCACTCAGTCAGTATATAATTAGAGACGAAAGGCAATATGAGGCATAGAAAGATTTCAGATGTCACCTTCTATTAGAAGTCTTTCCTAATTCTTTAAGTTCTTAGCACTCTCTCTCTTATCAAATAATGCTACATTTAAGTTATTTCTTTGGGTCATTATGGAAAGCAACTAGGAACTATGCCCCAGAGTTATTCAAATGGGCATACTCTGATTCAGTGACACCATCACTAGGCCATATTCCCAAAGATCAAAGAAAAAAAAAGATACATTTGTTTAAATAAAATTTATAGTAGCTTTTTTTAAAATGGCAAATAACTTAAAACTATGGGGCTACCCATCAATTAAAAAATGGTTGGAAATTTTATGGAATGTGAATTCAATAGAACAATTGAACAATGGAACAAGAAATTATGAAAAAGATAGTTTTAGAGAAACTTGGGAAGACTTGCATGAATGGATGCAGAATCAAGTGAACAAAACAAGAGAATATTTTATATTATAACCATAAAATTTTAAAAGTAAAACAATTTTGACTGTTCATGAATTTTGATCAATACAATGATCAACCATGATTCCATAGGACTAAGGATGAAGAATGCTCCTCAGTTTCTAAGAGTAATTATGAATTAAATATACAATAAAACAATCATTTTTGGACACAATCAAAGTAGAAATTTTTTTGCTTGACTATGCAAATTTGATTGATGAATTTTTCTTTTTCTTTTATGGAGGTAGGGACAGTAGTGGAAGTGGAAGAGAGAAAGTATAATTTTTTTATGAAAAAAAGAAACTCAGTTTTAAAAATAAATATAAATTTTATGTGTCCCCGTAGAGTAAAATCTTCTTGTGGGTAGGAACTGTTTTTCATTTCATCTTTATATCCCCAGGGAGTATATAGTGCTTTCCACCATCTCATAAGGAATATACATAAAACATGTACATGAGGTCAAATTTGCCTTCAGAAGAAAAGTCTATGTATTATGGTGCCATTTAGCTGCAATGCAATGAACTATTATAAAATAAAACCTAAATGATACCTGTCCACAAGGAGCTTTCATGTCATCAGAGAAAGGAGGAAAAGCTTTTTGGAGGGAACTGAAAAAGATGTCATGGGGAAGATGGAATCTGGCTTTTAAACAACAAATTGAACTCATTTAGGGAGTCCTGTCTTTCAGATCACACTAGTTGTTCTTTACTGGTTGAGGCACTTCATCAAGGGAGCATTCCAACTGGTGCTAGTGCTAGCTCTGTTTTGATGACTTAAGAAAATTGTCAAGATGGAAACACACATAAACACAACTGCACCAAAACCTGGAAACTCCAGCAATAAATTTTATTTACTATTAGTGAACTTGAGTGTTGGCTACCTTTGCAGCTGCATCTAATGAACAATCAAAGAGATGATCAGCAGCAGTAAAATTATTGTTATAATCACTACAATTATCACTTCTGAGTTTCCCCATCATGATTTTTAGCTATCAAGGACCAACATAAGAATTAAATGGGAATTTGGGGGGAATTCTACAGAAACTTCAGAGGACAGACAAAGGCCAGTTGCTGACACAGAATACATGATGAAATACTTAGCTCAAATTTTAAAATAAGGTATTATAAACTCACTATAAATTCAGACTTCTCTGCTACAAAGATAGGACCCATCCAAAGCACCCCCAATAGACTTTGGATAGAAAATGCCATCTGCATCCAGAAAAAAGTACTATGAAGACTTAATGTAAATCAACACATGTTATGTTCACTTCTTTTTTCTGTTTTTTTTTCTCTCCCATGGTTTTTCCTTTTTGTTCTGATTTTTCTCTTCCAACATGATTCATAAAGCAAGATGTATTAAAAATAAATAAATAAATGAGAGTGTAAAAAAAATTATTAGTAAACATTCCACAAATCTAAAGAAAGATAAAGACAGGGCCAAAATATTTTTTGTGGATTTTTCAAATCATGGGGGCATTCAACTTCTTACCCCACAATGTGGAAAGGATAATTGTATTGTTGTCCTGTTGTTTTTTCTGTTTAGTTTTCACTGTTGTTGTCATTGCTGTTATCATTTCTAGAGATGCTTGAAGATTATTTAACATTATCTACAAGAAAGTATTTGGTCTCAGACTTAGAATGTGAGACCATTTCCATGTCGAGGCATTCACACATTCAGCCAGACTAAAAGTTATGTTTAAAACTTCCAACAAGAATTGGCCAATATGTTTAGGTTTCATATAAATCAGGATGAACCTAAAGGAAATATGATGTCTATTAATACCAGGTTCATTATACTCATTGCATTTAGTCAAACAGATTGGTATTCTATCTGGTGCAATTCTGTATCATATCCTCCTGATACAGTAGATCTAATCAATGTGCTATAGGTTCCTTATTTTCTCCTGTCACTGACAGGATTCTAATAAAGAATTTAATCTATCCATCCATCATTCGTCCTCCTTGCTACATGATCAGTCTAACAAATTCTCTTATATATTTTCCTAAAACATCTTATCTTTTTTTTCTTCTTTGAAATTCTTCATTGGTCATAATTATAGCCTAAACTTATGAATCATACAACTCTCCACTGTACGCTATATGTGATATTCATATTCACATCTTTAGAGATTATTATGTTTCATGTGTATCAGCCACATAACAACACTGATAGAATGTAGGTATTAAAAAGATGAATTTGTTTCCAGAAGCAGCTTGGGATAATTGAAGAAGCTTTGACATTTCCTTTAAGGCAATTCAGTCTAATCTCCTCCTGTTTAATCCTGGGCCCAAATCACCCATTTGTATTATCTCTCCAAGATAAACATATTAATGCATAACTCCATTGCCAAATATATGGCATAATGTGAGTATATATTCCATCTAATTAATCTTTCTTGTGTGGATGATCATACCAATTTTTTCCAGGATGTACAACATTCCAGAGCTTATGGTGCAACCAATACAATATCATCTGAAAATAACAGTATATGGAAGATCTGACCATATGCTGGAAATTTTTTCAGTTGGACTCCATATAGGGTATCCTTCATCACAATGATAAATAACTTTTATGCATATTATCAGAGGGTTGTTGACTAGAATTATTTCCATTGGTATTTCTTGGAGAAATCTTGATTAATTTTTGATTCATGAATTGGAGACATCTTGTTTGGAGAAGATTCAAAGGCTCTATTTTACTGACCTGAATGAAATACTTTTTCATATTCATTTTAAAAAATAAGTACAGTGGGATCTTATATTCTATACATCTTTCAGTCAATTACAAAATGGTCATGATGTATTAAGTTGTAGAGAATTACACAAGAAGATCTTGTTTCCTACCAAACCCTTAAGAATATCCACAATTCACATGTAGGTAAGTCTCACAAAAATTATGTGGAGATTGGTAGGGAATATAACATAACTTCTATAAGCAAATACTTGTGGTCTCTGAAAGCATTAGGTGTAAGAGAAGGAGATAAAATTGCCTGGGAAGTGATAATTATTATTGATTATACTTCTATTCACTCTTTCAGGAACATATTAATATAATTTCAGCTTTTTCATTAGAATGTAAGCTTCTAGAAGGCAATATTATTTTGTTTTATCTTTGTATTCCTGGCACCTAGCACAGTACCAGGTACACAGTATTTGTTTAATTATCTTCTGAATGAATAATTAAAGTTCCTTTTTCTCCATAAAGTTTTGATCACACTAATTCTCACTAATTGCACACTTTTTCCCTTTTTACCGTTATCATCAGTTATTAAAAAAAAAACATTCATCACAAAAGCCAGTATTTATATAAATGATTTTAAGATTTGCAAACCACTTTACATCTGTTAACTCTTGATCCTCAGCCCCCTATAAGGCAGCTGTTGTTATTATGCCAGTTTTACAGCTAAAGGTAGTAAATAACTTGCCCAAAATCACATTGCTATTGAGATTTGAATTAAGGTCTTTCTGACTGCAAATCCCATGCTTTATCTACTGTATCATATATAGTGCTCTTAAGCACTATTACAATCAAGCTTACCGGCTAAAATGTACATTTAAATAATCAATAAAGTCATATTGATTCTACTTCAATAACATATCTTACATATGTTCTGTTTTCTCCATTCATGAGACCACTTCTCTAATTCAGGTGTTTATCACTTCTTATCTGGAGTATTTGGTCACTTGGGACTCTTCCCTATTCAATCCATATTCCACACAGTTGACCAACTGATACCCTTAAAGACTACATCTGATCAGGTTACTTCCCTGCTCCAGCCTCTAGTCCTTTCTCTTATCTCTTGGATAGCCTACAAATGTTTTAGAGCTCTTCTCTCTGAATTTTCAGCATACCTTTCCAGGCTTAGCCAGTGATGCTTGCTGTTCTCCATACATGATATTCCTTCTCTCCTCTCTGTGTCCTTGTTCAGGCTGCTATTACACTCCCTCCTCACTTAGACTGGATAGGATCCCTTAGCATCTTTCAAAGCTCACCTTACCTGCCTATCCTACTTCTCACCCTCTCCCCAGTTTTTAATGATTTGTTTATAGGAATGATTTTGTATATGTTTTAACTTAATTATCTTTGCTGATGACATGGTTCACCTGTAATACAATTACAAATCCTTTAAGGAAAGAACCATTTTGGTTTTGCCTTTCTAGTCCCAGCTATTAACACAGTATTGGCCACATGGTAGGCATTCAATGCTTGTTAAATTTAATTGAGTACATAAAATTTCATAATCTTTCAGCTAAGTCCTGTCTCCATCAGTTTTTTCCCCTTTTCCAATATTCCTACTTACTTTTCATTTTATATTATTATAGATAGAATTTGCTCTGTTATAGTCTTTTTTTTGCTTCGAAGTCTTTCATAAAATTCCTTCTATACTTCTTTATATTCCTCATACTTGTCTATTTTAATTGCATTGTAGCATTCTATTACATTAATGCATAACAATTTATTTAACTAATTCCCTATTGTTGAACATTTAAGTTGCTTCCTCTAATTTGCTGCAATTACAAATAATGATCCTATAATGATCTTTGAACAGAGATTTCTTCTTTTCTTTTTTGATAACATTTTCAAGGTAAATTCCCAGTGATAAGATTATAGTATCAAAGTGTATAATGACTTTAGTAATTTATATTGCATACTGCCACATTGCTTTCTCAAACTATTCTACTAGCTTGCAATTCCACCAGTAATGAATAAGTGTCAATCTCTCTCCACAATGCAAAAGCATGAAATTCTGTTGCTTTTCAAACTTCTTCTTCTTCTTCTTCTTCTTCTTCTTCTTCTTCTTCTTCTTCTTCTTCTTCTTCTTCTTCTTCTTCTTCTTCTTCTTCTTCTTCCTCTTGTCAAATTGGTTGGTATTATATCATACTTAAAAGCTGCTTTAAGTTTCATGTGATTATTTTTTCAAGTGATTATTGACCATTTGTTTTCTCTTTTTTATATAAATTGTTCCTTCGTATTCCTATTCCATTTATTTTCTGGAAATTGGAGATGACTGTTGTAAATTTAATAGCTCCTTAAATATTTCAGGACAGGAAGTATTGCCTAGTGTATAAAGGTTTTGCTTTAGAATTTGAGCATTTGAGTGCAAGTCTAGCTCTAGATATGCACAAACTAATCATATGACCATGGGCAAGTCATTTAATCTTTCATTGTTCCTGGCAACTCTCAAGCTGTATATTACAGACATTTTTTTAAAAAATCTGATCTGAGGGAACATCTAGTTTCCAAACAGATATTCCAGGAATTCCCATTCTTTGTTTCTTTCTCTTTCTCTTCACATTATAACTCTGTGTGTATATGTGTACATACAAATGTGTATGTATATACACACACGTACTCACATATTTGTATCCACATGTACATAAATATATACATGCATAGTCAATTTTTTATTTGTAATATTTGCCAATTTCCCATCTCTTATTTTTTAATTTTGATGTAATCAAGCACATCTAGCTCAAACCAAATAATTGTACCACATAAGTTATCATTTCATTATAATATTGACTTTTATCCATTTTACATGCATTCATTTTATGTCCCCAACTAGAGTATAAGCTTCTTGAAGACAGATAGATAGCATGTCTCCTGCTTCTTAATCCCTCATGGTCCCCAGAACAGTACTGAGTACATAGTAAGTGATTAATCAATACTTTTGATTGATTTTAGGGCTGACTGTCACTCTCTGGACCTGTGGTTTGGAGACAGTCCAACACTTTAAACTTAATGATGCCATCTGCTCATCTCTTCTACTATACTCCGTTCTGACTCTGTTCTCCCTCCTTACTCCAGTCAGGGCTTCCCAGAATCTCCACTCATGTGTGAAAGAACATACTCTACATGATTGTTCCTTCCATGGTCTATGCCATGCCCAGGCAGCAGCCATCTGTCCCCTACCCAGGCTTCAGTGGCCCTGTATTAGAGCTCTGATTTATAATTTATTAGGGGCCTTCTGCTGGGCCTTTAAAGGCTTTTATTTTCCTCGGGAAATCATTGGCACACAGGCCTAACTTAGCACCATCAGAGATGTTGCAGGTGTTTGAAAGGCCCCCAGATGGGGACATCCAGAGTCAGCCGTTGGAATAAGATAAGCAATTTGATATTCTCGAACCTGCTGTGCTGGAGAAACCTTTATTGCTTTAAACAGTGTCCCCCAAATTTCTCCACTCTCCTCATTTGCATTTTGCACATCTGCCTGCCTACTCACAGTCATAAAATTCCATTTTGTTCTTTGAAAGAAGTTATACCTGAGCTCAGGTTGGGGACCCCTGAGAATAAATCCAGGCAGCATGCATGAGTAGTCTTTTGAAACCTCTGTAGGCAATATGTGTTTTTAATAATCATCTGGTAATTAGCAGCTGCGATGCAAAGCTCTTCATTTGGAAAAAATAATAATAATTTCAGTGATATGGTGCCAAGAGCCAGATGGGCAGCTGAAGAGAGAGGCCTCCAGCTTATGTATCAAACAGGTGGGAAAGGTGAGGACTAAGGGCCTTGTGATCAATTTGCATCTGGGAAAGCATCTGGAATTCAACAAAGCCCAAGGTCCCGAGAACTGGACCCTTCTAAGCTTTTCCCAAGACACTTTATCTCTTAGTGCCAATGACAATATTGGTTTTATACTCTATTAAAAAAAAAAGCTGAGCATAGAAAAAGAAAATAAAAAAATAGAAAGTTAATGAAAATCTAAAAGGAATGACTGAATGGTTGTTTTGCCATTTTAAGTATTAAAATGCATTTATTTAAATGAAAATGTTTACCGTGTAGGTTTAATCGGTTGAACTAGAGTGTTTAATGTTAAGTTTGTAGTAAATCTTTTTTTAAAGTATAGCAAGACTTCCACTGACATTAAGTCCTGAAAACATAAGCTGCCATATGGTTTTTTAAAAAGCCTTGGAAAGAAAAATTCCAAAAACTTCAAGGACACAGAAGCTGTATTTAACCCACACACTTCGCATTTGTTTGTACATGATAATCCTTCTTCTCACTCTCTGCTTAGTGCTGTAGCTAACTTTTCTTTCTTCCTCATCTCCCTAATCATCTGATCCCTTAGGTCCCTTTTAGCTCTAAATCCCATGATATTTATATTTCTCATTAGATCCATTATGGATTTCTTACAGATGTGGAACAGGAAGGTTAGTGTTTATCTTCTTGGCTAAAAATCATTGGAAAGATTTACATACATTTGAGGAAGCATTATAATTCTCCTCACCCAGAAATGTGTATTAGGAATACCTTTTGAGTCGTTTGTTTATTTAGTGAGTCAAATGCTAATTATAGGTATTGGGTATCTACCAGGTGCCAGGCACCATGCCATAGAACTAAGCATTCAGAAAAATAAATGCTGGTCTGATAATTTTTATTTTAATGCTCTTTTTTTGGAGAAGGATATATAGCAACTGATTCTTGTTTCTGCCCATTCAGTCTGTCACCATGAACAATATTAGGAAAGCAGCTGTTTTTTCACAGAACCAAGTATCTTAGCATTCTTGTTGGTCATTATGGCAAAGAAACTTTGAGTCACTCCTTTATTGCATGGAGGGCAGAAACTGGCATTTACTTACATATACCTGGAAAAGTATTTGCTTTTCTTATTGTTAATTTATAAGCTATTAACAGAAAGTAAAGACAAGTTATAATCTTTCTGAGTTTCTTGGTCTAGCGACTATTAATTCACATCAGAGGGTCATGCTATGATGAAATGGCTCCAAATACTTTGAAGTATCTCTATAGAGACATAAGCATTGGTATATCTCTTCTAGCTTCAGTGGCATCCTCAGAGCTCATCACAAATTTACCAAAACTAAACCTGATCAAACACTTTATTATTGGAAGATTCTTTAATCAGTCCTCCCTCACTTTATTCACTTCCCTCCATAATCTCAGGACTTCTTCAAGGCAGAAAATAAAACTGTCAGCATTTTTCTCCATTGTAAAATAGCCTCTCTTGCCATCAGGATTGCCATGATAATTCTCTTTCTCTCTTTATCTGTAGAGACCCTCTTTGGGTCTTTGATTTTTTTTAATAGCAAATTTAAATAGTTAAATAGAACTTTAACATAAGTTCTTAAGTGTGTGATTGGATTATTAGATGATAACAGTGGTTTTGAAGAATGGCCTCAGAGTCTTATACACCTAATTAAAATTCTTACTAAAGAAATCACAACAAAACTATTGATTACCCCTTCATTAATCAAATGAAGAATATATTAGATGCTTTCACATAAGTAAAAGGAAGGAAGGAAATAAGTATTTATTAAGTGCCTACTGTGTGCCAGATAGTGTACTAAATTCTTTACAAATAGTATATCATTTGATCCTGAGAGATGATCAACATTCTACAATTGAGCAAACTGAGGCAAAGGTTAAATGACTTGTCCAAGATCACACAGCTAGGGTTCCTGGTTCCAGACCTGTATAACACCTAACATTAGAAATATGACCACAAAGAGCATGAATTAGTAAAAAATTGGGGTATCACAGGAAAATAAACTTTTTAAAATATTGAGGACATCTGATCTTTTTTGCAGATGGAAAGGAGACAGTGAATGGAGAAGGAGAAATATAAAACATATGAAAGAGAGTAGATGATTAATTACCAAAACAAGGTATTAGAGGAGATTTGAAGAGATGGAATCAAAGTTACAAGTATTGGAAGTGAAGTTATCAATAAGTAGGAATAGCTCCTCCTCTAAGACAGGAGGCAAAGAAGAAATAATAAGTGATGAGGTAAAAATGTTTTGTGGAGTAGAGGAGGAGAATTCATGAAATTGTCCGATAATTTCAACCTCAATGAAACAAGGGACTAATATGTAGAGGGTTCTGAAGTTTCATAAAAAAGGGGAAAAGTTTAGATCATTTGTTGTAGGGACTGACTTAGAAAGTCAGTAACTATGAAAAAGGTAGAAGGATGGCTAGCAGTAAAAGTATGGACCTCAATGATACACCAAAACATAATTGTGGGAGGAACTTTATGGCTTCTTTTTTCTGGGTTTAAAATTGGGATAAATTATAATTTTAAGTTTCTTCAAGCACAATCCCGCCTAGAGACAAAGGTTCTTCCATAATACAACTTCTTTTCCCATTTCTGTGTGATTCCCTGAATGAGAGGGACATAGCAATTCTATCTTGAACATCTTAGTCTAGTAGACTTATGCCATTGAGACTGGGAAAAGAGTACAATGAAGCACAGGAGAAAAGTGAGGAAGAGAGAAATGGGAAAGTAGATCTGTGTAAGAAAACAGCTTGCCTGCTAACCAGATTATTTCCTTTTCATGGAATAACCAGCCTAGTAGAAGTTAAAAATTCACTTTCAGATTTCTTGCTCTGCACCAGTGCAAGCTCCTCCTAAAGTAGCTGTTATTTCTTCACTTAGATTCTGGGGGATGGATTTCCAGCCGGATGTAATGGTTGAGTATTTGGCTGTGTAACTTCCACTAGTATTGATAGAGCAAGACAGAACGTACACTGTGAACATGGTCCCCCTTGGCCTGTACAAACCTCTCCACACTTAGCAAGTAAGTTGCCTATTTAGCCAGGGATCACAGACATAAAACAGCTTGTCAACGAGTTTCAATAGCACCCAGAGGGCCATGCCAAGTTTCATCATCTCTATTACTCTACCCTCCTGGGGTATCATTCCCTTTTCCAGATTTAGACTCCAAAATGATGTCAGTGCCTGTTTCTTCCCACACTGCCCTTCCACCCCCATCAGTCTTTCTCCAACCTCTACAAATTGTCTATTGCTATAATTCTTAGAAATTCTGTTTTTGCTCTCCATGTTGAGGGTGGTCCTCCTTGATGACTTGACTCCTTGAGAAATCAGCAGCTGCCATCTACTTACAGTGCCCATGGAAGGACAGTCACAAAATAAGAGACTAGACAAAAAATAGGAACTGTTTTTCATCCTTGTATCTCTAACCTCTAGTGTAGTTTTGTACAAAGTAGATGTGGTAAAATGTTGAATTGAATTACTGAATCCTTTAACCCAAGTTGCCCTTAGTCTAATACATATTTCTGTTAATTTCTTAATTTCATTTTAGTCATGAATTGACATTTTGCTTTTATATATGCATATGTAAAATGATGCCATGAAAAAGAATTTCTTAAATGAAAACCATTTGTATTCAAAAATTTGACCTATGCACACAAGAAAAAAATAAAAGAAATGGATGAAGAATACCTATTGTTTATACTGTGATGTGCAACTGCATGATCAACCTATAAAATTCTGTCAACACAAATATATGGTTCAGACACTTAAAATGGATCACAATATGTACTTATAATTGAAGGATGAGGAAAGTAGGCTGAAATCACTTTGGGAACTTGCAGAGTTCTTTTAACGAACACAAGGTTTCTCCTTGAAAAAGAAGTCTATCTTTTTTTTTTTTAAACAATATTACTGTTGGATGGCTGGAACTCATGGAATTCTGCAATTTCCAAAGAATTAAAGTTGGGAATAATTCAAGATGATTGGAAGAAATGCATGGTGTGTTTTAAATATGCTACATCACATTCCAAATGGGAAATAATGCAGGAGAAGCAATACAAAGTATTTCATCAGAGAAATATTTAGCCAGGAATGCATGGGTTTTTCCCATAGCTAGAACAAGTAACAAGTGATCTTGTGTTTCTTTTTGCAATTTGAATTGTTAGAAGGGATACCCATATTAATACTATTCATTAGAAGTATTAGTGTGTACATTCTCTAAAGTACCTTTCTAAAGGGTTAAGACAGTGTCTGTATTGTGGCTTTCCCTTCCTACAATTAACAACTTGATTCCATGTGAAAATAGATATTTAATTTAACATTTCTTTGGTATCCAGGTAATGTTAAGAAACATAAAGAAAATCATTTGCTTTCACAATTGTGGATATATGTATAAAAGAATTGCACATGTTTAACATATATTGGATTACTTGCTATCTAGGGGAGAGGGTGAAGAAAAAGTAGGGAAAATTTTGGAGCACAAAGATTTGCAAGGGTTAATGTTGAAAATTATTCATGCAGATGTTTTGGAAATAAAAAGCTTTAATATTTTTTAAATCTCCTATTGCCAATATTAAATATTGGGGGACAACTAGGTGGAACAGTGGATGGAGCACCAGCCTTGAAGTCAGAAGGATCTGAATTCAAATCTGATCTCAGACACTTAACATTTCCTAGCTGTGTGATCCTGGGCAAATCACTTAACTACAATTGCCTCAGGAAAAAAATAAAAATAAAATAATAACTGGTATTTGCTTTTAAAAAACGAAAGCCCTTTGCTTATTAAGTAGATCTTTTTGTTGTGGTTGAGTCATCTTTCAGGCATGTCAGATTCTTTTTGACCCAGTTTGAGGTTTTCTTGGCAAAGATACAAAAATAATATAGTTTGCCATTTCCTTCGTTGGCTTATTTTACAGATAAGAAAAAAAAAAACCTGGGGCAGACAGGGTTAAATGATTTGCCTAGGATCACATAGCTAATAAGTTTTTGATGTCATGTTTGAACTCACAAAAACGAGTCTTCCTGACTCCAGACCTAGCACTGTGTTCATTACATTATCTAGGTGTCCCATTGTTAACTTAATGCTATTATAGAAAATAATCGCATAGGAAAATAAGGAATGGATGGGTTGCAATTTGCATTGTTAGAAGGAATACCCATATTAATACTATTCATTAGAAGTATTAGTGTGTACATTCTCTAAAGTAACTTTCTAAAGGGTTAGGTCAGTGTCTATGTTGTGGCTTTCCCTTCCTACAATTAACAACTTGATTCCATGTGGAAATAGATATTTAATTTGACATATTCTATTTAAAATAGTTGGTAATAATACTGTGCTGATAATAGGTAGGATTTGGGACCTATGGAGCAATGTTTAGGAATTACATTAGATCACCTGGCTCCTAGGAATCAACAATAAATGCCAACTGGCATCAGGTGGCAAATGTTTTAGGATCTACAATAACAAAAATAATTATGACCTTAACTGAACTGGAAAGGGAGCTGGGACAGGATTTATCTCTTAGACGAGAATGTAAGAAATAAGATGATGTTATATGTGCCAGCAAATGCCATGTCATTTAATAGACTAGAGAGAAGTAATATTTGAAAAAGTCTCTTTGAGGTTTATTTAATTCAATTATTGGTATTGCATTGTTTTAATGTTTTTTAACCTATGACTGGTTTTGTGGCAAAATAGTCTGACTCTTTTATCAAGAAAGGTTTTGTGATGCTTTATAATCCTGTCATTCACTCCAATAATAAGTCTAATATAGAATTCAGAGCAGAACCAGTGATATTAGTGTGCTATTAGGGAAAGGCAGTAACCCTGAAGGGAGCAGCACTGGATATAAATTCCAGTTCTGTTGCTATTGCTGCAGTTTGTCCTTTATTCTTGAAGATGACCATGTACCCTTTGATCCAACAATCTCATTACTTGAGTCTGCATCTCAAAGAGATTATAAAAAAGGGGGAAATATCCACATGTGCAAAAAAAAAAATGTAGAACTCTTTTTATGGTGACAAAGAACTGAAAATGAGTGGATGCCTTTCATTTGTGGATTGATTAAATAATGCAATGAAATATTATTCTGTAAGAAATGATTTCAGAAAACAGGCTGATTTCAGAAAAGCCTGAAAAATTACATGAACTGATGCTGAGGGAAGAAAGCTAAATTAGGAGAACACTGTACACAGTAATGACAAGATAGTCTGATGACCAACTATAATAAACTCAGCTATTCTCAGCAATACAGTTATCCAAGACAATTTCAATAGACTTGGGATAGAAAATGCCATCTGTATCCAAACAGAGAATTGACACATACTATTTTCATCTTTTTTTCCTTATAGTGATTTGCTTAATTGGGAGGAGGGGAGGCTCTGTTTGTCCAGCAATAATATGATAGGTTCCTCTGGCTGGCCCTGAGATCTCTTCTAACTCTAAGGTTATGCTCTTATGATTAGATGATTTCTTAATTTCCTTCTGACTTCAAATTCTATTTTACTCCCTATAGAACAATATAAATGTAAATTATTATTCTTACATAAAATATACCTTTCACTTATATGTGCAAAAATATTTATAGAAGCCTTTTTGTGATGGCAGATTAAGGGGCTACTCATCACTTGGAAATGGCTGGACAAAGAGGGATTTATGATTGTGATGTAATACTACTGTGCAATAAGAAATGATGAACTGATGCAAAGTGAAATAAGCAGAACCAGGAAAACACTATACATATCAGTAACATTGTATGATGATCAGCTATGAATAATTCAGCTTTACTCAGCAATAAAATGACCAAAGACAAGTACAAAGGACTCAAGATGGAAAATGTTATCCACATACAGATAGACTTTAAAGGCAGATATATATTTTTTATTTGCTTTATTCTTTTTCTCTTCCTTTTGATCTGTTTATTCTTTCATGACTGTGACTAATATGAAAATATGATTTACATAATAACACACATATAACATATCAAATTGTGTATCATTTTAGAAAAAGAAAGGGAAAAAGGGAAGGGAGAAAAAAGTTGGAACTCAAGATCTTGCAAAAATGAATGCTAAAAATGGTCTTGACATGTAATTGGGGGAAAATACTATTTAAAACCATAAAAAACCACCTTTCTTTGAAGGAACAAAAAATAAGTGAAATGAAACAAGGAAGCCCTGAGAATAATCGTAATAATAATGATAATCTAGCACTTTTTGAAAATTGCTTTATAGATACAATCTCATTTTACCTTCACAACAACCCTGGGAAATGAGTGATATTTCCATCTCCATTTTATAAAAGAGAAAAGTGAAGCAGCCAGAGTTTATATGACCTGCCCAGGGTCACACTGCTAGTAAGTATTTGAGGCTGAATCTCAACTCAAATCTTCTTGATTCCAAATCCAATGTCCTAAACAATATAATGCCCAGATAGTTGGGGGGCATTTTTTAATTATGAGCTATCTATAAAGAATTTGATTGCTCCAAAATAAAGGGAAAAATAAGACCAGAAATTAAGAAAGCCAATGAACACATTATTGCAACTGTTGGGAAACACTAACATTTGATCTTTATTCACTTAACAAAAGCAAATAGACTAGGACAGACTAGACTAAAAAAGACATAAGGTAGCTTTTAGACAGAGGCTGACAAATAATGCAAATAGCTACAAACTGAGACTTCTTACAATTACACATTACAAATCACTTTTTCATAATTTAGTGGGTTTCTTTTTAGCAAATCTTTATAAACAGCATAGCTTATCTGAGGAAAGCAAATTTGAATAACTTACATTTTGTTATTCTAGATAAGGAATGGAGTGGTAGTGTTGAAAAAGTCAGCCAGAAAACCTGGTTTCATGTCCTGTCTTAGACACATATTGGCTAAGTGACCCTGAGAAGTTACTTAACTTCTCAGTATCCCAAACAACTCTCCAAGATTTTAAGTCACAGGAGAATTGGTGTAGTGAATTAGTAGAATTTCTTTCCTAGAAGTTTTCTTTGCTTATGAAATCACAGGTCCAGATGATGAATAAAATAGATAGTAAGATAGATGATAGATAGAGATGTATATGCCTATGTATAACATGTGTACGTGTGTGTACAGACACACACATAACCATTTAGACACTGACTGAGAGAAAAGAAAGCATCAATAAAAGCAATCAACTATGGCTGATAAATTGATAGTATTTCTTAGTCCTAGAAGGCATATATAATAAAATCTATAAAAAAGACATAGGGGCACACTCCTTAGTGATGGAATGACAAAAGATACAGGCATGCAGCATTAGTCAGGAGCCCACCCCAAGAGTCTCATTTGTTATATCATAATTTTTTTAAATATCAACAGGATTCAAAAACTAGAAAGTATAGCTCAAGGCCAAAGAAGAATAAGAGTAAACATTCTTACATAATTATTGGTACAACAATGATTTTGAAGTAAAAATGTTTTGTTTAGCATGCTGATCAGATACAGTTACTCATTTTTTTTTTTTTTGTAATTCAGAAGAACAAGAAAGTTAAAGGAAAGAAAAGGCCAGATTCTAGAATTGGAGATCTCCTCTTCTTGAAGTCTAATGCAACCTATTTTCTCTTTTTCTTGGAAAAAAAGTTGACAATTTTGTTGAGTTTCCTGCCTCTCTGCTTCTTATCCACCACAATAAATGTTCTTAATAGAAATAAGGGTGGAAGAGTTGAATAGAAGGAGGGGGACAAAATAGCAGTATATAAAATAAATCTCTAATAAAAATAATTCCTACATATGTACAATAAAACCAAGAAAAGTTAGAAAGACAAACTACATTTCAAAATAATTATAGAAGCTATAAAACTATTAAAAGTATATCTTCTAAGATTCACTCTGAGGCTATATGAATATTATTATAAAAGATTCTTTGTAAATTGTTCATGGATAGGTGGATCCAATATCATATAATGACAATACTACATTATTCTACAATATAACAATAAAACTCCAAAAAGTTTATTTTATAAAACAAGAAAAATAAATAATAAAATTCATTTGGAGTAACAAAAGGGCAATAATTTCAAAGATGATAATGAAAGAAAAATCTGGAGTAGGCTTATCAGTGCAAGATATCCAATTCTACCACAAAAAAAGTAATCATGAAAATGAGTTTGTACCGATTTTTTAAAAAGAAATTAATTAATGGAAAGACAGGTATACAACATAAAAAAGCAAGCATACTGTTTGATAAACTCCAAAATCCAGGGTAGCATGGAAAAGACTCAACATTCAACAAAAAATTAATGAGAAAAGTGGACAAAAGTTTGGCAGAAATTAGATTTAGACTGACATCACATTATACATCCAGAGAAGATGCAAATAAATATGTGACTTATATGTAAAGGAGGAACCAAATAGTGGAAGTAGGATGAAATTATCTATCCGATCTCTGGATAGGAGAAAAGTTATTACGAGTGACACAAAGGACAACAAAAAGAAAATGGACAATTTCAATTGCACCAAATTTTAAAAGTTTAAAAAAATAATAACAAATATAACCTAGCAAAAATGAGAAGGAAAAGTTAAAATGGGGGGGGAGATCCTTTTCAATAACTTTTTCTGATAAAGGACTCATTTCTAAGATATATAAAGATCTGATTCAAAATGAGAAAACTAAAAAAAAAAATCACTTCTTCAAAAAAATGGAAATAAAAGGGATGTGACCACACAATTTTCAAAGGAAGAATAATCCAAAGATTCATCAATGATAATAATGTGGGGATAAAATGCTAAAAACCACTAATAATTAAATAAATGCAAACTAAAGATATGTTATGTTTAAACTCATATCTATTAAACTGGCAAAGATGACAAAAGAAAAAAATGACAAATGGTAGAGGGATTGTAGGAAAACAGGTAAGATAAAATAGTCTTAGATGAGTTGGAAATTGGTCTAGCCATTGAGCCAGCCAAATTGGAATTAAGTAAGAAAGTTACCAAAATGTGCATACCCTTAGACTCAGACTACACTTGAAGGAAATCCCCTAAGAAAGAAATAGATCTACATGTATAAAAATATCTGGTATATTATATTTGGTATATTCATGGTATATTGTATTTGGAAACTAAGGGGATATTCTTTTGGGTAATTGTTAAACAAATTATGATATTTAAATGTGATGAAGCATTATTATGCCACAAGAAATGATGAAATAGACAATTTGAGAAAAATTAAAAGATCATTATGAACTGATGCAGAGTGATGATCATAGGAGACTATCATTGTACGAGAAAAACTTAGAAGAAAGTAGAATTTTAATCAATGCATGACAATGAGTCCAAAAGAATAAAAATAAAATACTATTTCACCTAATGAAGAGATGATGAAATTAAAATATAAAAATAGACATATTTACAGTCATAGCCAATGTGGAAATTTGTTTTTGCTAGATAATTTAGATATATTTGGAAAGATTTTGCTTTGTTTTGTTTTTGCTCAATGGGATGGAGTGTTAGGACAAATTAGTTTAAAAAGTTAAAAAATTTAAAAATTTGCTTGAAAAAGAAAAACCAAATTGGGAAAAATAGAAACTATGATACTTGAGGACATAGCCTATTTTGATTTGTGTATGTGTTTGTATTTGTCTGTATATGTAGCACACTCGCAGCTGTAGTTCAGGAGATTAATAAGTGTTTGTTTGATTAAAGATGTGCACTAGAACAGAACTTGCTTATTGGAAAAGTCAAAATAGCATCTTCTTCTAGCTCACCTTGAAAACTAACCTTTCTCAATTCCAGTGAGTAGACTAATTTCTAGTTCCATTTCTTTTCATATTCAAGTCTCCTCCACTAAACTACCAGAGCTCTTTATGTCAGGGCAAAGAGACAGTTGTATCATTCAAGAGTTCTAGCTATTGTTTTAAGAATGTCCATTTTCTAAAAGATTCTCTGTATTATATTGACTTTCTAAATTCACTCTCACCTAAGAGCACAGGTTTATGGAAGGATCTCTTATTTGTTTGAAAGTTTTTATGTATTTAAGGGACTAAGGTGAGGCTGAAAGAAAGAGAGAAGAGTGGAAGGAAGGAAGACAAAGAAAAACCATAATGTGAATTCTAAGTTTGAAGAAGAAATTATTTCAACTGAAGCATTATTTTTGGAGATGAATTATCAGTAATTTTTCTGGATATCTGTTGTAATTCACAAATCTTTTCTCTTTAGAATTATAGAATTGTATATTCTGCCTTGATATCCCTATCTATAAAACAAGGAAATATGTGCCTTTCAGGAAGAAATAAAGATTATATACCTATTAAACTCTGCTCTTAACACTCTATTTGGTATCATACCTACATATGTGTATATGTATTCTGCTCTATTAGATTATGAAATCTTTGAGGGTAGGAACTTTGTCATTTTTCATTTTTGTGATTGTCAAAGAGTGGCATGGTCCTGTGCTCCTATTAAATATTTGAAAATTTTTTTATGAATTGAATTCTTCCTGGGAGTGTAACTTATTGGAAGAAAGGGGCATCAAGAAGTAATTCATAATAGTTAATGAAGTTAATAAATTAACTAATAAGTTAAAATTAATAATAAAAATTAATAAAATGGGGTAGAATGCAAACTATTCATCCTCATCTCTCACCTTAGCCACTTAGCTAATATGTATTAGACTTTCTGAGTTAGCATTACTGCTCCCTTTCCCCCTAGAAAATGACTGCATCCAGTTAGGGAGATCAAGGTGATGGACTGCTAAGTTAGTACAAGAGAAAGGAAAATTTCCTATCGGAACATTATGGCCTCTTCTTAGTTGAGTTAGGTCCCCAGAGAGAAACAGACAAGCACAGAATGTTACTCTGTCTACAGACCAGAATGTGAACAACATAATCATAGCTTGTCCTTTGTCACTTCCAGTATATACTCAATTTTGGAAGAAAGGACAATGGTTGAAGAAGGACAGGCAAGTAAGAACCTGACTGGTTTATTGGGAAGAAACAAAAACTGCCAGGGGCTTTGAGCCTAGGAAATGACTTGTCCAGACTCTTGCTAGGATGTGGTGTATAGTTCCATAAATGGATATGCATGCATGTCAACATACACATATGTGTATATATACGTATGATTATATTTTACAACATGAAGTTTCTGGTAGCTGTCTGGATGGCACTGATATAAAAGGGAAATGACAAACCAACTGAATTAGGGAAGGTGAAACAAACAGTGTTCAGCAACAGATGGGGATGGTGCTGGCTAATTTTCACTTGTCACCTCCCTTCCAGGTAATAGATATTCTGGCAGCAGCTCCCAGTACCTGGGGAGACAAGCCAACCAGCCCCATCTCCTTTCTCTTTGGGAAAGCACTAAACCACATTCCTTAACCTGTCTCAATGATAAAATCTTAAGAGCCAAAACTTTTTGCAAGACTTATAGTGGCGATTTAACTCAGTCCCTGCTAAGGTTGCTATCTGTCAGACTGTCATTGTGACAGGCAGATTTGTAAATGCTCTGGCTTCAGTGTCAGGTTGAAGGTGACATTTTTCAGCTGGAGATTTTTTTCCCCTTTCCTCCTTCAGTGAGTCCAAGTGACTTAGAAACCAGGAAAGCAATAATTCCCAAGGAAGCCTTTATGTGACTCCCCTACATGCCTATCCAGGCCTGAGTGAGGTGAATTCAGACTCTTGTGACCTTTAGCACACCTTTACCCTGACCTAGAATTTATACGATGGATTGCCCATCTCCTGAAGAGGCTAAATTGTATAATAAAATATGGTTGCCTCAGTTGCAGCCCTACCTTGCTTGCAGTGATTTGTCTTGGCTCCTTTTTGCATTGCCACTGCCATTATAAATACTTACATAGATTAATTAACCACAATGTAAAAACCCAGAATCCAACTAAATTCATTTAACAACCTGCCAGGCCATTTCTTGGCTGAAACATCTAAAACTAAATCTGAACACTTATTGACATCCTTCTTTTTGAGGCCTTTCTAGAGTCATTAAACCTTAATTAAATTCCCACTTTAACCCCTTCACTTCCTATTATTGTCATATTTTTGTCTCTAATACCTATTGAATCTCATTGATATCTCAGGTTCCTTTTGTCTCCCTTGGCCTTCTGCCAAACTCTATTATATACTGCTTGGTTTTTCCATATAATTTTCTTCTTATTTTCAATATCATCCCAGTCTCAGCCTTTTCTCTTCCATCATCCTCCTTATCTATCCCTCTGTTTCTTCTACTCCCATTTCCTATAAATATTTATCCATATTCAGCTTAGAAATAGATCTACCTGTTTCAAGGATAATAAAAGCCAAATGCTATGACAGAATAGTCTTAGCTCTTAAAGTATTAGATATCAAAAAGAAAGTATCAAACCTGTAAATGATATTTTATCTTTCATAGTCAAGTTCCTGATGGTCAGGGAAAAGATACTCTACTATGCAGAGATATAATCACTCTGAAATCCTGGCCCTGGAAATCAGGAGGTTGGAATAATATGCCCTCAATCTGATACTTTTTCAGCACCTTCAGACTTATTTTCCCTTTCTACCCTATTATAATCTTAATTTGCTATCACTGAGAGAATTTATGTAAATGAGAGGTCCTTATTCACCTTTTCTACATCTAGTCTATTTTCCTCCTAGCCTATTTCTCCTTTAGTATTCTTCACTTTTCCTCACAGATTCTATCCTAATCTAGATTTAAGGATTTTCCTCAACTAGTACTACCTAATTTCATAGGGATGATATAGAAGCCTCTACTTGGGGTAGGAAAGAGAGACTGATATCCAATAGTTGGCACATTTAACCTTTTATCCCTTTTCTGAAGTAAAAAAAAAGGACTTTTGGCATGCTCTATTTGACATTTACATGGTGAGACAACTCTGAAAGAAAGAGTAAGTGTTGTCTGGGAGGGAGAAAAGTGGGAGAATAGGGAACAGAGCTTCAGAAAGAAGATGGATGGAATTATTGGACAGATCAGTATAGACACGTTTGATTCTGGAAAGACACCAGGGTGACAAGAATGAGGAAGATTGGAGGGGACAAACAGACTGGCAAAGTCATTTGGTCTTTTTGACACTTTTTCTTTCTGCTATCCCAATTGACTGAACTCTCCATTTCTGCCAGGATCGTTCTTCAGAGTTAGTCACCTAGCATCTCCTTGTAACCCCTACAGCTGAAGAGGAGCAGCCAGGAAAGATGAGGGCATGAATCTCAGCTAGGAATCAGCTGCCCCAGGCAGCAGGCAGTTGTAAATAAGCAGAGAGGAGAGAAAATAGAAGGTGAGGTAATTCTAGCTTTACATATATGCATGGCAAAAAAAAAAAAAAAGAACAAATTCCCTGCTACCTTTCTACTCCTAGGCCACTTATGGGAAAAAAAAAAAGAGGGGGGAGGCAATATTTCTTTGATTGCTGATTTGTGTAGATTCTAATAAAAGGAGAAAAAAATGAAAAAAAAAACACTCCAAAACTTTATTCATAGCATTGAAATTGGAATGAAAGAACAATAGAAGATTGAGGGACAGGAGTTAATCCATCCTCTGTATCAGTAAAGGATTTAAAATCCTTAGGGCCACTAGCTGATACTATTTTTTTTTAAAGAATTTCTTTAGAAGCAAAATGTTAAGTACATTCAGCATGAACTTCCTTAACTTATTCCTCTAAATCTCTGGATAGCCTCCTCCTTCCTTCCTTTCTCTTTCAGAGACAGGGGTAGACTTCATCCTTGCTAAAACTAACCTCTCCATCCCGCACCATAGATAGCATTCTGTCTAGATCTCACGTCTCCTCCCTGACCATACTCCATAAATAAACACTTCTCTCTCATGAGCTTTTCATCTTTTTCCTCTCAGTCAATAAACAAGCATTTATCAAAGTGCTTACCATGTGCCAAACACTATACTAAGTGCTGAAGATAAAAGAGAAAAGTCAAAAGCCCAGTTCTGAGCCTCAAGGTGGGCCCTGAGAGATTTCAATATAATAAACAATATTTAATTACTCCAGACTATAAAGGGCAACTAAGTGGCTCAATGAATAGAGTAGTTGTGTCTTAAATCAGAAAGATTCCTCTTTCTGAGTTCAAATCTGGCTTCTCAGATACTTGCTAGCTATATGTCCCTGGGCAAGTCACTTACCCCTGTTTACCTCAGTTTCCTCATCTTTAGTTTCTCTGTATACCAAGAGGCAGGAGATACAGAAATATCCAAAGAGGCTGAAAAAATGAGGTGGAACCAAGTCGTAAAGGATTTTAAAATTAAACAGAGGACTTTATCTTTCTGTCTAGAGGCAATAAGGAACACTTTGCATTAGTCAAATAGTAGAATCATGTGATAATAATTATTATCACCATCATCAATAACAAGAGCAACAACAACATTATTTTGGCATCAGTTTGTACTGAGAAATGACAAAAGCCCACACTAAGGGTGGTAACTGTGTTTAGAGAGAAGAAATCAGTTGCAAAATGGCAAGATTTGGCAACTGACTATATATGTGGGATGCTGGATAGTGAAAAGTTCAGGATAATTCTCAAATTATAATCCTGAGACATTGAAAAGATAGCAGCAGAAATAGGGGGATTTAGAAGAGAAAAGTTTAGAATGAAAGATGAGTTTAGTTTTAGACACATTGAATTTAAGATGTCCTTAGCATATCCTGTCTGAAATGTCCAAAAGATAATTGTGGTACTGAATCCCAGTGGAGAGCTAGAAAATATTTGCACACAGATGATAATTTATCTCATGAGAGCTGGGGAAGTTACCAAGAAAAAAGAACATACAAGCAAGAAAAAAGAAAGCTTAGGGCAGAACCTTGGGGAATTTTCACATATAGGGAACCATCAAAGGAGACCAAGAAGGACCAAACAGACAGGAGGAGAAATAGGAGAGAACTATTTCACAAAAACTTATAAAAGAGATACTATTTAGGAATCAAGTATGAAAAACATCAAATGTTACAGATAATTTAAGGATAAGATTAAGAAAAGAAGTGATGCAAGTAAGATAGTAACTCTGGAGGGAGTAGTTTTAGGTTGAAATCCATATTGCAAAGGATTGAGAAGTGTCTGAGAATAGAGGAAGTGGAAGTAGGAATTATAATTTTTTTCAAGGATAACTAAGAAAGATATAGGAGAAATACAGAACTATATTTTGAAGAAATGGTAGTAACTAGTGAAAGTTTTGTGTTTTTTTTTTTTTTGAAGTATGGGATAAGCTTGGATGTGTTTGAAGGCAGCAGAGAAATAATTCATTGATAAGAAGTCAATTAAAAAAAGGTTGGTGTGATGATTGTGGATGTAATTTACTGGAGAAGAATGGATGGGGACAATCAAATGCAAATAGAGAAGGGCTGACTTTGGTAGAGAGATGGGCCATTTTTTGATTCTTGCTTATAGGGAGAAAGGAGCAAATGGGAGATGATGGATAAGGGATCTTAAGAGGAGAATGAGAGAAGAGGTAGCTCATGTCAAGTAGTGTTAGTTTTTCAAGAAGCAGGGTTCTCATTTTATAGGAAAGGGAAGAGGAAGAAGAGGGTTTCAGGAGGGAGAGGCAGGTCTGAATAGGTGTTATAAGGAGTAAGTGACCCAGGCAACCAATTCAGAAGAGAGAAAAGGATTAAATTACTGCAGTGTTACCTTAGTTAAGGTCGTCTGAGTTTTAATAATTACAATCAGTACACTTGTGGGACTTCTTCTAATTTTATTTTGTTATTTGTGAGTGAAAACTGATGAGGCAGATAGTGAGAATAATCCAAGAGAGGAAGGCATTCAAGAACAGAAGACAGTGTAAACTGGAAATGACTAAGTATTGGGCTGGGGTTAAAAAGGGAAGAATTTGAAGTCAGAATAGAAATAATGACCTGAGAATATTCTGATGGATGGAGAGATTGGAAGTGTTAGTGAGGCTGAAGAAGAAATGCAGTAGGAATGAGGCCATATTTGAACTCAAATCTTCCTGACCGCAGATCTGGTATGTTATTTATTTCCTCCTAGCCATAGATGCTTAACTAATGCATTATTGTTATAAGTTACTTTGTTGATGGATAAATGAGGACTTATTTTGTCTTCAAAAATATTTTTGAAATCAAGAGTTCAGTTACTCTGATTCTATTGCCCCAGTTCGGAAATTTACATTTCTCCCTCCCATGAGTCCATAACAAGAACAGGGAACTTAACATATGTGATCTTGTGTCAAATCAATGGTTTCAATGATAACAGAAGTCCAGTTTTTCTGTCTTTCACTAATTAATCATTGGGCCATATACTCTTGTCTTAGTCAGCTCCACTATTCTTTCCAAAACACACATTTCCCCTTCTCCCATTTTGATTTGCCTCCTCTCAAACAGTCTAAGGAAGAGAATATAGGAAAGATGACCAACTCTGATACTAAGTAGCTTCCTTTATATATTCCTTACAAGACTTCCCATGCAAATCAGAGCCAACTGCATGTGTAATGAAGAGAAAGGGCATGTTTGGGGACAGACTTGCCAGTTGAATGAAGCATACAGCCCCCCACACACATACACCCCTGATATCCAGCCAGACTTAGCTGTAGGAGACTCCTGTAGACAGCATATTTCTCAACAGCTGATGGCCATCTGTATTTCAGTCTGGATAGTGGAGAACTAGACAACAATTCCAGTTCTTCTTTATCCTAGATTTTCAAGCAGAAGTTTGTAGGCTCCTTTAGCTGCCTTCTTCTTCCCTTACAGAGGACTCTAGGAAACTTAAAACTATGAGATGTGATGAGATATCCCAGAAGAATTAAAATTCAATTGGGAAGTGAGTGAACAGGGATTTGGTGAGAGTTACATGACCCTTAATAAGGCACAGTGCTAAACACTAAGAGTACAAAGAAAGGCAAAAGCATAGTCTAAGTACTCAGGAGGTCACATTCTAATAGAAGAAACAAAACACAAATAATTATGTACATGTAAATCAACATATTCTATGTTCACTTCTTTTTTTTTTTTCTCTCCCAACATAGTTTATAAAGCAATGTATATTAAAATAAATGAACTTAACACAATAAAAAATAAAAATAAATAATTATGTATATAGATTGGAAAGATTAGAGTGGAGATGGGAACATGGATATAAGAAAATTCTCAGGAGGCAGAAGTGAGGACGGATGGCTTCCCAGTAATGGGAAGCCATTGAAGAACTGTGGAATTGAGAGATAGAATATCATGTGTGAGGAACAGTAAGAAGGCCAAAGTTGCTGAATCATAGAGTACATGGATAGGAACAAAGTATAAGGAAAGCATGAATTTTAAGAAGGGGAAAATAGAAATCTACATAATAATTTTATTATATCTTTAAAATGAATACCAGGTTGTTCATAATAGATTTGTAGCTTCATGTGTAAATATCTTTTCACTATACTATGTAATGGAAATGCTTCTTTTATTCCATAAATGAAAAAAGAAATAAAGTTATCAAAATATTTTTGAAAGATGGGGAGAAATTAGGTTGTAAAACATTTTAAATGACAAATATAGCTTTTTAAATTTCATTGTAGAAATAATGGAGAGCCACGAGAATTTTGTTTTGTTTTTGTTTTTGTTTGTTTTTTAGTTAAATAGTTGACATGGGCAGACCTATGCTTTAAAAAAAAAAATTACTTTCATAGCTGAAAAATAACAACCACCACCACAAAAACGATCATTTATCTAGCATTGTAAATTTTGCAAATATTATGTTTGATCCTCATAACAATCCTGGGAGATAAGACCATCATTATTTTCTTTTTACAGCTGAGGAAACTGAGGTAGACAGAAGTTAAGTAATTTCAACTGAGTGGAGGATGTATTGGTGTGGAGAGAGTTTGGAGGCAGGGAGATCAACCAGAAGGTTATTGAAATGGTCCAGGTGTGAGGTAATTAGAGCCCCTGCCAAGATGGTGACTTGGACTACTTCTCAAGACTGCTCTTTGCCAAACATGCCGAGGGCTATACTACCTTCCTAAAATGATAGCACTTGTTTTTAGATTTCTTTCCCCATTGAATAACAGGTTTTGAACAAGCTGCTTCTAGCTGTGCCAATTCTGTTGGTATGCCCCCTGCCAATTAATTGGCAGATTAATTTTTATTGAACTTCCATAATCCAGTAGGCGTTCTGCCAAATAAAGAGATCATCCTTCTTTTCTCTAGGACCATTTACCCATCCAAAGGATCACAGACTTCGTATTGGGGAGGATAAGGTGCAGAGGCTGAGATTCAGACTCCAGTCTGAACTTCCACCCTTCACCCTTAGGGTCCCATTCTTGTTTCTGATATCTGAAAGGGCTAGACTGTGGCTGTGCCCTGCAAAAACAACGCCAGCCTCAATTTAGCTAGTGCACTACTGGGGCCCTGTATCCAGACTTCATTTAGTGTCTGTCTATATTCACTCTTTTCTTTAAATTAATGCTTTAGTACAGGAGTTCCACCAATCTCCCAGATGAGAAGCTTTTGTGCTGCATTACTGTGCAAAAACAATGTTGACTTCATCTGGCATTTAAAAGCCTGGAACATTTACGCGTCACTATGTAAGAATAAATGTTCTCTCCCAGCATCTCCAAATAGAAGATCTCATTGCATCGCTAACTCTACATGTACATGTATCCTGAATGTGTTTTTCTGGCAGCCTGCCTGTGTGTAAGTCATCTGGTGACTACGGTACTTCCCATCTGTTAGAGATATCAATGCCCACTCCTTCATGTTCTGCCCTGCCCATCATTTGAAGTGTTAGGTATTCATTTGTGCAAAGTTTATGTCCACCCCTGGGGAGGATTGAGGGTGGACATCGCCATACCTTTGTGAGTGTGTGAGTGCCTGAAGAAGCATTTCCAAATGTGAACTGGATTAAGGCTAAATATAAGCGCAAAAGGGATTGTGTGCCTATGTGTTTCTTTTACTTATTTCTTTCTTTACTTTAATCCGTGATTCCAGCTTCTTTTTGCCAATCTGAATACTCTCCTGTTAGCCTACTTCTTGCTAAGGCTGCTTTCCTGTGAAAGACTTTAAGCCCACATGTGCAACTTCCATGATGTGTCAGGGGAAAAGGCTTTGGTTCTATAGGATTTCTAGGGTAGCAGAGATCTGGCTAGTGATAAAAGATGATTTATTTTTTTTAAATACCTTAACTTTTCATCTCAAAGACAAAAAAAGTTCACAATATAATGTTTCTCCTTTTTCTTTCTTCCTTCTAGGACATATGACAGAAAACAAAAAGAAAGGACAGTGATTATGTAAAGGAGGAATGAGCTTAATCTATTTACTGGAGGGAAAAGATTTTGAAATGAGGGTAGGTTGACACACGGTGACATGAAAGCCTTCTGATGGAAGCTGGATTATTTGAGAATTGCTATTCCAGTTTAGAGTAGCCCACCATGTGATTGCTTTGCTACAGCCAAGGTACCAATTAGTCTCTGTATTTGGTTTTGTGCCTAGTGCATTGTAAAACTCAATAAAAATTAATCAAAGAAGACAAAGCTTCTGCTCTATGGAATTTCTAAGGAGAGAGAGACATAGCTAGTGATAAGAGATGGCTTACTTTAAAAAATACATTAACTTTTCAGTTTAAGAAAAAATAAGTTTACAAGATAATGTTTCCCTCCTTTTTTTCCCTTCCTTCCAGGCCAGACAAAAAGAAAGGGCATTGATTATATAAAGATGGAATAAGCTTAGTCTATTTAGTGGATAAAAAAGACTTTGAAATGGAGGTGGGTTCTGTTTTGATACACTTAGACTAGGACACTTTTTTAGAATTAAGTTTCTCAAAAGATAGATGACTGCTAATAGAACAGGAGAGTAGGTAACTCCTGATCTAATAGATGCTGGGGTCTAGGGTCCTAGTTCTGTGCAATGTCACCTTTATTGCCCACACACCTCCCTAATCCATATGTTTGCCTCCTATTTCCTCACCTCAAGAAGGAACTCAAAGGCAGCATCAAGGTCAGGTCCTTTTAGCAAACTTACAAACCCTACTTCTGAAAAATGCCATTAGTGTAGTGAGCCTTGATAGGAGAGTCAAAAAACAAATGTGTGAAAAGTAAGGGTTGCAAGTTAAGGTGGAACTTGGATTCTAGTGCTAAGATGTGTCTTAAATTAAGGACACTGAAGGTTAAAGAACAAATTAGGGCTCCTAGCTGAGAAGATATTGTAGCCTGAGGTGAAGGAACACAAATAAATTTGCTAGACTAGAGTAGAAACATTTTAATTTAGGATAAAAATAAGTTGTTTAGCATTTTTGTTTTTGTCTAATTTGTATTTAGGAGAGTATAGAGCTAGAATCAGGCAGACAGTACAGAGGATTGTATGATGAAGAGTTTAATTATGTGCAGGGAGGGGAAGGCATATCTATCTCCCTGAGAGAAGGTAGTCAAGGTGGCTCCCAAGAGTGTATCATAACAGTGTCTACTTGGGTGTCTGGGCTTTCGAAAGACCACCAGGTATGGCTCAAGGATGATAGCTTTTGGAGGAAGAGCACTTTCCATATACTAACGCTCTGCGACAACACCCTATGTGCTTTGTCTTAGTTATAAACACTTTTGTTCACTGTCTACTAAGCCTTTCTTTCAAGCCCTTCCCTAACCTATTGCTTTTGTCTTGCTGCTTTTTTGAGAAAACCAGTAGTGAATTAGAAGTATCATCAGGATAGCTCTCTTCTGCCATCTTGTGTCCACTTCCTTCCTTTAGTTTAGCTTCTCATCTCATGCCTCATGAAAGGAAAGCTCATAGTCACAAGAAAGGAAAGTGAGCTACGTGGAACAGAGATCCGAAAAAAAAAAAAAATACTGGAGTGAAGGGAGCACGTACACACACACACACACACACACACACACACACACACACACCCTCAGGACACAAGTGATTTGCTCACTAGAAAACATGATGTTGAGTGTTAACAGCATTTCCTCCCATCCCAGTTGAGACACTAACAGGTGTTTTCCCCTACAGGCATCCAATTCACTCGATGTCACTCTGCCTGTGTGTATGCATACATCTGGAGGAAAGCAGTGTGTTACTGTTTGTGTCGTTGGATGGTTTCACAGGGAAAATACAATGAGTATCTCTTAGTTCTCATCTATAGCCTGGAGATCTTTAAAAAATATGCCTCTAAGGTTGCCAGGGATTACTTAGACCTCTAAGTCTAAATTGTTTTTTTCCAGGGGATAATTGGCCATTTGCAATTAGGTCTGTGGAGTAAATTGCACTTATTATATTTTGTGAGATGATGAGGATATGGTGAAAAAACAGTATGTGCTTAGAGTTAAAAGATCTAAATTTGAATTTATTTACTATGTGACAATGGGCAAATCACTTTTCCTTATCTATAAAAGGAGTGGGTTAGTACTTAAGAGTTACTACAACACTTATAGTTAGCATTTACACAGCACCTGCTGAGTACCAGGAACCAGCTAAGAGTTTTACAAAAAGTATCTCACATTGCCCAGATTTCTCAATAATCACTTAATTTCTGGCCACAAAGTCAATATATGTCAGAGGCAGAACTTAAACCCAGGTGTTCCTAGACTGAGGTCAGCTTTCTATTCACTAAGCAACAATATCTTTTATATATAATACATATGCTAACATTACACCTAGCATATTATTGTATGTGAGCAATTTACAATTTGTTATTTTTTTTTGTAAAATGTAAAGGAAGAGGCGATGTTTTATAACAATACCACCCATATGATTATTTGTATGTTTAAGGATTCTTCCATAAAATTTCTTCTTATATTTAAATAATGGTGTAAAAAGATCAATGACATAGCTAAAAAAAATCTCATTTGATCTTCACAGCAATCATCATAGATAGGTTTTCTTATTACCCGCATTTTATAGTTGAGGCAGATGTCACATAGCTCATAGTGCTTGAGCCCTTCACTCAGATCTTCCTGACTCCAGGCTTATTGCTCTATCCACTTTACTGTCTGTCTGCCGTGTTCATTCTAGGATCATAGAATTGAAGCTAGAAGGGATCTCAGGGGCTATTTTGTCATACTACTGCTTTTAGAAATGAGAAATCGAGGCCCAGAAAGGTTAACTAATTTTCTTGGAGTCACACAGTAAATTGCACATGAGATGTTGAGATATTTAAAAGCTTATGAGCTATGAGATGTTGGTTAAATCCTTTGTCTCTGAGCCTCCCTTTCTCTATAAAACAAGGGGTTTAAATAAGACAAACCACACTTTCCTTTGCAAGCTTTAGCATTTGGGGAAAGCAAAGAAGGTGGCTCAGTCCCTTGCAATTCTTCTTTTTATCCTGGTGATTCACCCTGCCTGCTTTGAAAGGATCATTCAATTTTTCATAAGCAGAAAATAGATCTGATACTGGGTAGTGACTTGATTGAGAAACTGTCATGTAGATGTATATCTGGCTCTATCTCTTTTACCCTGAAAAGCCCCATGGAGCCCATTTCATGTGCCATTCTAAAGGTTTAACTAGTACTATTTTGATATGCTTCTAAAATAGTGTTGGAAACTAATTATTATTATTGTCTTATGTCAGGTGATAGAAATATCCGTTTAGTGGATGTGAGGTGAAACAAGTTAGTCCCCTCTTATCCCTCTCTATATGTTTATTACTTTTCAAATTAGTGTATAACAATGCAGAGAAAGGTCGTAGAAAAGTCTGCATTTCCTCTGTTCTTTATGTTCCAGAGTAGAGAAAACGAGACCTAAGTAGACATCAATCACTCTTTCTAAGAAGGATATTTTGAATAGACAATAGAGAGTTGCCTGTTCTCAGAAAGGGGTAATCCTGCTTCTCAAAATCTCATTCTGCACTGGATACTTGCAGTGAGTTGAGGAAAACTTTAGTGTCCTCCAGTGGCCATATAGAGGAGGTGCAGGTGGGGACCCAAGATTCTGCTGCTTACTAACCCTCCATCCAGATGTGAAGCCTGGATGCAGAAGCACATCTCAACACCTCTGGGGTTTATTAGCCTGGTATAATGTCAGTGTGATAAAAACCCCAGCGAGGCTATTACATGACTATTTCCATCCGGTGAGAGTGATTCTATCAGCTGCACCAGAGACCTACTTGGTAAATGAATTTTCTTTTTAAAATGCTTTGACTTGCTTGGAGTGCTGGAGTGGGTTCATAGCAGTAGAGGATGGGGTGGGGGCAGGTGCTGGAAAAATTTTGGAGAATAAATGCTGCATAAATATATGCAAAAATGTCTCGAGTTAAAGTGGTGATAGGGAAATAGCTACTTATATACCTGTCAAAGGAGCTAACCTTTCCCTTCGAAAATCCTTTTGCTCTATTCTAGCTTTGGCTTCACTTCTAAATCCATACCTGAGAAACCCAATTAGCACCAGACATAACTGTAGTTGCTGTTTTTTAGTTCACATGAACATAGAGTTGAGTGGGAAACAGTATCTGAATACTTCAGGATCCAATGATATAAAAATGATTCATTTTTAAAAGGAAGGCAGAATTTCTACTGTAAATGAATTCCATTCCTTACTTTGTCTTATCAGAGTCTAAAACTGGTCAAGTGAATGCATTCATCAATACCAAAGAGTTCAAGAAGCAAACCAGCAACTTTGAAGGCTAAATTCTGACATCACTGTGAGAGATTGTGAAATAACGGTGACTGGGGCCCCACAATCTTAGAATTACAGATACCAGGAGGCAATTCTTGATTTTTATTCATCCATTCATTCGTTCAATTAAATTCATTCATTCATTCACTCACTCATTCATCTTCCTCTTCACAGCAAGCTGGCAAATCATAATAAAAGATCACTTAGAAGGGTTACCAGAGAATCAGTGCTCTTCATTCGACACTATTAGGAAAAATAGAGTGATGACTAATTGGCTATATATAAAACACTACCATTGTCCTCCGAGGTCATTGGTTCACCCCCACCTTCTGTTCCCATTCCCGAATTTTCAAAGCAGAAGCCTTGACTTGGCCAAAAGTAACATTGTCTCCCCAGCTTACTCTGATCCTGAGTGCCCTGGTGGGTCAAGCTTGGTATATAATTGCTCCTAATTAGCACTTTCAGGAGCTAGAACATTTTCCCCCACCTCAAACTACAGCTAAATGGTGCTCAAAATAGCAAAAAATTATTTCCTACCTTTGAAAACATCAAAGAAAATCAAAGGAAATTACTCCCATTCTTCTGGGGCCTCCTGGTCTCTGCTGAAATGTCTGGGTGAGGGACAGAGCCATTAACAGACAGAAGGGAGACCAGGCAAATGAGCAAATACCCCAGAGCCTGCCCTGCCCTTGTTCTTGCTCACTAGCCCCTTCTCCAGGTAATGTCACCCCATTGCACTTCAACCCAAGTGATCCCATTTTTCCCTTTTCTTTTTTTGAAAGAAAATTATCCTAAAATTCTGTAATATTAAAGATAGAAGGAGCTTTAGAAATCACTAAGTTAAGCCCCTTCACTTCTCAGTTTAGGAAATAAAAATTCCAATGATGACAACCAAACTATATTTTCCTTAGCATTTTGAGGTTTACAAAGTATTTTACTCCCAACATACATATATATATGTATATGTATATATGTATGTATGTGGATGTGTGTATTGTGATAAATGCTGAAAAGTTGCCTTTCCATAGTATGAGATAGTGGCTACCACGGACCAAGAGGTTTTCAGAATGTGAGAGGTTAAGGAAGGTTAAGATTCCACAGAACAATTAAATGATCAATAGAAGCCTTGGGTGCTAGAAAGGCACAGGTGGATTCAACCAATCAGAAAGAGTCTTGTGGTTTTGAGAAAACCACAAACTTAAGATAATTGCAGATCCAGACCAAACTAGTTGGGGATCAATGACCTGACCTGACCAAATCACTGCTTAATAGGCTAATTGAATATCAAACTCATAGAATACCCCATAGAAGGAGTTTTCCAGAATTTTTGAACATGGGATGTATGATGAGGGAGGGGGAACAGGTTTATACATATTTAGGGGAAAACATCTAGTGGGTATATCAGGAAGATTATAACCCAGGAGGGAAAGAACCAATCCAGTCTCTGAAGGGAGGGGCTGCCCCCAGTTAACAAGTTCTCCCACTTCTGTGCTCCAGGATTCCTCTTCCCCAAGAGGAGGAGGATCGCCTTCTGGTCAGAAATGTTAAGACAATTCCTTAAGATTCTTCTTTAATAAATATTCCTTCACATTTGATTTTCAGTGTCGAGTGTATTTCTAACACTATCATATGATATACAACAATGAGGTCAACACAATAGCTCTAGACCTTCAGTTTAGGAGTCAGTCTAATAACACTCCTCTCTCATACTTTCCTTTGGAGCTCCCAAACACTAGATATTTATATATAATTATATGTGTGTATCTAAACACAAATATGAAGGAAAATAAAAAATCATAGAATTATAGATTTAGAGCAAGAAGGGATCCAAGAGTGATCTATTCTAATCCCTTCATTTTAAAGATGAGGAAAGACTTGCCCAATGTTAGAAATAAGTAAGTGGCCAAGTAAGAATTTGAACTAGAATCTGGATTTTGGCTCTCCCTTGTATAATAGTGTGTGGATGAGTGTTGGATAGTCTGAAGAGTTTTCAATGTCCTTGTCAGGGTCTGGGCAAGCACAGAGTCATCTAGTTCTAGTCTCCTGCTAATGAGGCCCTGAGGCTAATTAAAATGAGGAGTTAAATACCAGAGCATAATGAGAAGCCAGTTTATCTGTCAATCAGAGGACAGCAACCTGGCAATGAAATCCCCATCTCTTTGGTCCTCTGGCAGGGTCTTAGTGACTGTATGTCTCATTCCAACTTCTTGCTCCTGTATGTGATAAGAAGTGAAGGGGGGAGCGGGGAAGAGAAAAGAGTTGAGATGGGGAGGGGACAGAGAGAGTGTACTGCAGACAGCTGCTATAGGCTATCTCCAATGTAAAGTATTGGAGGAGGAAAAGGTGAAAGTGAGATTCTTGAATATTCTTTTGAGTATCACATTCATCTAGGCATCTAAATAACCCCAGGAGAAGTGGAGCCAGCATCAGACACTTACTAGCTATGTGACTCTAGGCAAGTCACTTAACTCTGTTTGCTTCAGTTTCCTCATCTATAAAATGAGCTGGAAAAGGAAATGGCACACCATTTTAGTAACTCTAACAAGAAAACTCCAAATGGGGTTATGAAAAGTCAGGTATGATTGAATAATAGTAATATCTCGTTTAGTTATTGGCTTTCATTCATTCAGCACTTCAAAGTCTTCTTCAGGAATAAATTTTCTAAAAGGATAATAATAATAATCCTTCTGATTTTTATATCAATTTTTGGACCAAGGTTATGATTTTATTACAAAATGAAAAGTTCCCCCTACCAATAGAGATCAGCACCCTCCTAGAATCTTAGAAATTCATCTGGGATGCTGAAAAGTTAAGTCATCTACTTATTTAGAGTAACAAAGCTCATGTACATTATATGCAGACTTGACTTTCTGACTCCAAGGCTGGTTCTTTATTCAATATGGTATACTGTCTTTCTAATATGAATAGCTATCATCATTATCATGGAATTGTTTATTTGATGAATCTATTCCAAAGGACAATCAGATATTTTACCAGTAAACTGATAGACACTATCCTCTGACCCCAATTTTTTTTTTTTCCTGAGGCAATTGGGGTTATGAGTTGCCCAAGGTCACACAGCTAGAAAGTGCTAAGTGTCTGAGACCAGATTTGAACTCAGGTCCTCCTGACTTCAGGGCTGGTGCTCTACCCACTGCACAAGCTAACTGCCCCCTCTCACCCCATTTTTAAAAGTATTATTCCAAGGAAGAATGAGTCAAGAAGAATTCAGAAGTGTGATCCACGGACTTGATATAATAACTAAGCATCAGTTTACCTGGCCTGTTCTATCTGATCCTGAGTGATACAGATGAAAGAAAGAAAACCACTAATCAAGGTAATATTTTCCTGGACTTAAAGAGAGGGAGACCTACAGTTGAGCTTTACTTCATGTGATCCTAGGAAAAGTTCTTTCAGGGCCTCATTTTTCTTATCTGCTAAGCCATACATAAATGATCTCTAAGATCCCACCTAGCCCTAATATCATGAGTTCATATATTTTTGAGTTGCCCAAAAATCTCTATTTATGACTATCTTAGCACTGCCCCCTCCCTCCTCTTTGTTGTTTAAAAGACCACTCACAGCTGGACAATCTCTGTTAATCACAGGATCACAAATGGGAATTGTAAAGATGTTCTGGTCCAACCCTCTCATTTTGCAGATAATTAAATTTAGGTCTAGGAAGGTGACATAATTTGCCCAAGGTCACTTAGGTATGCAATAGCTGAATTAGAATTTAAACATAGGTCCTCTGAACCCAAAGTCAGTTCAATCACCTCTACTCTACTGTTTTATAGTTATCAAACTGAGACCAAAGTATAATAGGATTGAAGCAGGTTAGGAAGGAAAGGTCAACAGATTCTCAATCAATCATGCAGTGGATGCTAAAGTAGCAAACCTGGGGTCTATGAACTTGGATGGAAAAAAAGAAAAAGCAATCACCCTTTTAGTTCCTCTGACCTCTACCTGGAATTTAACATTTCCTTCGATTATGAATGTAGACAACAAAACAGTGTTCTGAGAAGAGGTCCATTGATTCACTCAACTGTCAAAGGCGTCCATTACACCAAGAAGGTTAAGAACTCTTGTTCTAGGGCTAACCTTCTTAGAAGAGATCCTCCTCTGAAACATCATTTTGGTTTCAGGCTAGTTTACCCTTTTGCAGCCCTGGGAAATGTGAAAAGAATAAAAACAATCTGTGACAGGACAGGATGAGCTGGCTGGTAAACTTGCACAAACCCACACAGGGACAGAGAATCTTGGTGTTTGGTGGGACCTTAGAGACCAACTAGTCCAGCCCATTTCCTGAATGGGGAGTTTCTCTACAATATTCTTAATGAGTCATCATCTGTTTCTGTTTGAAGTTCTCTAATGAGAGCAACTCACTATATCCTGAGGTAGCTCATCACAATTTTGTGTAGCTGTAATTGTGAGAAAGTTTCAATGGAGCAGAAATCTGCATTGCTGCCTTTTTTTATACATAGTTTCTAGTTTTGCCCTTGGGATACAAGCATTGATATTATGTAATGAATTCTCTAGCATTACGGAGACATAAACTGATGAATTAACCTCTTCTAGTCCCAGTTTCTTCTTCTGGAAAATGGACATAATAATATCCATAACTCCTATCTATCAATCAATAAACCATCATTAAATTGTACCAATGTGCCATGGACTTTGCCAGGAGCTGCAGATAAAGAGACACACATGAACTAGTCTCAGATCTTAAGGAACTTAAGTTCTAACCAAAGAAGATAATGTCTACACATATATACATACAGTTGTCTGTAAGTGTGTGGGGGTGTGTGTGTATCAAAATACATACATACATATATACACATATAGATATATAAAAATATATATACATATACTGATACATACAGTTGTGTATAACTGTAGATATAGATGTATCTATATATAATATAGATACATATATGTATATTTATATAATTATATGTGTATATACAATCACATATACAAACACTATATATAAAATACATAGATTATCTGTATATATGTATACACACATATATATACATATAGGCAGTAAAAATATATGTACATATAAAACACACATTTGTCTCTCCCTGTATACACACACACACACACACACACACACACACACACACACACACACACCTATATAAACCTATTTATATGGATATAAATGTACATAACCTGTGCTTTGGGAAAAGGTTGTGTGGAATATGGATTAGAGGGGATGGGCTTAAGGTGGGGCGATCAGTTAGGAGTCTAGTGCAACAATAGGGGAAAGGGGACAAAAAATGAATTTAGGTGGTGAAGTAGATAAAATGCCAGGCTTGGAATTAGGAAAATCTGAGTCAAATCTGGCCTTAGACATTTAGTAGCTGTGAGACCCTGGGCAATTCACTTAACCCTGTTTGCCTCAGTTTCCTCATCTGTAAAATGAGTTGGAGAAGGAAATGGAAATCACCCCAGTATCTTTGCCAAGAAAATCTCAAGAGGGGTTACAAAGGATTGAATACCATTGAAACAACTGAACAAAACAACAAACAAGCCATAGGGATGAGATGGCATGGTTAGGTTGTATTTGTCCTGTTGCAAAAAATACCCACAATGATAATACCACAAATCTATGGAAATATCTACTTCACAGGTTTGTTGTAAGGATTAAAGGAAATAATATATGTAAAGGAATTTTCAAGTCTTACAGTGCTTCATAAATGTCACTAATATAAATGCTATAATATAATAAATGCTATAAATTATAAATAATAATATCTTTTTCCCACAAGATATTCAAAACCTTGAAGGAGATGTTATGCTCCTATTAGACCCAGTGTCTTCTGTTTTATGGACTAATTATCCCCAATTTCTTCAACAAAACCAATCTGATTCTAATCGACCACCAATAGATCCAAAGCCAAGCCCCATTTGGTCATTTTTTTTTGGTCCTGATTGACTCATATTGAACATCAATAGCAATCATTTCTGCTTTAGCCAGAAATCCTGGCGGTCTATAACTCTCTGATACTTAGTTATTTACATTTTTGAACTTGGTGAAAGGGGAGTTTCTTTGCCTTAATCACTGAATGGATGTGGCCTCAGTCAAACTGAGACCTGTTGAAGACCTAAACTAATAAAGGCCAAGGTCTCCCAGTTCATCCAAAACTATCTCCAGTTCCGATCTCTCTCTGGCCACTGGACCCAGATGTGTCTGGAGAGGAAAATGAGGCAGGTGACCTTGCACAGCCCTCCCTTGCTAAAACAAATTCATTTGCATATCATGGCATCAACTCCCTGACATCATGGGGCTCTTTGAGAAGAAAGGATAAACAATAACAACATAAGCAGCTAGGTGTTATAATGAAAAGAGTACTAGACCTGGAAATCTACTGGCTATGTGACACTGGACAAATCTAACCACTCCTTGCTTCAGTTTCTTCATCTATAAAATGAGGACAATCATAGCATCTACCATATAGAATTGTTGCAATGATTATCAATATTAAAAAAAAAAAAGGATTTTATAAACTTTAAGATACCATGTGATTTAACCTTTTTATTATTATAAACATATTCTACATATTATAACAAATTATATATATAACACATATATTATATATGTTATTACACATTATATACATAATCTCTATTACTTTCACCATAATTATCCCCCTTCTCTACTAGGGCTGCAGTTTGCTAACATCCTTCCTAAAATATGGTACCCTGAACTGAATATATTTCTTTTGACACATTCTGCCCAGTCAATGACCTAATTCCTTCTAGACACTGTCCCTATTATTCTAGCCTGCTATAGTAGTTAAGAACTGTAGCTCAGTTTCTTCTTTTATTTACTTGTATGATCTTGGACAAGTCAATTTAGCTTTTCTAGATCTTGATTTCTCTCATCTCCCAGTGCCTTCTTTTGTTATTTAAATACTTCATGCCAGTGTATTTCCCCTACCTTCCCCTCTCCTCTCCATTCCAATTAAGAGGTCTACAATGCAAATGTTCTTTTTTTTTTCTTTTGAATTTTCTCACAGCACTAAGAAGAGTGTTATTTATTTTGTCAGCACATAACAAATCATGTTAGTGTATAAAGTATTGTGAAATAACTTCCATCTTTTCATGTCTAACAATAGTTTATGTTTATAAAAAGATTTTAAGGTTCACAAAGCACTTTACATACATTACTTCATTTGATTTTCCCCACAGTCCTGTGAGGGGAGCACTACTGTACTATGATGTCCATTCTACAGATGAGATAACTGAGGTTTAATGAGATGAGGTGAGGTGAGGTGAAGTATCTGGAATCTATGGCACAAAGGTAATAAGTTTCAGAAGCAGTATCTTAATTCAATCCTATCTTGAAATTGATGACCTGGAAAATGTCCAGAAGAAGACAAATTGGATAGCAAAAGGCCTGAGGATTATGCAATATCAATTGAAGGAAATAAGGAAGTTTAGTTTGAAAAAAAAAAAAAATGACTGGGGGTGAGGTGGTGGAAAGGGAGCTGATAATCGTTGTCTGGAAGTATTTATAGAGCTGTCACATGGATCATTGATTAAACTTGTTTTAGTTGCCCCAGAGGATGGAAATAGAAGAACAGGGTGAAAATTGCAAAAAGTAAATTTAGGCTTCCTGTTAGGAAAAACAAAGAAATAGATGAATAAAAGCCCCCTTTATAATATAAAGATCTATCCAGTAACAGAATAGGCTACCTTTGGTTTGTAGTGAGTCCTTCTTCAGCACAGGTTATCCAGAAAAGACTGAATTACTACTTATAGAAAGGATTTTTGTTCACATATGGATGGGACTACCAGCTCCTCTGAGAGATCTTCCAGTCCTGAGATTTTTTGATTTTTAAATTTAATCTATTTTTGTACATCTGAGTCTAGGCTGCAGATAGAAAAAATACTCAGAGTGGCAATGGTCGACTCCACCAATGCCTATAAATTTAGGATCATAAAATTAGAGCTCTATGGGACCTTAGAGAACATCTGGTCCAATGGGGTCAAGCGCAAAGGACTGGATCCCCCGAGGAATGCATATTAACTTAAAAAATTACAAATCAACATTATCTATGTATTACTATATTTTTATTTATTTTGTTAAACAATTCTTAATTATATTTTAATCTAATTAGAGTTAGTTCAGTGAGCTATAAGTTTGGCACTTCTTACTCAATTCACCCTGCCTCGAATTAAGTAGGAGGACATTGAGACCTAAAGAAGTTCATCAACTTGCTCAAACACAAAGGCAGTTGGCAATAGAGCATGAATTTGGATTCTATGCTTACAAGTCCACAGTTTTAAGCTCAGCTCTGTTTCCACAGTTTCCACAGAGTACACAACTCTGAACCACAGTTCCACAACATCACATTGACTTTCCTATAAATAAATTGGAGATCCTACATAAAAAAGGATGTAGAATCCTCAATATATTTAGATGCAGTGCATCAGAGTGGGAGATGGGAGATCCCATCTTCATTTCTCTCTTTAAGATACAGCAAGTAGCAAACTCAGATTCATATAGATATCTTCTTGCTCCTTCTTTCATCTAAAATTCGTTGTCAAAGAAACTGTCAGAGAACCACTGGTTGAGAGTCAAGGGTAAATGAAATTTTCAGTCTGACTGCATGAGCAGCATAATTACCATCAAGTACTGTCTGAGCCTGGACACCTGCATGTCCCATAGCTGCAGGAGTAAGTCACTCTGGGAAAGATCCAAAAGAGACCTATAGTGCTTCAGAATCTGGTCCAAGCCTCCCCGCTGTTGCCAACAGGAGCTAAAAGTGATGCTGCGGGAGAAGGGGATGACTAGCTCACTTGGTCTGGAGGTTGGCTCAATAGGAGAGTTTTCCTACAGAATAATGTGCTGGAGGGGTGCGTGTATGTCTGAGTGTCTGTCTATGTGTGTATGGGCAGGTGCTACAAAGGATAAGCTGCCTACCTTTCCTCTCTCCCCTCCTCTCTAGCTACGACATTCATGACTAAAGATGAAAGCTTAAAAAACTCTCAATATCCTGAATGATGACTGACTGAAATCTTCCCATATTCAGTTCGAATAAATCTTAAATTCCAATGTCATTAGTAAGTGAGGAGCCTGGGGAAAGAGAAAGAAAGATAAACAAGGTGACTGAGGAACCAGCATAAATACTGGAGTGTAATAGAAGGTCAAGAGCTCCAGGGGAACATCTACTGTCTGGGTCCCTGTTATGCTGTCGCCCGGAGAGCTTTGTCCTCTCCTGTCCAGAAGGGATTTACTGAAGCTCGATAAAATCTGCAGCTGAATATTGCTATAAAATATAGGTTCTTCTCAAAGCTGTTTCACCCAGAGAATCCCTAACCAGAAAATTCACCTTTCAATGACTTTGCAAAAGTAGGGCTAAGTTGAAAAGTAGCATATCTCCCCTCATTTCAACTTTTCTTCTCTTTCCACTCACCTTCCACACTGCAGAGGTAAAATCCTCTGGCAATTCCTAGGAGTTGCTGGAGGGACCTGACTGAAAGCACCATGTAATTACTGTGACATATGCCAGGGGGGTAGGCACTTAATGGTTAGTGAATAATTGTGTGAGCTAAGGGAGGGAGAGAGCATGGAAGGTTGGTTAGATGTTCTGGATAAAGGAATTTGGATTCAATTCCCAGTTCAATTACTCATTATCTTGGGGAAGTCATTGAATTTCCTCATCAATAAGGGAGTTGAGGTGGATAGTCTATTTGGACTTTTCCAAGTCTAAATTAATCACCATATAGGTTTAAATGGACTCATTAGAAATAACAAAGGGCCCATAGAAAGAAAGATTGTAAATGGAATTCCTGTACTGGACAGGGATTGGATCACATGATTTATAGAATTATAGATTTAGAGGTAGAAGGAATCTCTTTGGCTATTCAATCTTTCTAATCTTACAGGTGAGGAAAATAAAGCCCTAGAAGGTTCAGGTTTTTTTCGTTTTGCTTTGTTTTGTTTTTTAGGTTTCATTTCCATTTCAGTTAATTTCTCTGTGCTTCTCTAAAATGACCTGCTTGGATTTTATAGCCTCTATGGTATTATCCAGCTATAAATTTTGGGAAGTTATATTCAGAACAGGTGAGAATACTTTCATGTGCTAACCGACCTTTTTAAGGGCTCACATGGATTGTGGATCTTTTGTTGTTGTTAAATCTTGAGATGAGATTTCAAAGATGTTAGAAAATCCTTCTCCTTTAGAAATTCCCTTCATAGATAGACATCAGCAATTTTTCTGTAAATTATGATTTTAAATGATTACCTGGGGTTCCCTAGAGATTAAAGTACTTGCTAAAAGTCACACAACAGTACCTGAATCCAGTTCTTCCTGACACCAAGAACAGTTCTACTATGCCTAAGTGCCTTTACATATTTATTTTATTCATAAGCAATCACATAGACCAACCTTTTCTGATTCTGAAGGCAAAAACTGAAATCCTGAGACAGTAAATGATTTTCTCCACATTATACAAGTATGGCAATTAGGTGGCACAGTGGTACAATGTACTAAAGCTAAAGTAAGGGAAAATTGAGTTCAAATCTAATCTCAGGCCATTCTCCACCACATTTCTTCCCTAGTCATAATCACTGAGTGAGCATGGCCTCAGGAAACAGAGACCTGTTAAAGACCTTGCCTTAAAAAGGCCAAGGTCTCTGGCCATCTTCAGCAATGAGATGAACCAAATCAGTTCCAATGGGGCAGTAATGAACTGAACCAGCTATACCCTCTGTTTTTGCCTGCCTGCATTTTTTGATTTCCTTCACAGGCTAATTGTACAATATTTCAGAGTCTGATTCTTTTTGTACAGCAAAATAACGGTTTGGACATGTATACTTATTTTGTATTTAATTTATACTTTAACATATTTAACATGTATTGGTCATCCTGCCATCTAAGGGAGGGGGTGGGGGGAAGAAGGGGAAAAATTGCAACAAAAGGTTTGGCAATTGTCAATGCTGTAAAATTACCCATGCATATAACTTGTAAATAAAAAGCTATCAAAAAAAAAAAAAAAAAAAAAAAGGCCAAGGTCTCCCATTGTATCTAGGGCAAGATCCTTTGCAGATCTAGGCTGAGAGGTTACCTCCATGCTTCAAAGATCCATCATTAAGTACTTTTTGAGCAAGTATTTCATTTTTGAGGTCTGTTGAAACAATTATTATTTAATCAAGGAACTTGGAAAGAGTATTCCTAGAGAGAACTATGGTTTGCACTAGTTGACCTCTGAGGTGTCTTCCAAATTTGAGAGTGTGATTTAGGATTAATTTCAGAATAATAAAATAATTGAAGTGAGAGGGAGCAGAGTTAGGGAATGAGAGCCTAAATAAATACCAGTCTTCAAGGAGCGGTGAGAGGGGAATTGCAGAATACTGGGCCCCCTGCTTTTCTCCCCTTCCCAATTTCCCCCTTCACTCCTCTCCCTCCCTTCATAGAGAAAGATAAAGGGTGGGGGGAGAGCGGGAAGCAGCTTGTCAGAGGGAAGCCCTGGAGCCCTGAAATGCTTATTAATTCCTTGGAGGGTCCTCCAGATTCACACCACTTCAGAAAGTAAATAAATAAATAAAAATTAGAAGGTCATCAAGTTCTGTTTGGAACAGGCACACATTAGCATACATCTGCATATCAATGAAGAAAAAGGGCTCCAGCTAAAAGAGAGTTGATAATTTACTGATTCAAGTAAACTTCATTACCTTTAAGTAGGACTGCTTGACAAGCTCTAATTCACACCTTTAACTAAGCTGATACAAAAGACAAATGGGGGGGTCTCCAGCTCAACAGGAAAGCCACCCAAATTGCCCTGATTCAGGGACTAATTCTGTCTAGATAGATAGTCTCTGGGAAGTGAAAATTATGAAGGATGAGGGAGGGTATATCAGGATAGCTAGGTGGTGCTGTGGTTAAATATAGAAAGACTCTTTCCTGAGTTCAAATTTGACTTCAGCCATATACTACCTGTGTGACCCTGGGCAAGTCATTTAACCCTATTTGACTCAGTTTCCTCAACTGTAGAATGAGCTAGAGAAGGAAATGGTAAATTACTACAGTACCTCTGCCTGAAAAACTCCAAATGGGGTCACTAAGAGTTGGACACAACTGAAAAACTACTGATTCCTTCTCTTCCTGGGGAGGGCAGCTATCAGAGAGGCAATGGAAAATAGATGCTCACCTTTGTTATCCCTGTTTCTTCCCTACCCTGCTATGTTTTCCTTAATAGCCAGAAAGAAAGTGAAAATTAAGGATAATCCATTTTCATTCACCATTAGATATCTTGACTTTATATCCCACCTCCCCCACACTTAAAACTGCAGCATCAATAACAAATCACTGCTGAAGCTTTAAGCCTCAGCTAGCTCAACTGTAAAATGGGCATGAAAATGTACTGCTCTCTTGTTATTATGAGAAAAGTGCTTTGTAAACTATAAATTACCATATAAATTGAGCAATTATTATCTCACAACCTAGCTTCACTGCTCAGCAAACAGCCTCAGGATAAAGACCTACAAGGGAAGATTACTCATTTTCTCCTGGGAAAGTTCATTTAAGAATTTGTGTTTATTGAATGAATAAAGTACAGAATTTAGGGTTTCGCCCCTTTCCCATTCAATTTATTTTCCTGAAACTGGTGAAGAGAGTTAGGGACTTAATCTCTGCCTAGCTACACAACCAGACACTCAATTCCAAGTGTTATTGACTTGAAGTCTCCTACTTTGGGTTCCCTAGAGAAAGATGCAAAAGGAATGGAGCAGTCTTTAAGCCTAGGATTATAAAGAGGGAGCCCAAGGGAGAAAGAAATAGGAAATATTGTACAGCTGTCCTTTCCAGGAGACAGTCAACACAGTTCAACAAACATTAAATTGTTATTAGATGCAATCATTGTGTTAGGCTGTGGGAATACAAGGATTAAAAATGGCATAGTCCCTTCAAAAAGGGTATAATCTAATAGGGAGATAAAACAGATATGTATACATGTAATTATTATACAAATTGAACTAGGAGAGGTATCAAGTTGTACAAGCTAAAATTAGAATCAAGGAGGATAGGATCATTTTTTTTCTCATGGGAAATGTAGGAAGACATCACGATAAACACTGAGGTTGCTTTTGAAGGAAGATAACTGGATTAGAGGGAGTATATGCAATATGGGAAAGGGTCTGGCAGATCTTTGACAAATTGATTGCAACTCCTCCTCTAGTCATAGAAGACAAAGAAGATAACTGAGGTAAAGGGTACCAATGTATTAATGAGGTATTAAACCAACTGTAAAAATGCATCTATACTTTGTATTAAAATTCCTTTATTGAATCAGAAGGGATGCTTAGGATTGGCTGGTTGAAAATTCGACCACAGCCTCAGAGAGCTTTAAATAGACCTAACAAATTTCTCCACTTGATAAATGGATAAGGAACATGAACAAGTAATTTTTCTAAGAATTCCAAGCTAAAAGTAGGCAAATAAAAAAAGTTTTAAATCACTATTAATTAGATAAATGCAAATTAAAGCCTTCATTCCGTGATTTCACCTCACACCTATCAATTTGGCAAAGTTAATAAAAAAGAAAAATGACAAATGTTGGCGGGTAAACAGCTACATTAAAACACTGTTGAAGGAGTTCTGAACTGGTTGGTTCAGCCATTAGGGAAAGCAAACTGTGTCACAAAAGTAACTAAATTATATATACTGTATATTTATATATGCACACACACATATGCACATGTAAACACATACTATATGTTTGTATATACATATATTATAGCGGCTATTTTGTGGTGGTAATAAACTAGAAACTAAGGTAATATTAATTAGGAAATGACTGAATAATATATAGTCTATGAATGCAATAGAATATTAGTGTGAAATAAATTATGAAAAGGACAATTTTAGAACTCTTATGACCACGCATGATCCCAGAGGATCTATAATGAAAAATACTATCTTTTTAATGTAGTATATATGTACATGTGTGCCTCAATATATGTATATATACACACATATATAAACAGGTGTGTGTGTGTCTATGTGTCTATCTATCTATCATCTATCTCATGTAACCAATATGGGAAATAGTTTTTCTTGTTTCTTGATTATGTATTTTTTGGGGGTAATAATTTTCCTTTTCTTTCTCAAGGGAAGGAAATAAAGTAAGTTTTTTTGTTCATTTAACAAAAAGAAAAATAAATAAATGAATGAATGATAGTACAAATAGGCCTGTCAGCCTTGAAATAAGTTGAAGTCTTTTCATCGAATTAGTCAAAGCTCATTTATCAAATCGGGCTTGGATCAGATTAATTCTATGGAGATGTAGCTTCCAACCTATGCAGGAGAGCATCAGCAAGAAGGGAATTTTTTTTTCTCTGTCTTCCTCCCTCAACCAATCATGATGTTGTTGATTGCTGTTCATTTTCAGTCATGATTCTATTTATTACTCCATTTGCAGTTTTCTTGGCAAAGACACTGGAGTGATTTGTCATTTCCTTATCCAATTCATTTTACAGATGGAAAAACTGAGGCAAACATTATCACATGGGTTGTCCAGGGTCACACAACTGGTAAGTGTCTGAAAACACATTGGAATTTAGGTCTTCCTAACTCCAGGGCCTGAACTCTATCCATTGCATTGCCTAGGTGTCCCAACTAGTCATTGTAGCTAGAAGCCCTCCTTGCTCATTAAGTAGGAGATACATATCCATATATCCTGAAGTCTATCAATTTGAGTGAGTCCAAGAGAGACTATGTAGTCAGAAGCACAAAGAGATTCAATGACTGAAGGAAGAAAGTTTGAAGGAGTATCACTCCATCAATAGAAAAGAGAGATGACTATAGATTCAAAGGATAATTAGTTCTGGGACCTTCAGAAATGACTCTAGGGGGAATAAAGGAGATTGAGATTGTTACAGGAGGCATGAGTTGCTTCAATCACATGTGGATATCACCACCAATGTACTCTAAAGTTGTGTCCTCTCTTACCTCAGGCAGGATGTTATTTATGGGAGAGTACACTACAAGTTTACAATTAGAATATTTTGTAGCTACTGTTTTTATGTCTTCTTAGTAAATATTTTGTTATTGTTTGAGGAGAAGACAGGGAGGAAGCAAGAGAATCTGGAGCTCTTTTTTTTTCTAATTTAATAGTACCTTATTTTTCCCCATTACATGCAAAGACTGTCTCTAACATTCATCTCTGTAAAATCAAATCCTGCGCTCTCTCTCTCTCTCTCTCTTTCCTCTCTCTCTTTTTCTCTCTCTTCCTCTCTTTCTCTCTCTCTCTCTTCTTTCCTCTCTCTCTCTCTCTCTCTCTCTCTCTCTCTCTCTCTCTCTCTCTCTCTCTCTCTCTCTCCCCCCTTTCTCAACATAGCAAGCAATCCAACATAAGTCATATGTACAAGTATGCTAAACATATCTCTACACTATGTTTTCAAACAAAATCTAGAACAATAGGGAAAAGGAATAGGAGAAGGAAAAAAACAACAAAAATATAGTGAAAACAGCATTCTAGTTATACATTTAGACTTCATAGATTTTTCCCTGGATGTGGTCAGCATTTTTTCATCAGGAGTCCTTTGGAATTTTCTTAAATTACCACATTGCTGAGAAGAGCTAAGTCTATCATAGTTGATGATTATACAATCTTTCTGTTACTATGTCCAATGCTTTTCTGGTTCTACTTATTTCACTTATCATCAGTTCATGTAAGTCTTTCCAGATTTTTCTGAAATCTGCCTGCTTATCATTTCTTATAGGACTATTACTCTCATTACATTCATATACCACAATTAGTTCAACCACTTTTCTATTGAGGGGAATTACCTCAGTTTCCAGTTCTTTGTCACTACAAAATGAGCAGATATAAATATTTTTGTATATGTGATTCCTTTTTCTTTTTTTATGATCTCTTTGAGATACAGACCTAGTAGTGTTACTGCTAGATCAAAGGGAATGCACAGTTTTATAGATCTTTAGGCATATGGAATTAAAAATGAATTTAAGTGAACATTAAAAATTGTTTTTATATGTAATTAGGGGGAAAACAAAATTAGCTGATTGTGTATAATGACAGTGTTAAAAAGTGTTTCCTGGTAGGTATTTTTGAGTCAGAGATATAAAAATACAGATCTACAGAATATTCTAGAAATTTTGGAGCAGAAGCTACTTTCTAGGACCCAAAACACTTGTAAGAATATAAATGTGAGTAGTGGTGCAGAGTGGATATTACACTAGGAACAGAAAATGATGGTTACACAGAGGCAGTTGAGATCATAAAAAGAGAATAGCTAAAAGCTAGCTCAATTCATTTGAAGTCTCAAAAGCTATGAATGTGATTAACAGAAAATAAAGTTAGAAAAGGAAGTTGGAACCAAATTTTAGAAAACCTTGAAAGCCTTGTTAAATGTTTTTTTTTTTTTTTCATTTTTTTCTATAGGAAGTGAGGGAGGAGCTAGTGAAAATTTTTCACTGATATGATTATGCATTATCAATATAAGATTATCTTGACAATGATATGAAGTTGAAGAATGTGTTAGAAAGAAGAAAGAATGGAGGCAGAAAGACCCATTAGAAAGTGAATAGCAATAAACCAGGAGACTAATAATAAGGACTTGTGGCAATGGGAACAGAAAGGGAAGGATGGGTTGATGTGGGGGTAGACATGATAAAAGGGATAGGAGGGAAGAGCCACAGATTTGAGAGGGAAAAGGAACTAAAGGTATAAGAAAAGAGTTAAGAGAATTTAAGATGTAAGATCTAAGAGAATGATGTCATTAGTCCCAAACAAGGGAAACTTTAAAGGGGAGATAATGAGTTTAGCTTTGGATATCTATGGAAATGGAGGTAGGGAATGAAGGGTAAGGAGAAGCAATATTCAGGTGGATATTCTCAGCAAGCAGTTAGAAATTTAAGAGATCTTATGTGACTTTGCAATTCTGTGATTCTATAATTCAAGGTAAAAAGGACCAAAGATAGACTCAGTCAGTCAACAAATATATATATATATATATATATATATATATATATTATATATATATATATATATATATATATATATATGTAGCAACAAGGAATAGGAAAGAGAGAAACAATATATAAACATAAGTACATGCCTGGGGGGGTTTTGTTCACTTTGGGGAGGGGGGCACACAAATCCTTACAGCAATAGGGAGATATTGGAGGTTCTTGTGAATTGGGGAAGTGACATGGTCAAACCTATACTTTCCTTAGGAGTTTGAATAGAGGAAGAAGACAGTTCATGGGACAATTTGACTTAAGTAAGGACCAATGGGTAGGTTTCTTGCCACTCAAATATCTCCACCTTCACCAAGAGAAGCAGGGAGAAAGTCTTAGATTTGGATTCAGAAAATCTGGGTTACTATGGCAGCTTTGGCTCATTTGTTATCTGAGTGATTCTGGACAAATGACTTATCTTTTCTGTGTCTTAGTTTCTTAATATGAAAAAAAGAAAATAGGGATAGAAAATGCCATTCTTTATGCCTCATAGTAGTTGATAAGAAAAGCACTTGGTAAAATTTAAAACACAAATGAGAATGATTACTACCTGACTTATAGCTGGCTGTAGCATCATTAGTAATTTCTTTATCTTTGAATGACTGCTGAACCTTTTGAGGTCTTCCGGGTTTTCCAAAAAGGTCCCTCACTAAAAGGCAAAATCTCCTTAGGTCTATTAACAGCAAAGAACCAAAGGATTATTTCTGAGGCACCATTTTACCTTGGACACAACGTCCCCTAAAGGCAAGCAATTTCCCACAATTTCAATTAATTGTTCAGAATTTCATGAGAAGAGTTCTGATATTTAATCTCCCCCCATTTTCCCATTCCTACCCCCCATCTCTTAAAAGATAAAAAAAATAAAGATCATCCCACAGGTACCTACAAAACATTCTACATCTTCTGGGAAATCACATCCTTGAAATGAAATTAAGCAGAGAAAACTGAGACTCTTAAAGTTCTTTGCTTCCTAGTCATGAAATCCTGAAAAGAAGTACAATATTCCACCCCCCTTTCTCTCCCTCATTCCCTCTCCTATTCTTCCTCACTCCTCAGCCCAACTTAATGATATCCTAAGTCATAAGATTTCAGAAGTATAGTATGGGCTGATCCTCTGGTGCATGATTGTCTCTCTGGAGCCAGCAATGCCCCATTCTAGCATGAAAAGAAATACCAGGATGATTTAATAAGAGGAGATATCACTTGATACCTGCCATACAGCCAACAATAGATTATTATGATGCACAGGCTAATGCCTAGATTGTTGTGATCTGTTATGACCAAATTAATTTGAATAACAACATCAATAACATCATTCATTCATTCCTTTTTTCAATAAACATTTATTAAGTGACTCTCGTGGGCTGAATAATAATTGGGAGAAAGCAGCTCAGGATAGTGAAAAAAACATTATATTGGGACTCAAGGATCCTGGGAAACTATGATATTTATTACTTGCCTAATCATAGAAAGTTTTATGACTGACTGCTCTGGGCCTCAATTTCCACATCTATAAAATAAAAGAACTGGAAGAAAAGACCCTAAATTCTTTTCCAATTTTAAATCCTCTTTATTTTTCCATCAGAACTTCTGCTTGGTTTTGACTCTGTGAATATCAAGTCCTTGATTCCTGAGAAATCTTTGGTGCTCCTATACCCATGGCTCCAGTTTTCTTTTGTTTATTTTCTTTCCGCATTAGATTGTAAGCTTCTGGAGGGCAGAGACTTTCCTTCTTCTTTTTTTCTTTTCTTTTCTTCTTCTCTCCCATCCTTCCATCCCTCTCTTTCTTCCTTCCTTCCTTCCCTTTTCCTTTCCTCCCTTCTTCCCTTTTTTATTGTATCTTTAGCACTTAACAGATCACCTGGCACACACAGTAGTTAATTAATAAATGTTTATTGATTGACAAAAATCCTGTTATCTTGTGAAGCCCATAAGGTGGTTGGATCTGATGATATTTCTGTCTTACTAAATGTTTGCTTTCCCAAAAAGTCATTTATCTCCTCTATCTAGATCCTGGTGATCTGAGAACCATCCAGTATGGAAAATGAAGGTCAGCAAAGCAAATTCAACAACTGGGTGTGGGGAGAAGCATAGGAGAAGGTGAAGCAGGATGCGACACTCACATTATTTAAACATATTCAAGAAGAAGTAGTTAGAAATGTTACAATATGTTGGAACAGATTAAGCCAGGAAATAATATAACAAAAATAATAGTAAGGGCTTTCCTTAACTTGTTTTAAAATCACCTAGGGAAACTGATGAGTTTTCATAGAGGGAGAATTAATTTGGCTCTCCCTTGCAAAGATCATTTGAACCATCTCTCCAATTATCCATTGCCCCATAAAGCTTTAGAGAGTTTATCATGAAGAAAGCAGAGAGGAAAGACAGCTTAAATTGTTGAATTTTAAATATAAAAATGAGTATGGACACTAGGGTCTATTTTGTTATAGTGAGTTAAATGCATAGGAATAACAAATGTAGGGCAGCTACATGGCGCAATGGATAAAGCACTGGCCCTGATGTCAGGAGGACCTGAGTTCAAATGTGCCTCAGATACTGAAATAGTTGTGTGAGTCTAGGAAAGTCACTTAAACCTATTTTCCTCAAAAAAAGAAAATGTCATAGTTGTAAAGGATCTCTAAAATCTTCTACCTAAACTGATCTTATGGAAAGGATACTGGCCTTGGAGTCGGAAGACAGTAGCTAAAATATGAATTTTGATTCAAATCAGAGTCCCACCATTTATTCCTTATGGACTTTTGGGCAAGTCGTTGAATTTCTTTGGGCCTCAGTTTCTTTGGGTTATTTGTAAAATAAAGGAAGTAGAAAAGCTGGTTTCTAAGGGTCCTTTCAGATCTAGATCTATGAGCCTATTATCTTACTTTTCTTTATACATTAGAAAACTTGAGACAATGAGATGTGTTCAAGTTTATGCGGTTATTAGGTGTCTGCCTTCTGATTCTCAGAGTCCCATGCATTGCCCTGTGCCATGCTACCCCCTAAAATTCATTTCAATTATTAAAAAAAGAAAATACCAGTCATCCTTAAAATAAAAGCCTTAATCGAAGCATTCTACAAATTTGTCTTGTCTTGTTTAGATTCCCAGCTTGTTCTCCTCTGATTTAGCAAACTATGAAAAGAATACACTCTGTATGGGGGTATAACAAGTTGTTGTTCAGTAATTTTCAGTTGTGCCTGACTCTCCATGACCTCATTTAGGGGGTTCTCGGCAAAGGTACTAGAGGGGTTTGCTAATTTCTTCTCCAGCTCGTTTAGCAAATGAGGAGACTAAGGCAAGCTTAAGTGACTTTCCCAGGGTCACACACACAGCTAGTAGTGTCTGAGGGCAGCTTTGGTCTCAGAAGGATGAGTCCATCTTCCTGGCTGCAGGGTCTGGCACACTATACATGGTACCATTTAGCGGTCCTCCTACGAGAATCTAAAACAATAGATACAGGGGTAAGGACCACATATGTGAGTGGGAGAGTGTTTGGAACAAAGTCCTTCTGTTTTTTACTGCTTTGACCAACTGCAAAGATATTTTCAGGATTCAATAGAGACAGCAGCACGGATCTGGAAAAATAGCGGATTTCTCAAGATCTTGAACTGTTTTGAATCGTAGCAATATTCAAAGTGGCCACAAGAGGGCACAAGTACCCCATGTCTAGGTGTCTCCTTCCTGCCCAAACCTTACCTGAATTCTCCATATTGTATGTGTATATTTATTTTCAATGAGGTCAGGAGTATCAAGGTTGTAAAATAACATATTTTCACTTGTTTTCTTCCCAGATCTCAGACATAGCGTTTCCGAAGTCAATTATCTTCCAGAGACGCTGCTCTCCCCTGCCTCTCTCTCTATTCTGCCTTTCAACACATCATGGTCTGACACCAACAGGCTGGGAAATGAGAAAGGAAAAAAATCCAGCAACACAACAAACTTTTTTTTCCCTAACTGGGGATGTCAAATCCTTGAGATGACATTTAAAGAGACATTCTGCAGATGTAAGGCTTCCCTTGTCTACCCCCATGGGAGAGTTGGGGGGACATGGTAGAGCAGAAGGCTGCTGCCTTGGGGGAGCCTGCTCCTTTGTTGGGCAACAGACTGTTTTGGAAATCTCAGTTGTCAAGTTTCTCATTGCCAGCTCCTCCTGGTATAGGTCATTTAAGGTTCTTGACCTTCCTTCCCTAATCCTGCATTTCTAGCCTTATCTGAACCCTGTAAAACATATTCCCTTCTAACAAGCCCTCCTCGCTCTCTCTCTCTCCCTTCTTCCCCTCTTTCTCTGCCTCTGTCTCTCTGTCTATCTGTCTGTCTCTCTCTCCCTCTTTCCCTCCCTTCTTCCCTCTTTCTCTCCCTCCCTCTTTCCCTCCTTTCCTCCCTTCCTCCTCTCTCACTCTGTCTCCCCCTCCCTTTCTCCCTTTTCTTTCTTTCTCTTTCCTCTCTCTCTCTCTCTCTCTCTCTCTCTCTCTCTCTCTCTCTCTCTCTTCTCTCTCTCTCTCCTCTCTCTCTCTCCCTCCCTCCCTCCCTCCCTCCCTCCCTCCCTCTTTCCCTCTCTTCTTCCCCTCTTTCTCTCCCTCCCTCTTTCCCTCTCTTCTTCCCCTCTTTCTCTCTCTCTCTCATACTTGGAATGCTCTTCATTGCTCTTTTCTGTTGAGTTCCTGTGTTGTAAAAATATAAATAGCCTGCTACTTTCTCCTAGAAGCCTCCTGAGAGCATCCATGTCAGTAATGACCTTGCCCCTGGGATTACAAATAGCACTTTGTTCTGTACCTCCAAAATGTGCTTCTTATTCAAGACTGTGTATTATACTTAGAAAGTCCAAGTGGCATAGTGGATAGAGTGCTGCACTTAGTGTCAGGGAGACCCGAGATCAAATTTTGCCTCTGACACTAAAAGCTTGTGTATCCATAAGCAAATCTCTTAATTTCCTTGAACATTGGGGGACTCTTTAAGACTGAACTTCCAATTGTGAGTCGTTCTGAAGAAAGAAAAAAGACAGAAAGAAAGAAAGAAAGAAAGAAAGAAAGAAAGAAAGAAAGAAAGAAAGAAAGAAAGAAAGAAAGAAAGAAAAAGGGAGGAGAAGAGAGAGGAGAGGAGGGAAGAGAGGAGGGAAGAGAGAAGGGAGGAGAGAAGGGAGGAGAGGAGGGAAGGAGGGAGGGGGAAGAAGGGAGGGAGGAAAGGGGGGAGAGAAGGAAGGAAGGAAAGGAGAAAAGGAAGGAAGAAAGGAAGGAAGAAAGAGAGAGAGAGAAACAAACAAACAAACAAAAGGCAGATATGATGGGTAGATAGAGAATAAACAAATGATAGAGAAGACAACGGAACAGGCAGATGATTGATATAATAGATTATAGAATAGAAATACTGATAGCTGATAGATCTGTAGATTAGTGATAGATAAATAGATAATTAGTAGATAAAATGATAATTATTTAGGTGATAGATGATGAATAGCTAGAGAAATAAGTAGTTGAAGATCAGTCCATCAGTGATATTAACTTACAGAACACAGAAAACAGTCCCAACACTGAGCACAGTTTAAGTGTAGCATCCATAGCTAGAGTCATTATATTGTGGAGAAAGCAACCATAAGAGTTCAAAGTCATGAATTCAAGTGCCATACTTGATACATATCTGCTGTATGACCATTATTGGTGTGAATAATATTAGCTATGCAAGTATGGGAAATCCTTTACTCTCTCAGAGACAGAGTGAGAGAGGAGGAAGGGAGGAAAGGAGGAAAAGAGGGAGGAAGAGAAAGAGGGAAGAAGGGAGGGAAAGAGGGAGAGAGAGACATACAGATAGACAGAGAGACAGAAAGAGAGACAGAGGCAGAGAAAGAAGGGAAGAAGGGAGGGAGAGAGAGCGAGGAGGGCTTGTTAGAAGGGAATATGTTTTACAGGGTTCAGATAAGGCTAGAAATGCAGGATTAGGGAAGGAAGGGTCAAGAACCCGTTGTCTTCTCTATCATTTGTTTATTCTCTATCTACCCATCATATCTGCCTTTTGTTTGTTTGTTTCTTTCTCTCTCTCTCTTTCTTCCTTCCTTTCTTCCTTCCTTTTCTCCTTTCCTTCCTTCCTTCTCTCCCCCCTTTCCTCCCTCCGTTCTTCTCCCTCCCTCCTTCCCTCCTCTCCTCCCTTCTCTCTTTCCTCCTCTCCTCTTTCCTCTCCTCTCTCTTCTCCTCCCTTTTTTTCTTTCTTTCTTTCTTTCTTTCTTTTTTTCTTTCTTCTTTCTTTCTTTTTCTTTCTTTCTTTCTTTCTTTCTTTCTTTCTTTCTTTCTTTCTTTCTTTCTTTTTTTCTTTCTTCAGAGTCTTTAGAATACTAAAGTGCTGAAACATGACATTCACTGGAATTCTTACATAAATGAAGAAACAAGTTGAAGAGCAAAATAACTACAGAGAAGGGGCAGTAGGGAAGACAAAATGTCTCGAAATTGTCTTATGAAAAAAAAAAGGCTGAAGGAACTAGGAATTGGAAAAAGTTCAGGCTAAAGTGGAACATCCCCATAATCTTCAAACATTTTAAAACCAGGTATGCAGAATGAGTGGACTTATCTTGTGTTGCTATAGAATCAGGAGCTCTTAACCTGAAAGCCTATGAACTTTTAAGTAAAATCATATTTTAATAACTTCTTTTCAATAGAATTGGTTTCCTTTGTAAATCTTTATTTTTAACTATTATTTAGAAAAGCGGTTCATAGACTTCCTCAGATGACAAAAAGGGTTTATGATCCCAAAATGATTAAGAAACTCTGTTCTAGATAGAAGAATTAAGTTCAAGGAGTGGAAGTTAAACACATTTAAACTAAACATAAGAAAGGATTTTCTAATTAGACTTATCTAACAATGAGAACTGGCTGCTTTATGAGCTGTCACTGGAGGTATTAAAGAAAAGATGGGATTGACTGTCAGGTATTTTGCTAAGATATTTATTTTATACTAGGTGGGAGGTTGGTGTAGGCAATCCCTAAGGTCCTTTTCTGTTTTGATATATTATCTAATTCTGTAAGTCATGATGAAATTTACAATCAAATTGTGAAGATAGATCACACTTCTAATTTTATTCAGTTTAATAAATGTTAAGTATCTATGATATATAAGCAACATTTCAAGGATACAGGTACCAATCTGAGCTGGCTGAGGGAGTTTCTTCATTGGGAATTCCCTATACTCATGAACTCATGGATCTTAGGGGTTTTTTGTTTTTTTTTAAATGAAGAGTTTTAATAGAGAGAAATATCTTCCAGGAGCATGCATTCTATTAAATGATCCTTGTTCCAGGAAGGAGAAGGGTAGCTCAATCATCACCAGAATTTTATTATTCCACCTCACCCAATTCAGGATGCTATTCTAAGATTTAAAAAATGAAGCCATAAAGACAGTGATCAAACATCTAAAAACAATCACTTCCATGTTGAAGATCAATACACAAGAAGACGCACAGTATAGAAGCACCATCATTTCACCAGCTGGTGGGATTATAGACTGTCCAATGCCCCCATGGATATGTTTGATATCAGAGACATCATAGATAGCTTAGATGCTATTTGAGAATTGAGAAGGACTTTAGAAATCAATAAGCCCACACACTACAATTTACAGGTGAATAAGGTCAACCAGAGAGCAAGGAGCAGAGAGAAAAATCCAAACCCATTTCCTCAATGCAAAACTAGGGTTCCTTTCCTGTATCATACTCCTTCAGAATTTACTGGGATTCAGACTTCCAAGAGTATCAGTCCCCAATTGATTGTTGTCCAGGCTTGTCCTGGTTTATCACTTAACCCCTGTTGCCAATGAGTTAGTTAGATGGCTCAGTGGATAAAACATTGGGTCTAAAGTCAGCAAGATGAGGTGAAATCCAGTTTCAGACACTTACCAGCTTTGTGACCCTGGATAAATCATGTAATCTCTGTGTTCATCCACTGGAAAAGGAAATTAAAAATCTCTCTAGTATCTTTGCACTATGGTCCATGGGGTCACGAAGAGTTGGACATGACTGAACAACAGCACCACCAAGGTGAGGAGATAAGAGGGAGTCAAATGGAAAATACACGTATTTGAGTCATAGAATGTAAGCTAGAATCCTGGCTCAGAGACTCAGTATCCGCTTAATCTTGGAAAGTCTCTTCACCTCTCTGGATTAAGGTTTTCTCATATATAAAAATGAGGGAAGTTAGACTGGGTGATCATTGAGATCTTTTCCAGATCTAAGTCCTATGACTAGGCAGCTTTTAATTATATGTATTATTTGTTTATTAGCCTTATTAATGGCAGAAAAAATTAGCCTGGGAATGAGGACAGTGGAGTAAAGAGGGAGTAAAGAATGGACAAGATAGTAAGTTCCTGCTATATCTCCTTCTTTAATTTTCACTGATAGATTATTGTTTCTGGTATCATATTGACCTTGCCTCCCTAGACTAATTATTCATATTCTAATTCCACTCCTTGGATTGATTATATAGATGCAGATAAATATGGAAATGGAAATAACTACATTTAGTAAATATTTAATGGATATATAAATGCTTTCTTTTCTTTTTCTTCTTCATTGTTTCCTTTTTCTTTTTCTTCTTCTCCTCCTCCTCCCTTTCTTCTTCTTCTCCTTCTTCTTCTTCTTCTTTCTCCTTACTCCTTTTTTCCTCCTCCTCTCATCTGGCTATGGAGTATCTCTCCCTTGTTCTCTGGGTCCAGGAGAAAGAATTATATATTTCTCACAGCTAAAGTATGCAATTTCTTATGCCTCCCTTGATTCTCTGCCGATTTAAATTATAAGGCATTTTGAATATATAGCAAGTTCAGAGTCCTTGAGATAACTTTGCTGTATATTTGGCGGAAATAGCAAGTTGTACATGGTAGATTTGCAGTTTCAAGTACAATCATCTTTTTTTTTTTAATTGTACAATGTTATGGAAATGCTTGTTTTGTTTTGTGAATCAAAAATAAAATGAATTTTTCAAAAAAGAAATGAACATCAACAGTAAAAAAGAAACCAAATGCATGATGTCCTGGGGTATATGTTCTCAGTAGGTGGATTAAGTCTTAAGTGCCTACTATGTGCCAGACAAACATTGTGCTAAGTGCTGGAGATAAAAGAAAACAAGATGGTTCCTTTTCTCAAGGAATTTATTTTCTGATAGCAGAATATAAAACCTAAAGAGCAGCTGAAAAGAGGGCTAAGAACACTTGAAACAGTCTGGTGAGTCAGACTGAAAATAAAATGGGCATTAGTAACTTTCCGAATTTTTCTCAGGGAATGAGTCCAATGTGACATACAAATGAATGGAAAAGCCTTTATTAATTACTTATTACATGCTAGGCATTTTAGTGAAAAGGGTTAGATGCAAAGTCAAAAGACATGGTGTTGAATCCCAGCCCTGACATTTACCAATTATGTAACCATGGCCAACAACCAGTCTCTCTCTTTTTTTTAAATTTGTGAAATGGATATAACAATATTCACACTGGATATGCCCCCAGAATTTTTGTGAAGAAAAAGCCTTGTAAACCTAAAATATTTTAGAAATGTGACCTGCTACTATTGTAGCACAAGGGAAGAATAAGAACATAATATAACAAAGTTAGAAACAGAAACTATTCTTTCCACTGCACACAACAATTTAAATAATAAAGCAAAGTAGAATCCTGTCTGGAGATTTGGAGGTAAGAGTGGAGGAAAGTTTTTAGAGCAGAGATTTTATTTCTATTCAAAAGTTCTTTATACTTGTATTCTTCTCTCATCCTCAAAACTTATTCTGCCCCCTGTAGCCCACCTTTAAGCATCATTTCTGGAGATTCCAGACCTTTTTGTTGAAGCTTATTTATTAAGACACTAATGATATCACAAAGAGTAAATCATGACTGAAATGACTTAACAATTTGGGGAAAAGTGTCTTTTTTGACATCTAACTCCTCCTTTTTCTTTCTCTTCACTACTCAACGCAATTAGTTACCTAAGCTTTATTAATTCTTTCTCTATAACTTCCCTCAATTTTTTTTCCTTTTTCTCTACTCAGACAGCTACCACCCTAGTTTCAGTTCTTAACACATCCTGCTTGGACCATTAAAACTATCTCAAGCTTCTAGGCTCTTTTTTACAATCCATCCTTCTTGTAGATATCCAAATAATCTTCCTAAAGCACAGATCTGTCTATTTCAGCTATTTCAAGCTTTCAACTACTCCCTCTTGCCTTTAGGTTTGAAAAACAAATCAAAACACATAAAAAATCTAACCTCCTCAGCTTGGTATTTTAAGCTTCAGTCTACCTTTCCAGGCAATATCATATTACTGCCCTTCACGCCTTCTACGTCCTTGCCAAATTCACCAATTTGCTTCTCTCCTAACTCAGCACTCCATCTTTGGCCTTTATGTCTTCAGAAAGAATGCCCTCTATATCTGGCAGGAACATTTTCCTTACTTCCAAGCTAAAACCAACTCATATCTCCCATCAAAACATTTCCTGATGCTCTTAGTTGCAAGGCTCTTTCAAATCTCTGTAAATTATCATAAATATAATAATTACATAACCTTAGAATGTAAGTTCTTCGAGAAGGAGTGTTTTTCTTTTTTTAAGAAAGAAAATAAGGAAGGAAGAAAAAAGGAAGGAAGAAAGAGAGAGAACAAGAGAGAAAAAAGAGAAAAGAGAAAAAAGAAAAAGAAAGAAAGAAAAGAGAAAGAAAAGAAAAGAAAAAAGGAAGGAAAGGAGGGAGCGATAGAAGAAAGAAAAAGAGAGAGAGAGAAAGAAAGAGAAAGAAAGAAACAAAGAAAGAAAGAAAGAAAGAAAAAAAGAAAGAAAGAAAGTTGTCTTTCTATCCCAAGTACCTAATATAATACCTTGCACATAGCAACCACTTAGTAAATGTTTGCTGAAATAGATTTATTTGTAGCTGAACAAACCTTTCCTCCTAAGAGTATATTTCTGGGACTAATAATTTCTTTTGCTATCCTTCATGTCATCAATTTTAGATGCTTTGGGTTGAGTTCCTTTTACTTTTATTGAATCATAGATTCCTAGAGCAGAAAGAAAGAACTTAGAGATCCACCTAGTCTGGGCATTTTCAACTTTTTTTTGTATCCTAAACCCCTGGGTCATTCTGGGGAAGTCCATAAATCGCTTCGTAGTGTAATTTAAAAATATATTATATTTAAAGTAACTGCTAAATTTCAGTTACAGGTTAGTGAAAATTATATATATATATATATTTAACTATTTGCTTTTAACTTCAGACTTCTAATCTACTACTAGTCTAATTCCCTCCTTTTTATAGGTGAAGTAACTCAGACAAACAAATGTTAATGATTCATCCAAGGTCACTTAGCTGGAATTTATATTGTGATTTTTGTTTTCCAATCCAACTTTTTTTTTTCTCTTTTTCTCTGTCCCCAGAATGCATATAGCTTTCATATTCAATCACCTTTTTTTCATCTCTTTGATATCTCTGTCTATACATGCTATAGTAATAATAAATTATTATTAATAATATATTAGAGGAGGAGGATAGGGATGAAATCCCTGCATTCTCTATTCCATTGCACAGCTAGACTAGGCTGAAGGTCCTAAGAGCTAAGATGTCATTTGTATAGGAATTCATTACAGAGCCAGGAGCTAAGAGGAAGGAGAATGCAGGCAGGAGCTGTGAATTAAGGCCTCTGAATATGCAGGTAATTTAGATGGAAGGAGACAGGTGCCACTGGCCCTTCATAAATAAGCTCTGCTGTGATGGCTAAAGGAGATGGAGTGGGGAATAGGAGCCCCAAGGAGCAGAGGGGTGGAGCTGGCCTTCCAGGCTGATTATGCCTTTGCCCAAAGGGGCTAGAAATGTCTCCTTCTTGACAGCAATAAAGTTGCTGAGTAAAGAGCCTGCTAGGAAAGGCGAGGTGCCAAGAACCACGAGAAGACATTTGTGAACTAAGCCTCCCACATAGAGATCCCTTGTGCTTTTGTGCATGGAGGGGGCTCTTGTTGGGCAGGAGAAAGTAGGAGAAAGGTGATAGGGAATAGAGAAAAGAAGTAAAAGGGTATGAGGAGAGGAAGAGAAAAAAGAGAGTAGGGAATAAGTGAAATGGGGTGAAATATGTAGAAAATATGAGCTTGGAGAGGAAGAGCAAATGAAAGGGGATGGAAGGAAACCAGTTAAGGTAAGGATCAGAAAAGGAGACAACAGAGAAAGAAGATTGGACAAAGGCACATTTTATGGCACTATTTTTTTTAAATAAATCTTAGAAATGGAAAAAGATGCTTTCAGACGTTATTAGAAGCTTTAATGGAGTGATCAATGCCAAAGTTTAGTGTCAGAATGGGAAGAGATCCCACAATCCATAAGTAAAGAGATACTATTCAACATTCCTATGAAAAGAAAGCTATAGTTTTGGATTTTTTAATTTTCCTCTGCTTGTTTCTCAGTAAGAATGGCCACTAGTATAGTGGATAAAGACCTAATCTGTAAGCTCAGAAGAACTGGGACCCAGTCTTGCCTTTGCCACATATTGATGTTTGACTGGGCAATTCTTTCATAGCAATTCTCTGTTTCAAAGTTCCCTATACCAATGAAATCATATATTTCACTCCTATTTTCTAGCCCCGTTGGTAACAGTATTCTATCTAATCAGGTATTTTTTAAAGGGCAGATGATACAGACAAATACAGTGAAAGAAGAAAAAAAAAGAGAAAGAGTAAATTGTTTAATGTTCATCCTGAGTCCCTGAAAGATAACAGATCTGTTCTTCATAATTCCCTCTGCCTTTCTAGAGAAAGAATGGAGCACTTCTAAAAATATGGATTTTGGAGTCGGAGGACCTGGATTTGAATCTTATGTTAAACCACTTAGTTGTCTATTTGACCTTGGATAAGTCACCTGATTACTCTGAGTCTAAATTCCTGTAAAAGAGAGTGATGGGGGGAGAAGTTGGATGATCTCTAATATCCTTTCCATCTCTAAATCTATGATCACGTGAGTCTAAGAGGTCTTTACCTTGATGTGAGGTAAATCTTAGCAATTGCTATAGAGGAAGCTTGTCAAACTTACACCACCAACATTTGGTGTATGTTTCTCCTAATTTTATTGATTGATTGGGGGAGCCTGGGCTTCCATTTAGTATTCCTTTCCCATGTGCTCCCCTGGCTTAGGTACCTCCAAATTTCACAAAAACACAAAGCAACTCTTATTTGGGAATTTTCATTCAAGAATATTTTCTCAGAAATTCTGGCATTCCATAATTTTTTCTCTAATTTCTTACCTCCTCCTCAACCAGTGGATCATTTGTTGACTAGGAAAGTGTTTCTTACCCCTGTCAATTACAGGTAAAAGATGCTTCCATCCTAGAGCTGTATCCTCCTGGATGTTAGATCTTTCCTTTCGGCTTCAGCATCTCTTCTTCTTGGTTCTCTCTCTTTTCCCATGGTATGCTAGAAGAAGCCTAAATGTAGGGTGCTGAACCTGGGCTCATCAGACATGAGTTTGAGAACCCCAAGGATCTATGAGAATAAGCTCTGCTCAAGCCTTGGTACAAAAAAAAACTGGCCTGGATTAGCACTAGGGGTCCATCCCTTCCATTCTGACATGATCTTCAGGACCCACTTCATGAAATTAGTAGAAAGAAGGCAGTGCAGCTACTATAAATAGAGAATCACTAGTCTCCTCTTACCCTATGGTAGGCCCTTATAGGCCCGTAGAAAAAAGCCAGGGAAAGACAAAGAAGGGGAAAAGAAACAGTATATTAGTCCCTGTTGGAAGACCACTATTTCTTTTCTTTTTTTTTTCTTTTTTTTGGAAGACAGAATAGATTTTACTTCTGACCAATCAATTAACCTTTTTTTTTTTGTGCTTAAAAAAGTTTCCATACTAATCTCAAAAATTAGTCAACAAAATACTTAAGTGTTTTAGCTCTACAAAGCAAACATAATTTGAAATAAAAGGAATTCTGTTTTAAAGTAGAAATGAAATAACAGAAATAGACTAGTTAGAGAGTTAAGATCATTCAATCTGATGCCATTCCAGAATCATGAATCCTTTCTATAATATCTCCAGGAAGTAGTAATCAAATCCTTGCTGAAAGACTTTTTACTCCTGCTTTCCCCAGTAGCCCTTTCCATTTCTGAGTAGTTCAAATTATTAACAAGATTTTTCTTTTGTGTAAATAACTGAAAAAAATAATTAATTTTGATAGTCAATATTTATATAGCACTTTGAGGTTTGCAAAGCATTTTAAATATATTTCCTGATTTGATAAATGCCACAAACTTCTGAGGTATTTACTAATTTATTGTCCCTATTTTATAGATTAAGAAACTAAAATTCAGAGAAGTCAAGGGATTTACCCATGTTCCTGCAGTAAATGATTGAGGAGTCATTTAAATTCAGACCTTCCCAATTCCAAGTCCAATATTATTACATCAAATTGTTTTCCTCTGACTTTGACCCCTTCATTCTAGTTCTCCCTTCTGTGATTAAGCAGAATAAGTTTAATTCTGCTCCCCCATGATGACCACTATTTCTTAGAGAAGCCTCTGCATCTTCAATCAATGGCCATTTTCTTCACCTTCAAGTTTGCTTTCTGGACTTTTTAAATGTTCCTTTGCCCAGGTGGGTTGCAAGACTCATTTGGAACTTGAATATTCATTCCTTGGATTCCTGTGGGCAGAGGGATTTTAAGACCTGGGCCTTGTTATAGACTATCCTGAGGTGGGGGTGGGTAGGAATAGGGTTAAAAAATACTTCTCAGACCTAGGAATTCTCTGCTGCTACTGTTTAGGAAAGGTTGCTCCTACTTCAGGCAGGGCAAAGCAGGGGAAAGAGCCAACGCTCAGTCCTTGTGGGGGGAGGGCCACATCTTTCTGGGAATACTTTTGTCTCCCATAATTGGATTTTTTTTTCTTTCATCCTGCCAAGCTACTCAAACTTTCCAGGGGGACGGAGGCGAGCTTGAGGCCAGAATGTCCTGGAAGGACCCAAGGGGCTGCTTTAAAGTCCAATTGCTTGTCCTGAGTAATAAGATCATGTCCAGATCCTACTTTAAAAGGACTTGTGTCTGTGTCCCTAAGGGAAAGTACATTTTAATATCTTTACTCAAGAGCATTGAACTAGAAGTCAGTGTGCTTGGTTTCTAGTTTTTTGGGTTTTTCTTAAGAAGGGAGAAGGGAGATCATCTGTATGCTGGAAGCACCACAGATTCATAGATGTAGAGCTGAACTTCTAAGTTCATATAATCAAACTCTTCATTGTACAAATAAGGAAACTGAGGCTCAGGGAGGATAAAGTGATTTACCCTGTTGATCCAACCTCCCAGTTATCAGGCTTTTTTCAATGACAAATTTGAGGAAGCAATTAACATTATCATGTAGTTATCAAGAATAGTAAAAATATGAAGTTAGCAAATGGTCTCTTCTCTTGGGAGAAGGGGAACATGTCTCTTCAACAGCCTTGTGTTTTTTTTTTTTTTTTTTTTTTATCTCTCTCCAGGTCAGAGACCTTCTTGCAAACAGGAGTGCTTAGCTTTGTCCTTTCAACCCCAAGGCTTGGTTCCTTGAATTGCAATTCATAAAATCATGCATCTAGAACTGAAATTATCATTAGAAATGTTATGGTCTTCAGGCCAGTTCCAATGATTTTGTGATGGAGAGAGCCATCTACACCCAGAAAGAGGATTGTGGAAACCGAGTCTAGATCACAACATAGCATTTTCACTTTTTGTCATTGTTTGCTTATATTCTGTTTTCTTTCTCATTTTTTCCTTTTTGATCTGATGTAGCAAGATAATTATATAAACATGTATACATATATTGGATTTAACGTATATATTTTAACATGTTGAACATAGATTGCTTGCCTTCTGGGAAGTGGTAGAGGGAAGGGAGGGAAATTTGGAACACAAGGTTTTGCAAGGAAGGGTCAATGTTGAAAAATTATCTATGCATATATTTTGAAAATAAAAAGCTTTGATGAAAAAAGAATGTTTAAAATTTTTTGCATGCAATTGGGAAATATCATAACAAAATAAAAAATATTAAAGACAAAAAAAATCTGGTCCAGACTGCTTCATTTTACAGAAAAGGAAACTAATACTAAGAAAAGTGCTTTCACTACATAGTTAGTCAGTGACACAACCAGAATTCAAAATTGAACCCTCTGATTCTACATGCAGAACAATTTGAACCATCCCTCTTGGGTGCTAACGGACCTGATTTCTTTCACTCCACCCCAATACTATTTAGAGAAATACAATGCAGGGAGACAGGGTCCAGCCACTATAGGAAGCAATCAGTATTGCCTGACAGGCTTTAGGATCTTACAGCCTAAAATGTCTCAGCTCCCTTTGCTTCTCTCCTAAGTAAAATGAAAAGATAGTCTATGCAGACTGGGAGAAAAATGAGAGAATGTGGTTTCAGTCCCTCTCTACCTGCCCCTCTCTTATGTTTTCTGCCTAATGGTCATCCCTCCACTGCCTTTCCCACTGTTCCAAACCTCTTACCACCTCCGTTTAAGGTAAAAAGCCTACTGACAATCAGAACAGACATAAATCCAGCTGTGCCCTGTTCCCAGAGCAACCTTCCTATAGTTCTCCCAAAATGTGAAAGAGACGAAAGGCCACAGAACAATAACAAAATGCATGCATTTGTTCTATAGCTTTTAAAAAATGATTCTGTTATTTAAAAAAAATTTTTTTTCACTATTTGATCCATTTAAAAGAAAAACAACAAGAAAGCAAGAAAATAAAAATGAAAACTCAAGAGCCCATAGAATTTGTAGTCAGCAGAAGGGGCAGAGAAATGAGGGTATATTGAGATAGTCTTTGGGGGTGCATTATTGTTATTTGAAAGTGAAACCCAATTTAATAGCTTGATAAAAGGTTCATTTATGGCTTACAAATGAGGAGTCAGAGACGATTAAAATTCATTCCCAATTAATTGCTTTTTTCTTCTTCCTTCATTACTAAGAGTTTTTAGGCAGATTGCAATAGAGTCTTAAAAAACAAAACAAGCCACGGGTTCTACACCCCAAATAGGTACCACCTGGATGGAGACTCAAAACGGTTTCTAAATCTTTGGCACAAATTCTTTTTCCTCAGCAAGTGAATTAAACCACCCCTCCTTGAGAGAGTGAGAGCCAAAATCCTTGGAAGCTGAGGAACCTCTAAACCGTGAAGTCACGGACAAGTTTATTACCAGGACACTGCAGAGTGCTTTTTTTTTTTTTTTTAATAGTTTTTAATTCCGGTTTATTTACTCTCCAGAGTAATGGTCTCAGCAATAACATTTCTTATTACTGATTCAGCCTTCTCTCCCTTGGCTCAGGATAAAATTTCTCCACCCCCTGCCTGGCATATTGCAACCAGAATAGAGGGAACAAGAATTAAAATTCTGAGATGACCTCAGGGACTATTTCAGATGTTGGGCTGGGAGCCAGGAGCCTTGGGTCCTGTGCTTGGTTCTGCTCCTAATTCACTGTGAGTCCTTTGGTAAGTAATTTAACTATTCTGGACCTCAGTTTTTTCATCTGTAAAATGAGGGGGTCGGATTAGATTTCAGCTGTAGAGAATGTCCTCCCAACCTTGACTAACATTCTCTTAGAAAACAGACAACTTAGAAGTGAATTGGGGGGAGTGGGTTGGGGTGGGAGGCAGATTCCTTAGGTTTTGTTTGTTTATTTGTTTGTTTGTTTGTTGCCAGATCTGGAATTTTTTTGGTGTGGTGATCTCCCTGTGATGGGCTGAAGAACTCTTATCTACCTTAGCAGATAGATATTATCACCTGCTCTGCAGTTTTTGTTCTAAAACCAAGACTTCTTAAACTGAAGTCTATAAACTTAAAAAAAAAATGATAGCTGCATTTTAATATAATAATTTTCCTTTATAGTCCTATGTACTTTATTCTATGTCTTAAAATCAGCAGTGTGAGAAAGGAACTATTGGTTACAGTAGACTGCCAAAGGCTCTCTGACACAATTAAAAATTAGGAACCCCAGTCTTAGAAAGTTGCTCGGGGGCACTGAGAGGTTAAATGACTTGCCCTGTGTGACAAAATCAGAATGCTTTGGGGGTAGAACTTGAACTTAGCTTTTTCTGAGCTGAGACCTCTTCTCTGACCACTATGTCAAGCTGTCTCTGCAGTGAGCTGTTGCTCATACCCTTTCACCATGCAAATTTGTGGTCTTCCTCATCAAAGGGACCATCCTCTGAAATCTTTGCCTCCACGATTTGTCTTAGAGAATTTAGACTGACAATTCTAACTGAAATAAGTAAATAAATAAATAACCAAATAGTAGAAAGTAATGGAGTTTGATGTCTCCCTTGAGGTGAGCTACTCATAAGCAAATCCCCCCCACCCCAATTCAGATCAGGTATGGCCCAGTTAGGATACCGTCATCATTTGGACAATTAGCATTCTTAAAGAGTCAGACTCAGTTTTCATGATAATCAGCTCTATTTACCAATTTAAAAAAGAGTTACTCCCCCTTTGCCAGTGAAGCAATGGAGACCGTTTTCCCAGGGGCTAGGGTTCTTGCTGAGCCTTTAAAAAAAAAATTATTATTATTGTTTGAAAATGCCTCAGTAATAACTGGGATAGATTTCTTAGGATTCCAAATAATGGGATGCATTTCCACACTGGCTTTATAATTAATGTTTGCATCATTTATCTTTCGTGGAAAGATTATTCTGACTAACGAGGTTCTGGGCCACTAATTCATTACACTGACTTGTCACTTCCTGCTCCTTCTTATTACCCAGAAATAGACTCATTAGTCAGAGTTCAATGACAGGGAGAAATTGTGTTCGTTAATTTAATTCCCTCACTTACTTCTGGGCCCATGTTTGTCCAAAACTGGGGATTATAAGGGGGGAAAATTAGTTGTTTAAGAGCTTGTTTCGGTTCCTCTGTACTCTCAACCTCAGTGCTGTTTGGCAAGGAACAAAGGCCAGTAGAACTTCCAAGAGAGATGCAAGGGTAGCTCCAGAAGGAAATAAGTATAGTGCTGAGAAATGGGCAATGCTGGGGAGTGGGGAAGGGGAGACCACTCTGGAGACCACTCTGGTCGGGCAGTGGTTTAGGTAAAGTATAAAAAGGGCTCCAATATGTTCACTGATTTTTTTTTTTCCCCTTGAAGGATACATTATTCAATTGAGTAGAAGTTTCTAGAGCTTTTGGTATAGTTTATCAGAGGTAGAAAAAAGATGTTCAGTCATGTCCGATTCTTTATCAAGTAAGGTCCATGGGGTTTCCTTGCCAACGATACTGAAGTGGTTTGCCAGTTTCTTCTCCAGTGATTTTCGGCAAACTGACTTGCCCTGGATCACAGTTAATAAGTGTCTAAAGCAGATTTGGACCAGATTTTCCTGACCTTGGTCACTGAGCCACCTGACTACCTCCAGGCAGGAAGATAGTGAAAATCTAAGAAATACCTTCAGTATGACACTAGTAGGGAGTGTTTATGGAATTATAGAATGTTAGTATTAAAAGAGTTCTCCATGGCCATCTAGTCTAACCATGGTTGAAAAAGAATCCCCTTTATAACATCATGTCTGAGAAGCAATTATCTGATGTCTGCTTAAAGCCTACCATTGGAAGGGAAGGTACAGGGATAGGATCAGAGAATTATTCTGGATTGGGGCTCTTCTACATGAAAGTGTATTAGCCACACAAGTACAAATAGGGACCTAGACTCTGGGTAACAAGTTATGGAAATGAAAAGGATTTTAGGGATTATTTAGTAAAATCTGTCTCCTCCCTCCAATTTTATAAGTAAATTCAAGAAAATCAAAGTAACTTGTCAAAGATTACATAACTCCTTAATGACAAAGTTAGGACCAGAATGCTGCCAATTTCTTGACTCTTTACCTAATACCCTTTCTAATGCTAGATTAGTATCAGCTGTCCGTGAGTGGGGTGTCAGGGAGGAGCCTGGGAGGTTCATTATAAAGAATTTTTCTTTTCTGAATACAAGTATTTTTTCAATATATTCTTGTTTTCCAAAACAAGTCACCTATAAGAAAGGCAGCTTAGCATAGTGTAGCTTTAATAAGCCAAGGCCATCCATTATATCCAGAACCATCCCCAGCCATCTTGATCTACCAGATGGCTCTGGAGGAACAAGTGAGGCAGGTGACCTTGCATAGCCCCCCATCACCTAAATCCAATTCATTTGTATGTCACAGCATCCCTTCCTTGAAGTCATAGTCCTCTTAGAGAATGAAAGACAAACAAGAATAACAACAAAGGAACACAACAGTAATGGTTGGAGAGAAAAACAAATAAACAACTGAAAATGGAAGAAAAGAAACCCAACAGTAAGAGTGTACCAAGACTAGAATTGTGAGATGCTGGGTCCCTGAGGGAGTCCTAGGGACTCTTTAAAATTTTTCTAGAATGACATCAAGATTAGGGATGGAGGGGTAGGTTTTGAGGGTGGAAGGACTAGGAATCAGAATCTTTCTCCTCACTAAGTTTCTGACTTTCCTATTTATGTCAGGGTACTACTATCTATCCAGTCAACTGGGTTAATCTTGGACTTCTCTGGCTCCCCCCAACCCTACATCAAGTCAGTTGCCTTGCCTACTGAGCTCTTCTCCATTCATGGCATCCTTCACACTTCTCTCCTTTTCTTTACTTACAGCTCTCCCTCCATATCACCTCCTTCTGGATTGTTAAAAGAGACTCCTGATTGGTGCTATTCCCTCCAGTTTATCTTCTCTCCAATCCATCTTCCAAGCTGATTCTGAAGGGGAATTCTTAAAGCATAGATCTAAGAATATCATTCCTCTGCTCAAAAAACTCCAGTTGCTGATAAATGGTCAAAGGAAATGGACAGACAATTTCAAATAAAGAAATTAAAACCATTTCTAGACATATGAAAAAATGCTCTAAATCATTGTTGATCAGAGAAATGCAAATTAAGACAACTCTGAGGCACTACTGCACACTTTTCAGATAGGCAATGATGACCAAAAGAACACCACGAATGATGAATGTTGGAGGGGATGCAGGAAAATTGGGACACAAATACATTGTTGGTAAAATTGTGAACTGATCCAACCATTATGGAGACCAATATGCAACTATGCCCAAAGAGCTATCAAACTGTGCATACCCTTTGATCCAGCAGTGTTACTACTGGGCTTATATCCTAAAGAGATTTTAAAGAAGGGAAAGGGATCTGTATGTGCAAGAATGTTTGTGGCAGCCCTCTTTGTAGTGGCCAGAAACTGGAACTGAGTGGAAGCCCATCAATGGGAGAATGGCTGAATAAACTGTGGTATATGAATATTATGGAATATTATTGTTCTGTAAGAAATGACCAACAGAATGACTTCAGAGAGGCCTGAAGAGACTTACATGAATTGATGTTAAGTGAAGTTAATAGAACCAAGAGAACATTTGTACATGGCAACAGCAATATTATATGATGACCAATTCTGATGGACGTGGCTCTTTTCAACAATGAGATGATTCAGACCAGTTCTAATGGTCTTGTGATCGACAGAGCCGTCTGCACCCAGGGAAAGGGCTGTGGGGACTGAGTTTGGATCACAACACAATATTTTCACTTTTCTGTTGTTGTTTGCTTGCATTTTGTTTTCTTTGTTCATTTTTTTCTTTTTGATCTGATTTTTCTTGTGCAGCATAATAATTGTAGAAATAGGTATAGAAAAATTGCACATGTTTAACACATATTGGATTACTTTCTGTTTAGGGAAGAGAGTGGAGGAAGAGAGGGAGAAAAAAAAATGGAACACAAGGTTTTGCAAAGATAAATGTTGAAAACTATCTATGAATATGTTTTGAAAATAAAAAGCTTTAAAAATTAAAAAAAAAAATTTAAAAACTTCAATTGCACCCAAAAGCCTCTAAGATAAATACAAGCTCTTCTGTGCTCCAGGCTATCTTTCTAAGAATATTGAACATTAGTATCTTTAGAGAAGACTGGTAGCACAATGGTTAGAGTTCTGGGACTGAAATCAAGAGGATCAGGTTTCAAATACATCCCCCAAAACTTACTAGCTGTGTAATCTTGAGCAATTCACTTAACTTCTGTTTTCCTTAGTTTCCTTATCTGTAAAATGAGCATTAAAATAGCACTTACCTTCTAGGGTTGTTATGAGAATCAAATGAGATAATATTTCTGTAAAATATTTTGTACATGCTTGGCATACAGTAGGTCCTATATAAATCCTTATTCTCTTCCCCTCCTTCACATACTCTATATTTCAATCAAATTGGCTGTATTTCTGTATATAGTATTTCATTTCTCATCTCCAAGCCTTTGCACAGGCTGTTCCTGGAGCCTGGACTGTCTTCCTTCATCACCTCAACTTTAGAGAATCCCTAACTTCCCTCAAGATTCATCCCAAATGCATCTTCTTACATGAGACCTTCCATGATTCCCTCAACTCCAAGTATACCTGCCTTATGGACATTATATTTATTTTCTACATATTTTGTTTTTACTTAATTGTATTCATAATCTTTCTCCCCAACTTCACCCCACAATAAAAGATAAGTTCATTGAAAACAGAGACTACTTTTTTTTTTCTACCATGGCCCTAGTAGTGTCTGGCATTTGAACTAAGCTTAATAAATGCTTGTTGAATCAATAAAAAATTAGAAGATGATAGACATTGAACCAGGAAAGGAAGAGAGAGAAAGAAGGAGGGAGGGCTGGGATGAGGAGGAAAAACGCAGAAGAGAAAGAAAAGGAGGGGAGAGAAAGAAAAAGGAGGAAGAAAAAGAGAATGAAAAAGAAAGAGGAGAAAGAAGAAGGAGGAGTAGGAAGAAGAGGAGGAGGAAAAGTAGAAGGAAGAAGAGCAGAAGAGGAGGAAGAAGAAGAGAAAAAAGAAAGATGAGGAGAAAGAAGAAGGAGGAAAAAGAGGAAGAGCAGCAAGAGGAAGAGGAGCAGGAGGAGGAAGAGGAAAAAGAAAGAGGAGGAAGAAAAGGAAGAAGAAAAGAAAGACAAGAAGAACAAGAACAAGAAGAAAGAGGAGGAGGAAGAAGACAACAGACAGAGACAAACAGAGACAAAGAAAGACAGAGGAAGAGTTTTTGTGAAGAAGCTACAACTGTTGAGTAATTAGAAGAAATCTCTGTCGTGTCATCTTTGGCATGAATAATTTTTTGGGGAAAAAAAGGCTAAATATGTTGATGTAAGCTAAACAAGAGAGTCTAAGACTAACCCAATTACCTATAAAATTTACTACCTACATGTAGCTCATATTCTGAGATTACCTACTGGATTAGTCAAAAGGGCTGGTTGAGGATTTGAATATATAAAAGTTCTTGAGAGCCAGATTTTGACTCAATTTAAGAAAAAGCTTCCTACCATTTTATACTTCCAAAAGAGGAATGAGCTGTTTCAGGACATAATGAATTTCCTATTAGCAAGAATTTTCAAACAGAGGCTTATCTTACTAGCAATATAGTCTAATAAAGTAAAGAGTGTTGGATTTCTTATCAAGAAAACTCTGAGTTCAGATCCACTCTCAGACACTTTACTCCCTGTTTGACCCTGAACAAACTACTTTTCCAGAAGCCTCAGGTACCTCAGGAAAGTGTTGTAATAGCAATACTTATCACACAATGATATTGTGAGAATTTTAATGTGGAACTTGAATCAGGGAACCTGGCTTTAAATCTTTGTTTCTCCACTTACTGCTTTTATAATTTTCTGGGTATAAGACCCACATAAATATTTTCAGATGTGGTTATTGATATACACATAGATATACACATTACCTCCTTGAATATTCCCTCCCTGGTTCCCAGCACTGTGTTTGGCACATAGGGGCTACTTAACAAGTGCTTATTGATTAACCGACTGATTGCCTTTAGAAACTTTTCTTATTTTTAGTTTCTTCATTTGTAAAAGAAGATTGGACTTCTGTTATCCAGTCCTGTCCAACTCTCTGTGACCCCATTTGGGGTTTTCTTGGCAAAGATATTGGAGTGCTTTACCATTTTCTTCTCCAGCTCATTTTAAGATGAGGAAGTCAAGGTAAAGAGAGTTAAGTGATTTGCTTGGGGTCATATAACTAGTAAATATCTGAAGCTGGATTTGAACTTATAAAGATGTGTTTTCCTGACTCCAGACCTAGTACTCTATGTATTACATCATCCAGCTGCTTAAACTAGCATATCTCTAAAGTTTTTTGAATTCTAAACCTATGGTCCTGGTTTTTCTTGATAATGAAATAAATCCCAAATCTGATTGAGAATCAACAAAAGCATTTATTATTGTTGTTATTATTATTTCTTAATGTTACTTTTCTATCCTAAATCAATCCTGGAATAGAAACATGTGATGCACTTTAAAATTTGTTACCTGGAGCTTGGGGGCAGACAGCTGGGGAAGAGGGAGGGTGGAATTTAATTTCCTGGGGGCGACAAATATCTGGGTGATTGGCAGGTTAATTTTGCTCTCCACTAGGCTTGATATGAAGAGGGACTGTAGGCATAGGAAACTGCCAAGAACTGTACCTTGTGTCTGTAGAGATGCAAGGTGTCTTAGAAGAACCAATAGCCAGGTCTAGTTAGGAAGGGCTTGAAACAGGCAATTTCACAGAAGCCTTCTTTAATTGCACCCTGACTCTATGTTTGCAGACAAGAATTTGTGCTGTGGAGACAAAGGCAGAGGGAACCCTGCCCAACGGGCTTTATCTCCTTCTCCCAATGGGTCATGAACCATTTTCCTACCACATGTACTTCTGACTCTAAGGACTTCATCTCACTGACCCTCACCCACTTTACAGCTCCCTTTTATGTATCATATTCCCCCAGAATAGGAGCTCCGAGGAATAGGGACAGGGACTGAATTTTTCTTTTTATTTAGAAACCCAGCAGTGTCTGGCACATAGTAAGCATTTAATAAATATGTGTTTCCTACCTGCCTTCATCCTTCGGAATATAGGCTTAAAACTATTTTCCATTTAATGTTTCTCCATCCTTGTCTAATCCTCAAATCAGAAATATTTTATCCCTTCTGCTCCCCTAATTCCCAAAGCAGTATAGACAAAGGTCCTTAGAGATTCACATCGGGATACAGTCTGGATGCTGGTCTATTTCCAGTGAGAAGGCACATATGCCGATTGTCAGTTTGCTATAAGGACACTGCTGAAAACAACCCTACATTTATCTCTTCAAGGATGGGACAGGGGTAAATCTATGCAGATGGGGAATGAGATATGTCTTCAACCCCCCCCCCCCAACCATCCCTAGGAAATAAGAAACATTAAACACCAAGGAGCAGATTTATTTAATGACCATACAATGGTTATTTGTAGATGACCATAGCCTGAAGAATCCAAATCACTGGACCAGGATAAGAAGAGAAAGAAGATTAATGCTAGATAAGGGATGATTAAGAGAGCTTCAACAGAGCTGGTGGAGCCTGGGGAGGTAGCCAGATCAATACTTTTCAAAGCAAATTAAGAATCTGGTGCTTCTGGCAGCCAAGCTGTGACACTAACTACAAAGCTAGAATAAGGAGTTTGGTACAAGATGGGAGAAGGGGCCTGGCTCCCACACAATTGAGTGAGGGATGTTGCAAAGGACAAGTTGGATTTCCGTAGCTCTCAACTTTCACTTCCCTGTTTCTCTTCTATGACAAAACTTCATTTATTCCCCACTCTCAAATAAGGGTTACAGAACTGGAAAATGGGCAGAGACATCTGAAGCCAGCTGGCTGATCTTTTCCTAAACAAGTATACCAAAGACAATGACTCAGAGGTCATCCAAACTCCCTTAAAGACTTCCAGCCCAAGGCAAGCCATATCACTTTTAGATAGTTCTAATTATTAGAATGTTTGTTTTTGTTCTTCCATAAATCAAATCCAAGTTTACATAAACCAGCAGTTTACACCCTAGTTCTGACCTCAGGGTCCATGAAGAACAAGAGTCATCCATCTTTCACATGCTATCTCTTTTAAGTCCTTGAGACAGTGACCACAATCCCTTCTAAGGCTTTTTTTCCTTTAAATTAAATATACCCAATTTTTTTCATATAATTCATATAAAGCATAACATGTAATCTTTTTGCATTTGTCAGAACTTTAAGAAGTAAATTAAACTCATTTCCTAATGTGCAATTTTTGGAAAAAATAGCTTTTATATTCTAAGAAGGTCTTTATTTTCTGAATGGGGCAGCTAGATGGCACAATGTGCAGGGCCTAGAGTTAAGAAGACTTATCTTTGTGGATTCAAATCTGATCTCAGATATTTATTAGCTGTGCAACCTAGGCAAGCCACGTAACCCTATTTGCCTCAGTTTCCTCATCTGCAAAATGCTGGAAAATGAAATGACAAACATACTTCAGTATCTTTGCCAAGAAAATCCCAAATAGAGACATGAAGAGTTGGACACAACTGAAAATGACTAAATAAACAACATTGTCTGGACATTCTCCATTTTGTCCAGTCCTGCTAATTTCATTTTAAACAGACAGAGAGAAGGGATGGGAGGGAAGGAAGAAGAGATACAAGGAAGGAGAGAAAAAGAAAGAAAACTCAGAGGGACAGAGAGGGGGAGGGAGAAAGAGAAGGGAGAGTCACAAAGGGAAAAGACTAAAAGAGAAGTGTAATGAAGAGAGAAGAGGAGGCAGAAAGAGAGAGACACAAAGAGAGAGAGACAGAAAGATAGAGGCAGAGACAGAGAGACAGAGGCAGAAAGACAGAGACAGACAGAGACACAAAGAAAGAGACAGAGACACATAGAGAGAGACAGAAAGATAATGACAGAGACAGAGGCAGAGAGAAAGACAGAGACAGAGAGATACACACACACACACACACACACACACACACACACACACAGAATCACAGAGATGGAAAGATAATGACAGAGACAGAGGCAGAAAGACAGAGAAAGACAGAAGGGCAGAGAGAGACAGAGACAGAAAGATAGAGACAGAAACACACATAGAGAGAGACAGAGATAGAAAGAAAGACAAAGATAGAAACAGAAACACAGACACAAAGAGACAGAGATAGAGAGAGACAGTGGCAGAGAGATAGAGAAAGACAAACAGAGAGAAGGGAGAGGGAGGGAGGGGGAGAGATAAAAAAAGAAAAAGAAGAAGGAGGAAAAGGAGGAAGAGGAGGAGGAGGAGGAAAAGGAGGAAGAAGAGGAGGAGGAAGAAGAGGAGGAAGAAGAAGAAGATAAAGGGGAGAGAAGAATAAATATTTGGGGAAAATGGGAAAAGAAGGAAAGGAAGAGAGAAAAAGAGAGGTAGAAAAAATACAGAGAGAGAGAGAGAGAGAGAGAGAGAGAGAGAGAGAGAGAGAGAGAGAGACAGAGAGAGAGAGAGACAGAGAGAAGTTAAAAGAGAGGGAGAGAAAGACAGAGACAGAGAGACAGAGAGAGAGAGAGAGAGAGAGAGAGAGAGAGAGAGAGAGACAGAGAGAGAGAGAGAGAGAGAGACAGAGAGAGACGTTAAAAGAGAGGGAGAGAAAGACAGAGACAGAGACAAGGAAGAGAGAAGTGAAAGGTAGAGAATATGGATCAATCTGTAGCTATCTGTGTTTCAGTTTTAGGATAAGAATTTCCCACTTCATTGGCAGCTTTGTCACAGATTCTTCTCTAAGGAGAGAGATTGTTTTTCTCTGTCTGAATGATTCAAGTAAGGTGACTGGGTGGAATAAGTGGTGGAATGAAAAGACTGCTTTCTCTCCAAGCTGGTCCCACATCCTTTCTATTTCCTTGCACTTTTCATTAACTAATCCCTGCCATTGGATTATATCCAAGCTCCTCCAATTTAATAACATTCTTGATATGGATAACTCTATCATTGGTAATGTGAATTAGTATAGTTTTTTTTTAATCATGGCTTTATGAATTTTACTACATTTAACAATATTCAAATATTTCATACACTATCTCATCATGTGGAATAGGTGAATACAGGTATAATGCTGAGAGCACAGTTACATTTAAGAAGAGAATTGATAATAATAGAGACCTACAGATGCCTCCATATTCCCATAACTACAAATAAAACTCAGACCTCATCTGGTTTAATCCATTTATTTAGGCATAGTCATAAGAGAAGGGCCCTGCTCCTTCATACTTCATCAAACTATGGGATGTATCACCTACCTGCCTTCCAAAAATGAGACAAGAAATCAGAAAAAATATCAAATTGTATAACATCACTTCTTTGACTGATAGCTCTAGGAGAAGGGGAGATTATTTGATTTTGGGGGGGCAAAGGTCAGCAAGGTGGTAAATGGATCAAGCACTTGGTCTGAAGAGATCTGAATTCAAATTTGATTTCTGATATTTCCTAGCTATGTGATTCTGGACAGGTCATTTAACCCTGTTTGCCTCAGTTTCCTTGTCTGTAAAATGAACTAGAGATGAAAATGGCAAATATTCCAGTATCTTTGACAAAAAAACTCCAAAGAGGGTCGCATAGAGTCAGATTTGGTTGAAAGCAATTGTATAACAAGCACAATGGGCAAAGTGAAAATTGTAGAACGCTTCAGTTACTGAGGAATACCAGATATTCTGGCAACTGAGGAGCTTCCAGGTTTTCTTGTCACATGGGGAACACAGTTGGGCTGAGATTTAGTTGATTAACCTTCTGGTTTCTCATTGATCTCAGAATGGAGATGGGAAATCTGAATTATGGCATTGATCTATGCTTCTGTTTTAATTTCCATCCAGCCCAGATCACATACCAAAGAATATTTTGATTTATGTCTATACTTACAAAAGCATAACCTGACTTTAAAAGGCTTTAATTTAACTTTTAATTCTTTAAACACATACAAACACGTATGAGACATGGTATTGCAAATGAGTAAAACTAAATGAGAGATAATGATTCATTTTTTAAAGTAAAATCTTAGGGCTTTGCATTGTTGAAAATAAGGGAAAAGAGGAAATTTCAAGAATGCCCAAATTTCTAAAAATTAGATAGGAATCAAAACACTTCCTTACAGCAAATTTTGGCAATATTTGTCCTCTTTTTTAATGCATAAAAGCTATTTTCTCCAGAAACTGCACATTAAGAAATGAGTTTAACTGGTTTCTTAAGGTTCTGACAAATACAAAAGTTGGAACTCTCTGTCTTCTTCTTCATCTTTCTACTGTTATCTTGCCCACATTTTTTTTCCTTATCCTTAATTAGTCAAAAAGAGAATTAAAGAGTATATTATTTGTTATATTCCTTACATAATTTTATGTTTCCAATTATTCATTTGCAAAATGATACAACTTTAAATTTTGATATATTTTTTCTAAAATCACAACAGTACCCAAAGTCATTTCCTTTTTATTTTTGGAGTCCTTAGTGATTTTTCATCAATGGGCCAGTGGCCCCTCATAGAAATCAAATCTTCTTAACGTCTCTCTTAGAGGAAAACAATGTGATTTAAAGTTAGAGAAAGCTTTAAATAGTCTTGTACTTCAAAATATATTCCATGCCTTTCCAAAAGTTTATGAAATCTTTATAATGACCGATTGTTTTCCCATTTTATAGAAGTTATTCATCTTCAGACTAAAAAAGGAAGAAGGGGCATTGCCACCCCATCCTGGCAAAGGGATAGAATTATGATGTCAATAGTTTAGTGGACTTGAAAGTTAAGGACATGACATACCATGTGCCAAAGGACTTCAAAGGTCACCATCTTTGCCTTAGATCTCCATAAAAATAGACAGGAATCTGGTAGAAAGGAATTTGTACTGCATATTGCCCCTAATCTCTAATTAAGACCAACAATGTCCCTGAGGAATATGCCTAGAATTGTACTGTCACTCTTTTCTTCAGTCTAGATGCTCATTGAATATTTGTAAAATATTACTCTCAACCTCCTGATGCCCTCAAGTTCCGCTTCATCCATCTATTTTTGTACTGCTCCAGCAGACCCACTTGTCTTTCACACACCTACTTGTCCAGGTCTAGTAATAGGAGCCATGCTCCTTCTTCTAAGTGGTTTCAAAGCTCCTCAGAAAATAATCAGTGCCCTTTGGGAACATCTTATAATTTCTCTCACTCCATAGCATCCATCATTTGAAGTAACACTTCTTTTCTCAAGAGCTTCAACATCACAAACTAATTTCCTTCAAGAACACTCCCTATTTTCATTCAGTTCTGGGAATGTTCCAATCCTGCCATTTTGAATGTTAAAGGTTCTCCTATAAATCCTGCTTCCTCCCTGCCCTCTCCCCCCATCACAATTGCTTAGGATTCAAACCATAGTTCATCCTTTAGTTGGTATTTCACAGAATTATCCATCCCTCCCCAAGACTTGTTTCAGCAGCAAAGACATCCCATTTTCAATAGTCACAAGCATGGTCTTGAGTCACACTGGAGCAAAGCAGACACATGACTTTATTTAGAAGAGGGGATACCGGGCACCCAGTTTTATAGACAAAGATGAATTAGGTGGGCACCTACCTGTTTCAGTTCCACCTCTTCCCACATTCCCCATTTCTTTTTTTTTTTTTTTTTTTTTTTTGCTCTAATTTTTTTCCACTTTAAAAACATCCGACTTTGCCTTGGGGGATGAGCAGAATGAAATGTCACTTACCTGTAAAGAAAAAAAAAAAGAAAGAAAGAAAAGAAAAGAGAGAAAGACAGAAGAGAAAGCTAAGCATTACATTACATACTGGTTCTTTGAAATCAGGGCATGCTTTAGACTTTGAAACTGCAACAATGAATGGATATTATTTTTTCATTCTCCCCTTCTATATTTAATGAAACTCCAGATTTTTCAAGAAGTATATCCCTAGAGCCCAGCCTCCCTTCATTATTCCCCCTTTTGTTTTGTCCCAGTTCATCTCCTGCTCTGTGCCATCCCCCTAACCCCTCACCCTTCTTGTTCACTTCAGTGGGAAAAGGTCAGAAAGACTGAGGGGAAAAACAGACCAGGGAGATCAAGGGAAAAACCTCAAATGTGTGCACTGACATTATGAGGGAAAAAGAGGCTTTTTCTTCATAGGCGTAGGATGTGGAGAGGACCTGAGGGTCAGTGCTGGCCCATGCTCTAAACTGAGTAGCAGGTTAATTCCCCACAGAGGGACTTCCAAAAGGTTGCCCTTGGCTAGTTTTAAATGCTCTGGGTCTGGGTCTTTCCTCTTTTTCCTCTCTGTCCTTGCCTCTGTCCACCCTGCCTCCCTCAGCAATCTCACCAAAAGATTATGCTTTGCTAGTCAGTGTTTTCTTGATTTCATTTTATTACATCTGGTAATGGGTCTGTTTCTAAAGACAATGATTGTTATTATCACGAAAATCACAGGGACCCTAAGAAGAGATCTTAATCAGACACTTTCTCTCCCCATTTGTAAACAAAATCAAACCTAAATAGTCATAGGCAGATGAGAAACTTTCCAGTTATCAATAACTTCCAGTTGAATTAATTTTTAAAATTAAATATTAAAGAAAATATTAACAAAAGGATTCGCAACTGTCAATGCTGAAAAATTACCTATGCATATATTTTGCAAATAAAAAGCTATAATAAAAAAGAAAATATTAAGTAATATTAACATCAAAAACATTATGTACCCAATACTCTACTAATTACTAAAGATATAAAGCCAGAGACATTGCATTAACTCAAGGAACTTAAATTCTGTTGTGGGGGCAGGGAAAATATATATCTACATATATATAAAGGTACACACACACACACACCCAAACACACACACACACACACAAATAAATAGGGAAGTAAATACAAAGAATTGGGGGTGAGATGTTCTGGAAAGGCTCATAGACGAGGTGCTACAGAACTGAGTCTGGAATGAAATTAGGGATCTCTAGAGGTTTAGTGAGGCAATAAGAAGAAAGAACATTCAAGTCATAGGAGAAAGCATTTGCAAAGACATTGAGGCAGGAGAAAGAAAGTCATGGCAGGGTGAGGTGGGGGGAGAGGGAGGAACAGCAAAAAGGCCAATTTAATTTTGTCAGAAAATTGCAGGAGAATTATCTCAGTTTCTATCATTCATCTCAGAATTTCACAGACTTCATTTAGAGTAAATTTTATTGAGCTGTCCAAAATCTTCAACCTAAAACATATACAAATACATAAATATCTCTTGTTATCCTAATATCGTAATTTTGAAAGATCCCCTAGCATTCATTTCTACAGATTAAAATGTACCCTTTTCAGAGATTTAATTTCCTAGTTGTCTGTGTTTCTCCTCTTGGATTTCTTTAACTATTTTGTTTTCCTTTTCAAATGCTATTTGAATCCCCCACTATCTGTGACCTTGAACAAGCCACTTATCTTGTCTCAGCCTCAGTTTTCTCATTTGTGTAATGATAAGGTTGGCTTAGATAGCTCCTATAACTTGAGCAGTCTTTGATTAGATTTTTTTTTTAGACATAAATATACAACAGATGGCTATTCAGCTCATTATCAGAAGACAGTCCGGTGTACTACATAGGACACTGCGCTTGAAGCTTGAAGTCAGAAAGATCTGGATACCACTTCAGACACTTAATGACTCTGTGATACTGTGCAAGACATATATCCTCCTTAGTGCCCAATCCTCCTTATCTCTAAAATGAGCAATGACTTTTGAGGTCCTTTACAACTCTAAATCTATGATCTTATTAAAAAATCATTATGATTTTCCTAAGACACACAACCAAGGCAGATCTAAATTTATTTCAATCACTCCTAGAGAACTACTCAAAATCCAAAAAGGTTAAGGGGGTTTGTCCTGGGTAGGAAGTAGCAGTGGCAAGATTTAAATCCAATTTTTCCTCATCCCAAGAACTTCACTCTATCTAGTCAAAACATCTTTAATAAACACATGTTTAATAGTAGTCACATATATATGTGTGTATGTATGTATATATGTGTATGTGTGTGTATATGTGTGTGTGTGTGTGTGTGTGTGTGTGTGCAGTATAAATGGGAAGTCATATAGTCAGCATAGTTTAACTCTTACTTTGGGGATCATGGAGGCAAGCAGTATTATGTCCTACTTCTTTGGATGCAGGTATGGTGAGGGAAGAAGCATTTGGGGAGAATGCCTTTTTTATCTAAGATACTTCCTCAGCAAGTCTGATTTTAAACCCCACATTATTTTATAGTTCTGTGACTTAGGACATGTCATTAATATCTCAGTGACTCAAACAACTTATTTTTAAATCACAGAGCAGTTGTTCCTCTGTAAAAGGAGTTTCCTTAAAAGGAATTCAGTGGTTATTATTAAATAAAATTAAATTTAAAAAAAAAAAAAGGAATTCAGTGAAATTATTCATCTGGACCAAAAATTGAATTGAGAAAAATTTAAAAGAATTCTTAACAATAGTGACTACCATTGGTTAAATACCACTTCTAATATTGTTCAGTTGTTTTTTAGTCATGTTTCACTCTTTCTGACCCCATTTGCTAGGGTTTTTGTTTGTTTGTTTGTTTTTAGCAAAGATAATTGGAGTAGTTGGTCTTTTTTTTCCTCTGGCTCATTTTACAGATGAGGAAACTGAGGCAAAGAGGGGTAAATGATTTGTCTAGAGTCATACTGATGAGGTTTAGGTTTTGGGGTTCCCTTTCATAGGGAACCAAATGATAAGGTCTAGATTTAGGGAACCAAAATGAGATTAAGGTTTCTGGTGGTCAGGGAATTAAATGATACGGTCTAGTGGCAGGTTCGGGATTCAGGAAACCAAATGGAGAGGTTTGGCTCCCCTGCACCCCCTTGGGATTCGGCACAAGGGTAGGGAGTTTGGGGGAACCCCCTTCTGATGGTGCAGAGATTTCCTGTAAAGGAATTTACAAACCTGAAAACCTACATTGATAAAAGAGGTTTATTATAGGGACTGGGAAGTTAAGGTTAGAAATCCTGACAGAGGCATAAAGTCTCCTTAGGGAAATAGGTGAGGATAAAGAGAGGATAACACTGGAAAAGAATATTATTCCAGTGGGCAGAGGCCTATTTAGCATAGCATGGCATAGCGTGGCAGGTTTAGAATCTCTGCAAATAGAGGATTTTAGATTGGCTCTTTTATAACAGGAGCTTTGGCTACAAGCTGAAGGGGGCTAGCGGGTGGAGTCCCCAGTTGGCTCATCTATTAGCTGGATTTCAGTTTGAGCTGGACTTTGAATAGAATTCAATGATTTTCTTTAATTCATAGGGTTGGAATTTGAACCAACCCCACCTAGATAACAGAATGAAACTATTTGTCTTGTTTTCCCTGGTCCTTCACTGAGGCAGAATTGAAGGAGATTTTCTCCTTCAAGGAGTTTTCAAGTTTCGGGGTCGCTTCTTCATTACAGCTGATTTGGAGCTGGAAGTTTAAGGAGTTCGTCCTGTCTTTATTGTCTTGAATGATGTAGAACTTTAATGGAGCCCATCCTGTTCTCATTATCACACACAAAGGTAGGCTGAATTCCTGAGACTGTCTTGTTAGTATAATTAAAGGCATACTCAAATCCCCTCGTCTCATCCTGCAATGGGTCCAGTACACATAATAGCATGCCAGTTTGTTCTTGACGGGGATCTGCTCTAACTCCTTCCATTCTGCCCTTATCCTCTAGCCTATAAAAAGTTCCTTCTCTCACAGCTCATTGCTAAAATCACTTTTGATTTTGCCCATGAGTCTATTCAAATCAATAATAACTATGGTAACGCCTGTGGTGAATTCTTCACATTCTGAACTGCTCTCCCACAAATTGTTACTTCTTCACAGTTAGTAAGTGTCTAAGTCCAGATTTGAACTCAAGAAGATGAATCTTTCTGACTCCAGGTCCAGCACACTTTCTACTGTCCCATCTAGTTGCCCTTCTATTATTCCTAATAGCTTACATGTCACTTTAAAATTCACAAAGTACTTTATATATGTAATCTTACAAATCATCTCAACAATCTTGGGGGATAGGTGCAATTATTCTCCCCATTTTACAACCTCTTCCCTCAGTATCCAATCTGTTGCCAAGACTAGTTGATTGATTTCACCTTTGCAACATATCTGGAATACATCCCCTTTCCTGGTCTGACACTCCCACTGCTCTAATACAGGTCCCCATCCTACCATTCTAGTCATCTTACATCTTACACTCCTCTAAGGAGTTCTTTGTCTCTCTATCCTCCATGTACCCTGCAATCCAGAGACCCTGGCCTCCTTGCTGGTCCAAGTGTACAAGACACTCGCATCTCCAAACAGAACATTCTCACTATTTGTTCTTCACTCCTTCAAGTTCTCTTCTCCTTCACCTGTATCTCCTCATTTTTCTGGATTACTTCAAAGCCCCAGTAAGATTTCAAATTCTGCAAGAAGCCTCCCCCTCTTAATACTAATAACTTTCCTTATTGAATTTTTCCAATTTGTGCTGCATGAAGCTTATACATAGTTATTTACATATTGTCTTCCCCATTTAGCTTGTGAATTCCTTGGGAGCAAGGATTGCCTTTTGCTTTACATTGTATTCCCTGTGCTGAGCAGAGTGCCAAGCACATAGGATACACTTAATAAATGCTTATTGACTGACTCACTTTTACAGAGAGAGAGAGCTTAAGAGAGTCCATGTAGCTAGGAAGAGAGACCTCCTTCCAGATTCTAAAAGTGCAACAGTCTTTCAACTGCACAATCTAGTGGCACCATAAGGAATTTAGCTCTAGAGACTGAGCCCTGAATATAAAAGATAGGGGGATATTTATAAAACATTTAATTCAGAACCAGTGTTAACTATGAATAGTGAGGGCAAAGGAATGATTGGAGCTGAGTGAATATCCTCAGGGAGACTCTGTGGAGGCAGACCACCTGCTCACATCCTCTTCCTCATTTTGGCTTCTAGAAAACAAGAAAACTTTCCCATAGTTCCTTTTTTTCTCCACCAAAGCTGGAGACTTCTGGTGGTAAATGATGCCTAAGGACTAAATAGGATTAATCTCTCTGGCCAGAAGTAGACTTCTCAGGTTAGGGCTCCACATCTTTTTCTGAGGCTGGGAACTTTGGGAGACGTTTTCTGGGGAAACTCGGGGGCCCTGTTTGACATGCAGTCCCAGCTCAGAGCACAGCAAGGCAGATTCATTTCAATGAATTCCTGGCTGTTCTTTATAGGCTCCTCATAAAACCAGGAGTGGTGACAGCCCAACTGCTCCCAATCAGTTTCAACTGAAGAGATTCTCTCCCCATCCCTGCCCTAATTCCTTTATTTTAATAGCAGATTCATATGCAAGACAATTAACCCCCTCCTGTCTACCACACAGGTAAGCCCCTCAGGCTACAAAAAGAAGTCAGACTAAAATATATCTGTGAGAGATACTACATATGGGACTCTGGAGCATTTACAAATGCATTTCCAATTGCTTTTGTTTGGAATTTATGATCATCCAGGGAAAAGTATCTATTGAAGGGCATGCACACTTACAAACACTCAGCTCAGCTTCACAGACACCCCCAGGGCTCTCTTTTCCCAGCAGCCTCTTTTCCTTCTAAAAGAAGAGAGCCTGAGGCAGAGGAGAACATTAAATCCTGAGCCACACCCTACCAAAAGCCTCTCTTCCCCATCTCCAACTTTCGCCTAGCAACCCTACAAAAGGATAGGAAAACTGGATCTTGCATTTGTAAACCCAGCTACTTTCTTTCATTCCTTCTCGCCTGAGACGAGTATTTATTAAATTCTCCAACCCACTGACCTGTGAGCCTGTGGGTACGGGTGGAAGTTTGGAGCGAGTGGGGAGCAGAGCTAGAGGCTGGATCCTTGGGTCAAAGAGCTAGGAAGATCACTTAATGGTCAAGAAGTCCAACTCCTGTTTTACAAAACAGATTCCGGGGCTTGCCAGAGGTGACTATAGTGAGGGTGGACCCTGGGTATTTCTATTCTGTCGTGCTTATTCCCAAATAAAACATGGTTCCATCCTCCTGGATGATACAGTTTAGGAGAAGGGGGGAAAAGAGTTACACATGACTATGATATCCTACATTAGTCATATCACCATTACTACCCGTGATGGAGAGGAAGACTAAGGCCAATGGTGTTACTTAAGCAATTGGTAGAAAGCAATGGGGGCAGGATAATTAAATTTGTAGAGCCCTTATTTTTTCTTGAAATTAATCAGGACCATGCATCTTTTCTCTGAGTTATTATATTTTCTCATCCATTCTGGACATATATGCATGTCAGACAGTCAGTTGATTCCATCAATAAGCAATGATTAAATGCCCACTATGTTCCAAGCACTATGTTAAACATTGAATAACTTAAAAAAAAAAAACCAAAAAAGACCTGACTTTAAGAATTTGACAATTTAGTATAAGAGAAGATAGCAAACATATATGCAAACTATATGCAACAAATGTGAAATAATTAACAGAATGATATTAGAATTAAAAGAGCCTGGAAAAGGCTTCCAGTAGAAAATAGGATTTTTGTTGGGGTTTAAAGAACACCAGGGTACCCAATGGGCAGAAATGTAAAGGGAGAACATGATAGGCATGGAAGTTAGCCAGAGAAAATGGCCAGAGATGAGAGATAGGCTGTCTTGTTTGTGGAACAGTTAGGAGGCCAGTGCCACTGATGAAAGAATACCTGATGGGAATAGGATGTAAAAAGACTAGAAAGATAGGGAGGGTGCTAGGTTATAAAAGGCTTTGAATTTCAAAGATAAGATTTCGTATTTGATCCTGGAGATGATAGGAGTTTATCTAATAGAAGAGGGACAAGGTTGAACCTGAGCTCTAGGAAAATCATTTTGTGGCTAAATGGAGACTAGATTGGAGTGAGGATAAACTTGAGGCAGGCAGACCCATCTGCAGTCTATTAAAATAATCCAGGTTAAATTGATGAAGGCCTCAACCAGAGTGGTAGTTATGTCAAAGGAGAGAAGGTATATGTGAGAGATCCTGCAATGGTGAAACCCACAGGTCTTGTCAAGGAAGAAAAGAGATATGTTAGAAAGCATCAGCCTGAGAAGTACCTGATCCCAAGTTAAAACATTCGTAGGTCTAGTTTTCTAGAGGTGCTAAAGTGGCCTTTGCAGATGGAAGGTTTTGTGGTTGTTGTTGTTTTTAATGGGACTAAAACCATTATATAAAGAGGAAAAGATCTGGGCCTTGGATAACACTGCCATATTACCTTCAAATATTACCCTGAATTTTTCATATAGTGCAATTCTGTTGGACAAAGGTTTCTAGAACATCGTATTTGGCTTTTGGGAAGTTCTAAGCAAAGGTTAACAATATAAGTCTGAGAGCAATTAATAGAGTCCTGTGGGAGAGTTGTGGATTCACTAAAGTGTCAGGGTATTGCCCTGAAGGCAGTTCCCTTTGTGAGGAAATATAAACCATTTGGTGACACTGAATCTAAAAGATTTTAAGAATTTAATGGAAAAATAGGAATCATCTCAGAAGAAAAAAAAAGAATTGTGTGTATTACTTATGGACTATTATGAGGGTTTTTTTGTGTGTGTTTTATACTCCTCTACGCCCTTTGTGTCTTCATTATTTATAAAGTAAATAAATGCTGTCCTTTACCTAATGGCATTTGTTACCTTGAACACTTTTATGGCACCTGCAGATTGTGCTGTCTCCATTTGTGAAACAAAATACAGAGATTAAATTATAAGTGAGGCTATGAAGAACCAGAGTTAGTGACCTTTTTTTGTGGACACCAATTTTGGACCTAGTTCATATAAGCTTAAAGCGCCAGGGGTCTTTAGGCCACAGTCAGAGAGATGAAAGATAACCTAGAAGTGAGAAGGAAAAGTTAGATAACTAGATAACTCTTCTATATTGGAGATCAAGAGAAGAGAAGATATCTAGGAGAAGATGGTGATCAACCATGTCAAATTCTGCAATGATCAAGTAGAATGAAGACTAAGAAAAAGTTCTTTGATCTATCAGTTAAGAGAACTTTGTAAAGAGCAGTTTTAGGTCAGAAGGTAATTTCAAAGCAGGAGAAATATAGGATGACAATTTAAGGAATGGCAAAGCCAAATTTTTTGGCACATTTTTAATTAGGAGGGAAAAAATATACCAGGGAAGGAGAAATTGAGGATAAAGGGGAGAGAGTGATTAAGGAGAGAGTGCTTCTGGAAAAGATGGGAGGGAATGGGTATAAAGAAAGCTATGAAGAGTTTGGTCTTAAGAAGCTTCTAGGACCTGAAATTGGTAAAAAGAAAGAGAGACTAGGGGATGATGATAAAAATTTTGAGGAAGTATGTCAGAAAATACCCTCATTATGCACGGTATCTAATTTCTTAGTAAAGTAGAAGGTAAAGTCCTTTGCTGAATTGAAGAAGGGGTTAGTTAGTGTAGGGATTAATGTAGAGAGAAGAAAAGTTTTGGAATAGCTCCTTCAAAGAATAAAAAAGGAATTCTATGAAGCAAGAAAGACCTACTTGGGACTAAATATACACTTATTTTTTTTTCCCTCAGTGTACTTGGTCATAAATTTCCATTATGTTAGTATGATTTTGTTCACTAGCATTTAAAAATAATAAACGGCAATGGAGATGGTAGATGATAGAGGTGATCCAGCATTGTACTCTGCTCTGGCCTAGTCATGTTTATAGTTGTGATCATTTCTAGGTGTTCTATATTTTAAGAAATCATTGACAAACTGTGGAAGAGGAAGACCAGGATGATAAAAAACCTAAAGACCAAGCTTTATTAAAAATGTCTGTGAGGAACTGGGGTTATTTAACCTAGAGAAGACTTAGGTAAGACTTAACAGCTGTGTTAAGTATCTGAAGTGTTGTCAGGTTGAAGAGGGTCTAAGCCCAGATGGTAGAATTAAGAACAGTAGAGTAGAAAAGAGATTGATTTAAATTTGATGGAAGACAAAACTTCTCAACAAATAAAGCTATCCAAAAGTGGAATAGATTGGCTTTGGATTCAGTGATGTGTTTTCATCAGAGGGCATCAAATTGAAAACTGCCAATGAATGATAAATAGAATGTAATGACAAACAGGTAGATTCCCTAGGAGAATTCCTGCTCAGTAATTGGTTGGATCAGGTGGTTTCTTGATGTCCTAGGATTCTCTGAAATGATAATATGGGCTTTATAGTGAGCAAAAGGAGGGTAGAAAAAAAATTCATCCAGAAGTCCCATGTAATCCTAGCACTCCATAGTGAAAAATGAGATGGGTGATGGTCCTGGATGGATAGTGCATTAACAGTAGAATGATGGTTGAGTTGTCAAGTCCATCACAGCCCCTTTGAGGTTGGATTACTGAATCTCAGGCAACACCTGCCATTTGGCCATTTTGAAGCTTTCAGCTGAAACCGAATTCCTCTGAAACAAACTTTTCTTTCATTAGCTCACCTTGAACTTGGCTGGCTAGAATGTGTGTAGGTGTTTTCTTTCTGTAAATATATTGATTGTTCTCCACATTCAGAAAAATGCAACGTACTAAACACTTAGAGAATCACAGTTTCCCTCTGCCAGCCTGTTTTTCCCTCTTGACTATTTCCAAATGGGGAATTGAAAGGGAGAACTGAGTAGTAAGGTCTAAACAGAGTGGTGGCTGTTTTTCCAAGAATACAACTACATTTGGAATATCACTATTTCCTGAAAGTTGTGACAAAGTACCAAAGTTCTCTGACCCACAGATTCACCTGAGAAAATAGTGATGACTCAGGTGTTCTCAAACATGCTGCTGTCTCTGACTGTGACATAGTTCTCATCACTAAGCTCTTTGGTATACACTATACACCTCTGACTACACATAGCATAGATCAAATGCACAAGATTTGAAGACAAAACAGCACTAGAGAATGCAGACTATGATCTCTAAATTTAAATATGTTATGAGGTCTTATCTAGCTGGCTTTTTTACCCTCCTGTCAATACATTTATTCCATAGGCATTATTATTATAAAGGCCAATTTAGTAAATTCCAGCACTCAAAGCTAGAGCTTTTCTTAATCTTGTGCAATGCCTATAGACAACCCCAAAGTGGGGAAAGATGCCTTCATTAGGCTAATGGGAAGTAGTTTCTTTCTCTTTGCTCAGAGAACTCAATTCATCTATCTCCAGACCTATAACAGCATAGGCCAATAGGGCTTTGACCCAGAAAGCTGACAAGAGAGCAACTCAATATCTCTGTGCCATAATGCTTATTCCTGCATGTCAACTAACAATTCCTTGAAGGTTCAGAGTAGGCCTTCACTGAGGAATGAACCACTCCTTCTATGTCATACTCTCCTCAACTTGTACTGTCATCCATGTCCCTCTTCACCCTTCCCCCCAATTGAATTTGCCTTAGTCACTATTTGGGATAATTACAGTTCTGTCTGCTTTCTAAATTGTGAGTAACAGAAAGGGATGAAGCAAAGTCTTTAGGTTTCTTGATTACAGATAATTATTCTGATCATCATCAGTTCTGGAAGTCAATAATTTCCTTTTATCTTAAAATCTGTCATAATTCCTATTCTGTGAGCTCTTACCCCTTAAAAAGGAAAGAAGGGGGAATAATGAAAAGAAGGAGGGAGGGAGGAAAGAAAAACAATGGAGAGGGGAAGGAAAGAAGGAAAGAAAGAAGAAAAGGCTGCTTTTAAATTGCTGCCTTTTACTTTCCCTACTTCTTTCAAAATTCAATTCAAATTTCACCTTCTGAGGAAAGTCTGGTCTTTTCAGCTGGTACTTCATTCTTTTCTCAGACCATCTTTCATCTACTTTGTATATGTCATATTTGTTATTTATAAATTTATAAAATGTATAAATAGTTATTTATATATTGTTTCTTCATGAGAATGTAAGTTCTTTGAGGGCAGGAACTCTTTTCATCTTTCTGTGTATCCCTAGTGCTTAGCACAGTATCTGACACAATAAATGCTTGCTGGCTGATTGACTTACATACCATCCCCAGCACTGACTTGCACTGATCCCAGAAAACCACTTACTTTTACTGACTTCAATTTGTTTGTCTATAAAATGAGAAGTTTAAATAGGCGATTTTTTTTGTTGTTGTTCCTTAGTAACTTTTAAAAAATTCTGTAAATAATTAATTTTTCCACTTTTATGTAAAAACAATTTTAAACATGTTTTGTAAAATTTTGAGTTCTTAAATATTTTCTTTCCTCTGCATCTCTCCTCCCTCCTTGAGAAGGCAAGTGATTTGATATAGGTTATAAATGTGCATGGACCACATCTCTAAATCCTATGTTTTGGGAAGGCATTCATGTAGTAGGGATGAAAAGATGCCCATCCATACAGCAAGTAGTAAATTAATTTGTCCTCTTGAATGATTAGACAAATAGGCTAGAAGTTGATGAAGACTTGGGAGGAATGAGAAGTGTTCTAACTTGGAATCCTGGCTAAGATAAGGCAAGCTACAGATGATACTAGCTTACATTCTGTGGCTTAATATCCTCATTATTTAATAAAGTATTCTTGTGTACAGACAGACTTCCAGCCTACAGTTTGCAAAGCTCCTTGATGAAGGATCTTTCATCAGAAATATGTTACTCTCTGAGAAGCTCTGCCATAGTACCTGAGAATGTGGGCTGAAACCTGTCTGAACCAACTCCAACCTACCCCACCTTTTCCCCTTCCCTCCTCCATAGGGTTTACACACACACACACACACACACACACACACACACACACACACACACATATACATACATCATTTGACATAGTGTCAAGTGGAAGCTAGGTAGCATTGTATATAGAATATTAGGTTCTTGAATTCAAATATAGCTTCAAACACTTATTAGCTTTGTGATATTAGGTAAGTCAACCCTGGTAAATAAGCCAGAGAAGGAAATGGCAAATTACTCCAGTATCTGCCAAGAAAACCCCAAAAGAGGTCACCAAAAAAAATGGACACAACTAAACAACAACACCAATGATGTTAACAAAAGCTCCATCAATGTCACAAGGTCTGGCTCCCATCCCTTTCGGAGCTTTGGGGTGGAAAGGGAAGTAAGTCTCAAGGACATGAAGAAAAGAAGGGAGGAAGCAGTCTGAAAAAGCTTCAGGGTGAAATATATAATCTTGACAACTAAGGCTTCTTTTGTTAAACCATAGCCCATTATTTTAGACTTTAGAGATTATATGTAGGCAGGTTGACCTGAAGACAAGAGGCTGACTTGGTGACTATATGATACCCCCTAGCACTTTAGGTGCTCTCGTGGATAAAGGCTTATTGTCCTAATTTAATCCCTTGAGAAGTTAGGAGGATCAGGGCTTCATTTTCTATGTTACATATGGGGGAAACTGAAATGTAAAGAAGGAAAATAATGTACTAATCATATAACTCAGAGGGAGAAATGACTCTAAGATACTTACCTTCCCAATAGGCTATATAGGCTTATAGACTAAGTGACAAAGGATTATTCACAGGAGGTTTCCAGTAATTCAATACACTGTACACCCAACCTTATCCTTAAGGGGGTTTTATTCATTTGGCTAGAATAGATTTTGCATTTCTTTGTATCTCCAGTGCTTAGCACAGTGCCTGGCTCAGGCAAGGTATTTAACAAATACTAATTGAATGAGATAATATATCATTTGTCATTTCATTTATTACTCTTCTTTCCTATTCACTTTCAGAACATCTGAAGGATGTCTCACAGCTTAGGAAAAGTCCCTAGACAAAGGTAGAAATCGTTATGATGCCCATATCCCTATCTATCTCTTATCACTGCCTTGGAAATCCTGGATGAAGCCGAAAATCCTTTTCTATACTTAAATTATGCTGCTATAATGGGGACAAGGTTTATGCTGATGTGACGGCCAAGGAAAGCCAACAACTTGTACCCTCCCCATGCTGACCTCCAGCCTAACAGTATTTCTAGTATTTTCTTGAGGTTTCTTGAAGTTTAGGACAATTTAATTGTCTCACATTTGAATGGCCAATCACTATTTGTTATGGAGACTTATAGGAAATGAAATGGCACATGAAAAGGGGTATATATTTGCCTCTAATCTAAGAAAGATGTTGGCCATAGGAGGAAAGAGCACATTTCCTGCATCCTAAATTGAGGAAGGAATTTAGTTATATTAAATCACCTAAGACTGGCAGTGAGGTTGCTCAGTGGATAGAATCCTGGGCCTGGAGTTAGGAAGATTCATCTTCCTGAATGCAAATCTCAGTGGCAAATTCTCTCAACACAGTCTCAGTTTCTTTACCTTAAAATGAGCTGAAGAAGGAAATGGCAAACCAATCAAAAATCTTTTCCAAGAAAATCCCACATTGGGTCAGTGAGAGTCAGGCATAAGTGAAATGATTGAACAGCAACAAGAATATGGAAAGATTGAAGACAAAAGGAAAAGAGAATGACAGATGATAAGATGGTTAGTGTCATTGAAACAACGAACATAAGCGTAGACAGATTTTTCAAGAAAGTGGTGGATAGGACTCAGCATACTATGATCCATGGGGTCACAAAGGGTGGGACGTGACTAAACAGCCATACAACAACATAATCACCTCGAAGTAAAAGCTAAATAACTTCCATCAAGAGGACGTAAAGAGGAACTCCCAGCAGCACAAGTGATCCTTTTGTGTTTCAGTTAGGCAAACATAGGAGATATGTTAAAAAGGCAGCTAGAAAATATGTTGACTAGCTTCATAGTATGTGGCCCAGGTGGTCCCACTTTAGGAGAGGAGTAACACATCTCTGATATAGCAGCAACAGTAGCAACGCTGTGCAGTGAAATAAAGTCGAGTGAGTAGACAACTGAGGAGCAAGAGAGAAGTAAGTAGTTCAGCAGAGAAGTGGGAGATTGGAGAGAGAGAGGGTAGAAAATTATGGCTGATGACAGTTTTAGAGGCAGAGTGCAACAGTAACAGCAAGGGAGTTCTGGGATCACGCCAAGAAGCTGTGGGAGATGGAGCTGACAGCATAAGTGAGGCACAGCTGGTTGCCAGGAGATGGAGCCATGAGGACTCAGGCAGGAGAGGTTTTCCCAGCCATGAAACAGGGCAGATGGCATTGAAGTCAAAACACTTTCCTATCCTTGAATGTGAATTTTCTTGGAATTTCTTTCCTTCTGTGAATCTATAGAAGACAATACTCATTTGGTATGGGAGCTGCGGATGATCACACGGATAATTTCTCCAGTTGTTTACTTTGATATGATATTCCGTTACAATAAAAATACTTTATTTCACTGGGTGAGATGTCCCTCCTCCATAATTCCTGCTACCTGGGAAATGAAGCTGCTGAGATTTTTGGGCTGGAGAGTTTTCAGTTACAGCAGACTAAGCTGATTTCTTGTCTGCACTAAGTTTGTGTTAATATGGTAAACTCCCAGGAAAAGGGAAATACCAGGATGTCTAAAGAGGAAGAAACCTCAGCCACATATTTATGGAGGAATAGAGGGGAAAGTGGTTGGGTTTTTTCCTTCCTAGACTTGTTCATGTAGTAAAACATGGCCCCTGCTGGGTGTGCTGATCACATCCACAGCCAAGACAGGTTTTGAAATTCATCAGAGATTCTTCCTCATACTGCTGAACCCTAGTCAGGACAGACTCTCTCCCTCAGGGGCTACTGGTGCCTGTCATCCAGTGGGGAGAATCAGAAGCTATGAAGTTGTCTTTCTAACATCCTTATATTGTTCCTAAAAGTCAAGAAAGAGAAAGAATTTGGGAAGGAAAGTAAAGTAAAAGGGAATTGGTAGGAGAAGTAAAGTGAAGACTCTTGGGGGAATCTCTTCAATTCTAAGCGCTTCAGTTGCCCCATCCATAAAATGAGAGGGTAGGTGATGAATGTCTCTGAGATCTGTTTTAACTCTAAATACAGTGGTCTAAAAAAGGGCCAAAATCTTAGAGCAAGAAAAGAAAGAAGAAAGCATTGCAAAGGTACTACACAAGAATACTAACTTTATTTTCTCTCTCTCTCTCTCTCTCTCTCTCTCCTCTCTCTCTCTCTCTCTCTCTCTCTCTCTCCTTTTCTCTCCCCCATCTGTCTATCTCCCTCTCTCCCTCTTTCTCTCTCTTTCTTTCTTTTTCTCCTTTTCTCTCTCTCCCTCTGCCCCCCTTTGTCTCTATCTCTGTCTCTTGCTCTTTCTCCTTTTCTCTCTCTCTCCCTCTGCTCCCTCTCCCCTTCTGTCTGTCTGTCGGTCTGTCTCTGTTCCTGTCTCTGTCTCTCTCTGTCTCATTGTCTCTGTTTCTTTCGCTCTGTCTTTCTATCTGTTTCTCTCTTTGTGTCTCTTATCTTTCTTCTCTTTTCTCTCTGTATGAAGTGGGGTGTTTGTCTGAAAGAAGACTGATCAATCTAACCCCTGGTGAGTTGGCAGAGAGGCCACTCATATGGACCAGCAGATGCAATCATGCTACAGCCTGTGATATATGGATTTTATGGAGATTTTTAAGGGATCGGGTAATAAGGCTGCTCCAGTAAATGGTGTGGCAGAGCAATAAAAGATCAAGGCAATAGTATAGATTGCATCTCCAAATGGCTTGCAGAGACAGCTGCAAGCTTAGCCACTAAACCTTATCTCTGGGTGCGGCTGAGAGGTGGTGGATCTGGGCTATTGTGCTGCCCTCCCATACCCTCACCCCTTAACAATTCTTTAGAAATGTTTTCATGGTCAGGTACCAGTGATTGTATTTTGTGAGCTTTCCCCCTTTCCCTATTCTGAAACTAGTGAATGTGTTTCTATCCTTACTGCTTTGGACTGTTCTGCTCTCAGGGGAGAAATAACTGAATGGAGTTATGCTTTATGCATAGCATGCTTTCACAGTCCAGAGCCCAACAGGCTGCCACACACTCCTGGGAAGCTCCGTAAAAATAAATGGAGTACATGGGTGTCAGTCGTTTCTTGCCTCCTACCCTTCACCATTTTTCTGTCCTTTCCGATAGAATGTTCAGTCTCTTTCCAGGACCAAAATATTTGCCAATATTAGAGCTGGGCAACCTTACCAATGGACAAATATAATGAGGAATGGAGGAAAGTTAGACTAGTTAGCATCCTCGGGGTTATTGGCTGTGCCTCTGGATGACATCTCCTTCCGTTGTTAGCCATGTTGACTTTGGTCTGTGGCTCGTGAGCTCAGCTGGTCTGGCCAGTGTGTTCAAGAAGCCGAGTGGATTGTCCAATGTAGGCTTCAAGTCTAATATGTGCCAGCTTGTTCTGTTCTACTCCATGGCTACAGATTCAACCACAAGACCAGACCAGCTCTCTCATAAATTCTTCTGATTTTTTTTAAAAGGAGGAAATCTTGAAGAAAGCTCACTGGATTGAGTCAGGAAACCTGGTTTCTAGTTCCTCTGCCACAGTCTGATTTTGTAAATTTGTACAAGTTCCTTTCCCTTTCTGTGAGTAATATGTAAAATGTGGTGTTTGGACTGAATATCACACATTCTGTGTGTGTGTGTGTGTGTGTGTGTGTGTGTGTGTGTATGTGTGTGTGTGTGTGTAGGTGAGTGGGTGGGTGTGGGTATGACAAACAGAGAGAAATAGAGTCAGAGAGAGGAAATGGATTATCTCAGCCATCCAAACTAATAGAAGGCAATAGTTCTGCCCTTTACCACCCACCCCCTAATCCAGGAGATACTTCTCTGATGCAGGTCAGTAATGCTGTCTTTGTGGACCAAGGATATCATTAAGAAGTGCCTATTTTACCTTATGATTTTGAGTGCTCATTGATCTTCATTATACTTGGGTGAAAATCGCTGAGTGTTAACCCTAGCAACCTCCTTTCTAGCCCATTCCCTTTAAGTTTTTGTTGTTGCTGTTGTTTAATCTCTCACTAGCTTAAGAAAAGAGAATCTCAATCCTCTTCACAGATGTGGAAGCTCATTTCCCTATGTTCTTATACTGACATTAATAGATAGATGACATTCCATTGTTCCATCCAAGGACTGGTATAAAGGATGGTAGAAAATTGAATTCTGTAAAATTGGCTATTCACTACATGTCCACAGTGATTAATTTACAAGTAGTAGATTTTATATTGTGCTGTTTGATTGTTTGCTTTGTCTAAATCTGTGATTTTCTCAATGTGAGGAACTCCTGACCTGGACAATTCCTCCACTAATGCAAAATGACCACTCATTTGTAACTTATGGTCTTAGAAGGTTGACTGGGATCACTGACTTGTAAATGACTTGTCCGGGGTCTCACAGCTAGCATATGTCAGAGGCAGAATTTGAACCTAGGTTTTCCTGACTCAAAGACTGGCTTATTATCCCATGATGTCTCAATAAATATTTCAAATAAATTGTATTTACTTGATATGCAGTTCTATTAGATACACATGGAAGATTTTATAGCATGGTTATTGTATGTTAAATGAATACTGACTGGTTATTAAAGCATGTGCTGAAGGATTAATTATGCAATAAAAACCTACACAATATCTATCATAGGAGATTCTCAATAAATTTATTCATAAGGATAATACAAATTGATTTCACCAAGTGAGTTTGGAGAAGAGAATTTTGGGAGCAGTTATTTGAGCAGAGGCCTGAGACCAAAAGACATGAACTTTTACCTTGAATTAATATTTTCACCTATTATTTATCACTATTCCTATTTCTCTTGTCTAAAGAGATAGAAATAATATATTTGTAAACATTTGGAGATCTTTGACTAAAAGCTGTCAATGTCATGTAATTTACTTGCCATTAGAAGGACAATTTGCCATCTTTTAAGAAAAGTGAACAGATTCTGCAAACTATAGCCAGTGAACTTGGAGAAGATCATCAGAGAGATAGCTGGAATAAATCTAGAAGGGAAAGTGGTATTATAAAGAGCTAGCATGGCTTCATCAAAAACAGGTCATGCCAGAGTAACCTCATTTCATTTTATGACAGAATTATTAAAATAGGAGATAAGGAGAATGATTTTGAGATAGTTTATCTAGATTTTAGCAAAGCTTTTGATAAAGTACCTCATACAATTTTTGTAGAAGAGATTGAGAAATATGTATCAGATGATAGAATTAGGCAGATTCAGAACTGGTTAGATGTTTGAAATCAGAGTATTTAATGGCCCATTGTCAGTATAGCATGAAGTCTCTAGTGGAGTACCCCAAAGATCTGTATTTGCTCTTGTGTTATGAATTTTTTTTTTACAGATGATTTAGACTTTGATGGTATGCTCATCAAATTTGCAAAGAAAAATGATGGGAGGGAAAGCTAATACATTGATCAACAGTCAAAAAAACAAAAGGACCTTGGCAGGTTAGAGCTCTGAGCCAAATATAAAAATGATGTAATTCAAGAGTGGGGGTAAATGTAAGATCTTAACAGGTACAAAAAATCAATTGCACAAGTTACAAGATGGGTGAAATACCATTAAATAGCAGTTCTGAAAATAGTTGGGATTAGAGCAGGCTACAAGTTTAATGTGAATCAACAGTGTTATGTCACAGCCAAAAAAGGTAATGAAATTGAGTAGCATTTAGAGAGGCATATATTTTAGGAATAAGGAGATTGTATTAAGCACTCTACTCTGCCCTGGTCAGACCTCATCTGGAGTACTTTGTTCAGTCCAGAGCACCATAGTTTAAGAAAGGCATTGAATAGTTGTAGAGCAACCAAAATAATGTTGCTACTTCAAGCCCATGTCATGAGGATAAGTTGGAGGAACTGAACACATTTCACCTAGATAAAAGAGGCTTCAGAGAGCACATGAGATCTATATTCAATTATCTGAAGGACTATCTTGTGAAGAAGGGATTAGACTTGTCCTATTCAGCCCCAGAAGGCAGATCCACAAACAAAAGATGAGAGTTGGAAAGAGACCACTTTAGATTTTATATCAGGAAAAACTTCTTGGCAATTAGAGCTGTCCATAAGTAGAATAGGCTGTCTTAAGAGCCAATATGTTCCTCTTCCTTTGAGGTCTTTCAGCCTAGTTTGGGTGAGCACTTGTCTATTTTACAGTGGGGAACTCCTCTCAAGGATAGGCTATAGAAGTTCATCCTTGAGGTCCCTTCCAAATCCCAAATTCTGTCATTCTGTGACATTAACAAATGGTGCTTTAGTATTACTCTGAGGTATACCCTTTCCCTTACCCCAAGTCATGGCTATATACATCTGAACCATCCTGGACAAATGGATGGCAGAGGAAATTCCTTATCCTTCCTCGGTAATTAATACCAGTATTTTGCAATGCCTTCCTTAGACTTCTGCTGTAGTTTTAAATTTATTTCTTCTTTTCTGGCCATAAGGAACTCAGAGTTTTGGGGCTACACGTGATTCAGACTAGGCTTCTGGCAGTAGATGTTGAGTATTGAAACAAAAAGAGAAACTCATAAGTCATTCAACAGTTAACAAAAAGATTTAACCATGGGATAAACCTGTCATGATGCTTACCATATACAACCTCCTTTCTGAGCTTCCTGAGGAAAGGAACTATGAAACTCTTTTGTACTCCATAAGGCCTCAAATAGCAGAGGATATGTAGTAAGTGCTTAATAAATATTTGACCAAATGATTAAAACAGTAGTTCTCAAAGTGTGATCCAGGGAATTCTGGGAGTTTCCCAGATTATTTCAAGGAATCTGTAAGGTCGAAATATTTTTATAGTTCTGAGATATTTTAAATTCTACTAAAGCAAATATTGACAGATATAAATAACACATATGAACAAAAACTCTTGGAGAGTAGGGGGAAGGTACAACAGTTTTTAAGAGTGTGAAAGTATCATGAGGTTTTAAAAGTTTAAGATCCACTCGGTGAAAGAAGGCTGTCTCACACAACCACAACCACAAAGATTCCTTTACTGAACTATATTCACAGAACAAGTCATGAGGCACTCTATCCCATAGATATATTCCAAGAAGTTTTCTTCAAGGGGTTATCTGGAAATCCAGGCCTGGGGTTTATCCAGTAGAATGTGAACTCCTTGAAGTCAGGGAAGTGGTAATTACAAAGATTGAGAAAGGTTTCATTGAGGACAGGTCATAAAGAGAGTAACCTCATTTCCTTTTCTTGGCAGGATTGCTAGGAAATAAGGGGAATGTGCTAGATACAATTTACCTCGACTTCAGCAAAGTTTTTGAGGCTCATTTTTGTATTTGTGGCCTTAGTCTAGCACAGTATCAAACACATAGTAGGTGTTTCATGATTCATTATCTTGTATTCTCAGAGACCCTAGCAATGACAGTGCAGGCAAGATGGAAGTTTAAACACTAGGAATATTATATATCTGGGGAGAGAAGTAGAAGGTGATACCTTAAAATCAGTAGCATCTGCCACCAGATGAGACTAGGTCTGCCAGCAAAAGGCACTTACTACTGTGCTTTAAAATATTTGTACAATCTTTCTGGTTTATTCAGCCCAAATATGAGGCAAAGACTTTCAGCCTTTCAAGAAAGCATAGCCCAGACTATGTTTTTTTTTTTTTTTTTCCTTCATTCTAGGTTATGTAACCTCTAACTTAGTTAATGATATCTGTGAGTCCTGATTGGACCATGGGACCTACACTCAGGTATTATCATCCACTTGGGGCAGAAGCCCAAATCACAGACTAAACCAAATTTAAAAACAAGACAAAATAATAATCATAACAATAACCATCTGTATAGCTTTCTAAACAACCTATAAAGTGATAGTAAGCACCTTAGAGAAATTCACTTAGAAAAGTCAAGAAATTGTTTCAATCATGATTGTCATCAGCTTCCCTTTCACCTGCTCATCCATCTTTATCAGCTTTTTAGGGACTAAAATCCAGGAAGACTTATAGAACATTTCCAGAGCATCCCTGTACACACACACACACACACACACACACACACACACACACACCCATCTTATCTGTGTTGCTTCCACTGAATGAGGTGATTAACTCCCTGACCTGTAGAGCTCTAAAGTGACCTCGGAGAATAGATAGAATCTTGTTATCTTGTAATGAGTTTTATAGCTTATTTCAGTACATTTCAGCCATGTTTCTCTAGTGATTAGGGCAATTATCAGTCCATGCATTTCAGGATTATGAATTATGGAGCTTTCTCCAGATACTGAATGAAGCTTGGGAATGCTCGATTCATTTCTTATCTTGTTCGATCATTGTTCTTTCTCTCACATTCCCCCTCCCTTCCAACTATCACCAACCAATTTAGTCTTGCTGCCTATTTGTGGCCCTCTCCCTTCTGCCTCAATCTTGAGTTCATAGCAAATTCTTAGTCATCAGGTGAATGTGAGTTACAACCCAGCAAATACATGGAGGGAAAGAGTTAATGAATGGTCAGCAGCCTGAATCTCTACAAGAAGCAACAATGAGAATTCATTTAGAGTTAAGCAGGAAAATGGAAAAGTACCAAGAACAGCAAATCTAAGGAAGGATCCAAAAGCAAAAATCAAGTATGAACAAGTTGACTACAGTGAGAATCTGAAATGAGAACAACATGAACATAGAAAACTCAAATTCAAAAATCAAAAACAAAGAAAAACTCCTCCAAAAAGCATAAAGTAGATAACTGTGGAGACAAATTGAATGATGAAGATGACTGGACACTGTGAAATGAATAACTTAGTGTGTCAAAAAGAAAGGTTACCTTAAAAGGCACAGTTCTGATAGTAAAAAAGACACATAATTCTGAGTTAAGATCCCCCAGGTCTCAGTGCAACATTTTTAGTTGTAAATTTCTAAACAACTAAGGTAATGTCTCTTCCAAGCACTTGATTGGAATGATGGTGAACTTATCTCCCTTTTTGGGTGAAAGAAATCTAGCTGATTGTGTGACCTTGGACAAATCACATGTCTCAGGTATTTAATTTTCACTTTTGTGAGATGGGACTCATAGGATAGCGCTATAGATCAAGAGCTGGAAGGGACCTCAGAGGCCATCTCACCCAGTATCTGCGTTTTGACAGATGTGGATAAGGTTCAGGGAAGTTAACTTGCCTAATGTTACAGGTACTAAGTAGCAGAAGTAGGTGAATTAGATGGTATCTAAGTTCCCTTCCAACATCATATGACTCAATACAGCAGTGTTCAGAGAGATATCCTTATGTCCTTGATGAAAATGAAATGATCTTAAATTGCCCCTTTGTGGAGATTACTGGACACCAGAGATAGTACTGAAGAGGGACTGCTTGTGGGGGAGGAATAATGGTAAGCAAAAGTAGGGAAGAGAGAACTTCATTTGGGGTATGCATACTACTTTTTTGCTCCTAAAGTTTATGGCTAATATTCTTACCATTCACCCTTCTACCTTTCATGTACTTTAAAGTGTTACTTATAAAGGTACATAAGCATCACAAAAGAAGGTTGTATATTATGCATGTGGGGTGGTTGTGTCTGTGTGTCTGTGTGTTGTGAGTGGATAGAGTGTCAAGACTGGGTATTCTTCTGAGGAATCCCAATATTCTTCACCACTGGACTCTGTCTTCTTTCGTGATATGGATGATGAAAATAGAAGTCATCACCACTCTGCCACTTTAGTACGCTAAACATGAATTATGCTTTCCCAAAATAATTCCCTTTGCCAATATTATTCATTCTGCAAAATGACAATGTTCCTTTTCCATGCTTTCCTATTCATTCACAATAAAATCTTTTCCATACTTAGAGATAACTCAAACTCATGTAGCCTTCTGATCTCCCTACCTACTCTTTTCCTACCTACTCTGATTTTCACAAATATTATACTTCCTTTATGAATTCTTTCTATTCCATTTGATATTACAATCTTTTGGTTTTAGTGGAAGGTAAGCTCCTTGAAGACAAGAATATCTCTACCAATCCCTATCATAATGGTTTCAAATAATAATTAACAAAAATTTTTTCAATTGAATTGAAGCCTAAATTCCTTCCTTTCCCTTCCTATTAGGTAAAAAAATATTCTTTTTCCTGGTCTTAATGTTATATTTTTCATTGGGAAGGATGGGCCCAATTGGGGCTATTCTATCTCTTGGAGGGGCAGGAAAGGGGATTTATTTATAAACCTCATTTACATCCTGGTTGATGGGGCAGGTGCAATTGCTGCATCTGGGGGAACTGAGATGAGAGCTGAACTTCATTCAGAGCTTAGGGACTTATGTTTCCCCCTGGATAATATGCAGCTGAGATTCAAGAGGTTGTTGATGCTATTTTTGGGACCCTCTCTTTGCTGCATCTGGCCTTTAGTAAAGGGAGAAGAACAGGGCCTCATCTTGTTGATTAGATTTATGGAATTTAAGAAAAGTTGAATTGAAGATACTTGGTAAGACTGGAGAAGAGAAGCCTGGAGGATGGGGTATAATAGATATTTCAAGAATCTAAAAAGACTGAGGGATTCAAAGGAAGGGGAATTAGACTTGGCCCCAAAAGACACAACCAAAAGTATTGGGTGCAAAGCTGCAGAGGGAAATTTCAGGATAAACTTTCTAACATCTCTATTTGTTAGTGGAATGTTCTGTTTTTGCACAGGAATGTTGTCTCTTTGAAGGCTATTAAGTTTGGGTATTGTGCAATTACCTATTAGAATTTTTTTTTTTTTTGGTTTGTTTGTTTGTTTGTTTGTTCGTTCAGGGGACCATACATTAAAATTGATAAATGATATCCCTTCCAATTCTAAAACTACAAGATTCCGAGATACCACAGTTCTTAAGACAAGGTGTTTTGAGAAAATTCCCAGCCTAGAACATCTATATAATGGCATATTGCTTTCATGTTTTCTTTGTTGCTTTCAAGCTCCATCTCATAATTCTTGACTTGGGGCTTTACTTCTTCCTGAGTGAGCAAAACATGGTGTTGATGTATCCCAGAAATACTGAACACAGGTTTTTATTTCTTCTAGACCACAAAGATCAATAATGAAGACAGGAAAAATTTCTCTTTCTGGGAGTAGTGCATTAAAATTGAAATAAAACTCAATGTAGTGGAATCTAGCTGAGGTGGGAAGGAAGAGAATGAAAATAGTCTATTCGTTTTAAATTCCACAACCTACACTTTTGTTTACATGTGCTTGAAACTGTCAGACCATCATTACACTCCAACCCAGAAGTGGCCTCAGGGCTTGGAAACATGGTCTCACATATAAGTTCACATATACAAAACACCCTTGATGTTGGAATTTAGAAATGTAAAGATAATGAACAACAGTGAGTAATTGGGGGCCAACCTAAATTTTGAGTAGAATATAGTACAGAATTTTCTTGAAAACAAATCAGTTTTCAGGAGCAAATTCTCCCAAGATCCTCATTACTTCCTCTCATGTTTTAAAACTAAGTAGGAGCCTTCTCTGCAAAAGGATGCTTGTAGAAGATGAAAGAGCTGGAAAGAACTGGGTGATGCTGTTGGGGAGGCAGCAGGAGTTTTTCAGATTTCACAGTATGTAATTCTGCAGAAACTTGTAAACAGTAAAAGCATAACCAAAGGAAATTCCAATGATGTTTTCCCTTAGTTTTAAACAGGAAAAGCTATTCTTGCTCTTGCCAATCCAGTGATTCCTAATTGAAATCCTAAGGAAGCAGCCAAAAGAATTAAATGTTACACTCCGACTTCTTCCCGAAATCTTCTGTTTTACTGGAAAAGAGCTGACCACTTCTCATCTTGCTGCATCTGGATATGAAACTCTATGTGTACTGTCCCAGATCTACATACCACCTTTTCCTTTTGGTCCCCAACTAATGAATGATTTAGCAGGCAATGGAGATAACATAGCGTTGATGTAAAGCACCTGAGTTCAAATTGCAGTTCAGCTATTTACTACTTGGGTAACTTCAACAGGCCTTCATCTTCCTATCTATAAAATGAAGGAGTTGGATCCCACCTCCTTAAACTATGGTTATATATAGGGTCTTGCAACTAAATGTGGGGGTTGCAAAATCAGAATTTGTTATCAGTGAAGTTTTATTTGTATACCTATTTCATATTTCTATATACTTTGGGGGTCACATAAAATGTTTTGGGTGAAGAGAGGTCATGAATGGAAAAAGTTTAAGGAGCTCTGTATTAACTGACCTCTTCCTCGAAAATTCATATTTCTGTAATACTTGTTTGCAAAGTATTTACCTAATAGAGAATCTTGGGGATAGATAGATTATTTTTTATTATTAACTTATCTAATGCAATAATCATACTAACATGCATTTAGTGCCAAATGTGTGCAAGGAATAGCCCATTCTAGGCACAGCAAATACACACCAAAAAAAATTCCTTCTTTTGAGGAGCTTTGATTCATTTTGTTTTTTTGGAAGAAGAAAGAGGGGGGAAAATAAAATATAAATAGTTAATTAGAGGAGTGGGAGAGAGCATTTGAGAACCCAAAGATCTTCCTGTAGGCAGTGACATATGAGATGAACCTTGAAGGAAGATAGGGATTCTCAGAAGCAGAAATAAGAAAGGAGGGCATCCAGGTCTGTGGAAAGGCACAGGAAGGATAGTCATTCAACCTTGTTGAAACACAGAATGCCTGATGGAAATCATGAGAAATGAGCTCCCAACTTCTGAGTCCCAGGAGGCTCAGGGCCTCTGGTACCTTTGGCATGTTGAACATGCTTGGGATTGGTGATGGAACTGCTCAGGATCTTAGATGGATTTGGCTCTTTTGCTATAAGCTCTGGCTTCCTGAGGCTTGTCTTCTCTAAGATGTAGTCTCCTTTGGTACAGGCCCTTACTGCCTCTGGCTCTTTGAAATTCGGGGTCTTTTATTTAGGTTTTAGTCCCTGGTAGCAGAGGGGAATGACTGCCAGTGATGATTCAGTCCCTGAGAGCTAGATTAAACTCATGTGCTCAGTGGCAGCTGCATAATCTCATTCCAAGATGGTGAGGAATGAGATGCAAGTGCTCTGTTGTCTAAAACTGTTATCAATGACTCGGCCAAAGTCATGGATGGAATACTTATCCAAGTTGTCACGTACTAGATTAAGACAACAGGTCAGGACTGTATGGGAAAGAAGAAAGAACAGTGGATCTAAATTCCTATTTTAAAATCTATGCATCCCCAGGCATGCCAACTAAAACTTCTACGTTCCTTTTTGGATCTAAACTATGATTTTAATGATTGATCATGAGTCTCACTGAAAAGGCCATGTAATGTTATAGGTTTTAATCAAATCAACCCAATACAATGTACAAACAGGAACATCTGGAAGCTGTTTAAAAGAACATCCTGAAAGATGGGAAATAGAAAAAAAATGCAAGAAGGAAATCGATTGTTACCATTTTCTATAAATGTTTAAACAATGTAAAGCAATTGGCCACAACAAGGTGGCCAATATAACCCAGAAATTGTCTGAGCTAGCAAACATTTGATCTCCTTGTCAAGAAGGAAGAGAAGCTTGGGGAGTCAAAAGCAAAACTGGTTTTGAATGTAAACTTCTTTGTAAAAGTATTTGGAAGAGAATGACAGGAGATTGCAAGAAGTATTGCTTCACAAATAGAGAAAAAGCAAGGAAAGCAAAAATATGCTATAGAAAGTTATGAGGGATATCATCCCAAACTGAGGCATATCATCCCCAAAATGGTCCTAGATGGCACTGGCATAAAGACAATGAATTAGTGGAAATTTTGATCAATTCACTTCTATAACTGTATATTTTTATCATTTATGACAGAGGAACCACAATTGGAACCTAGTACCTCTATATAAGATTTACTATACAAATGGCACAAATGGAGATAAAGTTGGGGATAGGTGAATTAGAACAAGTATATTCTGACGATAAGTAGGTGATAATTTTAAAAGCAATGAAGAAAAATTTTACAAGATATCTCAGAAAGGAAAATGCCAAAAGAATGAGGGGAAAACACACACACATGTGAGAGAACATAATATAAATATATATATATATATATATACATATACATATATATATATACATATACATATATATAAATAAATAACATAAAAATATATAAATTTTTTTGAAAGAGATGTATCAGTCTAGATAAAGGCCACCTATTTCTCTCTAAAACCATAAAAAACTTCGATTTAGGTCTGGAAGGAAACTTAGAAGCCACTGAGTCCAACTTTTTCATTTTTTGAGTAAGGAAACAGGCAAGTTGAATGTCCAGGGTTACTAAACTATAATATATGTGTGTGTGTGTGTGTGTGTGTGTGTGTGTGTGTGTGTTATTATTATATAAATGGTATATATAGCTAATAAGTGCATAAATTAGAATTAGAACTTGTCTTCCTTATTCTAAGTCCCATCCATTATATCTCTCAAGTGCCATTAACTTGATTTCTACAAACCTCATATAATTTATAAGGATACTCTTAATAAGAGAACAAAAGTGATGTCAAAGATAACAGGGATAGGGCAGCTAGAAGGCACAAAGTATAGAATGCCTATCCTGAAGTCAGGAAAACCTGAATTCAAATTTGGCCTCAGATACTTAACACTAGCTGTGTAATCCTGGGCAGGTCACTTAATCCCAATTGCTTCACAAAAAAAGAAGAAAGATAACAGGGTTAAGAAGCATCACTAAAGTAAATTTACTTGAATTGAAAAATATATTTATAAGTATCTTTTATAATGTATGTATATAATATATTTCATATGTTCAGTATATGTATTTTTCATTAAAAGTTTGTATGTATGTATGAATGGATGTAGCTAAATGGAACAGTAAGTAGAGTGCCACCTGGAGTCAGGAAGTCTCATCTTAGTGAGTTCATATCTAGTCTTGAACATTTGCTAGCTGTTTGACCCAAAGAAATTCATTTAATTCTGTTCAGTTTTTTTCATTGTAAAATGAGCCAGAAAAGGAAATAGCAAATCAGTATCTTTGCCAAGAAAATGCTAAACAGGGTTACAATGGACATTAATGAAAAGAATAAACAACAATGAATGAAGAGAAAGAGAGAGAAAGAGAGAGAGAAAGAGAGAGAGAGAGAGATGAATAAATAAAATTAGAGATAAAGAGAATAGATAGATAATCAGCAGATAAATAAATATAGATAGATAGATAAATGGATGGATAAATGGATAGATGAATGGATAAATAGAGCAAGGTAGGGATTTTTTATTTTTTCCTTTCAAAGAAATCACATTTTAGGGATGTGGTCTATATTCAAGGGAAGTCTGATTTTGAACCTTTATTTGACAGCTGGTACTCAAGATTTATAGCCATATAGGCTAAAATGCAGATATTCTAGAAGAACATTGAAGTTAACAGATCTGAATGAAGTTACTCAAAGAAGGTTTCATGGAAAAGGTGAATCTTAAAACAGGATTTTAAAAAAAAATTAAAAAGACATAGCTTGAAGGAGGAAAGGAGAAAACTTCACACAGAAAGCAAATCTCACTCATTAGCGTGACCCTGGCATAGCCTTTTACAGCATGTTAACAGTTTGGTTTAATACACAGAATTCCCTTATCTACTTAGCATATGTGCCTGAACGTGAAATGCATGATTAAAGTGGCTTGCACTTTCCCTTCCCTTCCCAGAATGCCTCTCACCCACTGCTTCTCACCAGCCACTTGTCTCTGGAGCCACGTGGGGCTGTGTGCTTGCTAGAAAGGCAGGGAATTGCAGAGATAGAGGATGGTATGTCTCTCTCTGGATGGTGAGGGCTGTGGATGAACACAGATTATAGAAGGCATGACTCTGTCATCCAGACTCAGGATAGAGGGAAACTTGGCAGAAGGCAGGCTAGGAAATGGATTTACAGGATTTCATTCCTCAGAGGGATGGCTAGGAGCATTTGGCCACCAATGGAGGGAGGTCAGCAAGATAGACAATAATGCAATTAAAAGCAAAATATTGAAAAGCACTTTTCTGTGATGAAAGAATCATCTGAGCTCTGCATTTGCACTGAGCTGATGATAGTACATGTCTCTCTCCAGTCTGCCATCTTCCCTCAGAAAATCATTTTCCCCCCTCAGACTTGCTAAAAGAGTGAAATATTTTCCATTTCTCTCGTGATAAATCTCCCAGGATGATAAGGAGTCAGAAAAAACAGGTTGAGAAATACTTGTAAAGTCAGACTCACTATGCCTGATTCCATTATGACAAAGGGAATTAAAATCAAAACCTCTCTATAAAAATATATTTTCAAATATAATGTGGAAAGGCTCATTTACTTCCAGTAATATTCAATTCAAAAGAATTCTAGGACATGAAAAGATTTTGTACAATCTCCTGGAAACATAGAATATTAGAGCTGGAAATAATTTTAGTGGTAATTAATCTGTAACTCTCTTTACAGAAGAGGAAACTGAGGTCTAAAGAATAGCAGCCACTTCTACAAAATCACACGACTAGACTATAACAGAACTAGAAAATGGACAAGGTCATATGTTTCTATAATGAGAGTTAAATATATCACCAGTATTTAGTGGACGCAGCCTGGTGGGAAAAAAGGATGAGCCTGGAGTCAAGAAGATTGGAGTTCAAATTCAGTAATCAGTTGTTTGATCCTGGGCAAGTCACTTATTGTTTGCCTCAATTTCTTCATCTGTAAAGTAGGGATAATAGCACTACCACCAAGGGTTATTTCAAGAATAAAATGAAATATTTGTAAAGTGTTTTGTAAACCTTAAAGAATTACTAAATGCCAATTATTGTTATCATTTTCATTTTTTTTACTACTATCTTTTCACTACATTTCACTGGCTGTACCTGGATCTCTATTTGACAGGTCCAAGAGCAGAGTTGGTAAGCAAAGATGGCTGATAGCCCAGGATATAGCTGAAGTTTAGGGAAAGGTAAGTCTCCTTTCCATCCCAAATCAGATGCTCTGCAGTAAAGCCCCTGAAGCACAGTATCTGAACCCATTGCAAGGCAAATGGAATACAATGCTCCTATGGCATGTAGTAGTATTTCCTTATTTCAAATCCTCAGGTAAGTAAGTGGTTTTCCCTGATCTCTTCAGAACTTACTCCTGTTGACTCCAAAGCTGATCTGAGCCCTTTCAACATCTCTTCCTGCCTCCAAAAATCCAGAATAATCTTGGGATTGTGACCAATATGTAGTACACTCCTGATGCTGTCATCAGTCTCTGATGTGAGAATCAAAGTTTAGGTTTCTCCCATCCTCCGATTTACCCACTTCTGACTATAAGCTAGGAGAAGGATCATAGTACCAAATGTCACATCCCTCTCCCGTCCTCATTATGCTTTTTAAAGGGAGTGGGGTGAGGAGGGGGACAGGATCATCTGAAGACTGTACAATAGAAACCTGGAAATGTGTGGGGCTATAATGTTGGGTATAAAAAGTGTGTTCATATTCCCCATCATTTCATGAGATTATCTGTTGAATCCAATTCTATGTTCAGAGGGCCTGGTTTCAAATCCCAGCTTGACTGACACAGAGGAATCATTTTTCTGATTATTTCCTTATATATAAAAAGAGACCGAGAGAGACAGATAGACAAAGATAGAGACACAAACACAAGCAGAGACACAGAGAGAAAGAGAAAGAGACAGAGACAGAAAGAGAAGCACTGAGGAGACAGAGACAAGACAGAGATAGAGAACAACAGATAGAGAGAAAGAGAAAGAAAAAAAGAAAGAAAGAAAGAAAGAAAGAAGGCAGGAAGGAGGCAAAGAAAAAGAAAGAGATGGAGGGAAGGAGAATGGAAGGAAGGAAGGAAGGAAGGAAGGAAGGAAGGAAGGAAGGAAGGAAGGAAGAAAAGAAGAGAGGGAGGAAGAAAAGAGGGGAGGAAGAAAGAAAAAGAAAGAAAGGAAGAAAGGAAGGAAGAAAAAGAAAGAAAATGATGTTAGACCTTATAGTCCATAATGTCACTTTCAGTTGTATGATTCCATGAGCCTACTGGGGGAAAAAGGAATCATAGAGTAGGGTTCTGGATTTGGAACCAAGGTCAGAGTTCAAATCCCCTTTCAGGCACCTACTAGTTAAGTGCTCCCTCATCTGTAAAATTATGGTCTCTAATATTCCCCTACAACTTTGAATCTAAAATTCCATCACTCCTAGGCAGGTAATTTTCATATCTATTTTGAGGCTCCTTAATCCACCTCTATGTCTGTATTAAACTGCCCACCAGAACAGTGAGGATAGTTACCAGCATAGATCCTGTAGCCTCATCCACATCCAAAACAAACCACCCGACAGTTATCAGAGGACACATCTAAGTCCCAAGTGCCCAGATGCCTCCAGTTAGCTGTTACTAGCTACAAGCCAATAGAGGTAAGTGACCAAAACACCCCAGGGAGTGTCACATCCTGCCCTAAGATTGGGCTGTTGGCTAGCCCTCAAGGAAAGAGGTCTTGGAATTTGTTCTCAATCAGTCCGAGCCCTGGGCCCTTTTCAGTCATGACAATTGTACATGGCAGTAAATAGAAAAGGCAGGGAGCTCCGTAGGGATATATTTTCAGCAAAGAGTAGCAGTGAGTCTATATTTTGTGATTTTATATGCACACGTACATGGATACACATATGTACATACCCAGAGTACATGGGGCTTTCTGATAGATCTCCCTAGGCCAGGCTTGTTGAGGACAAAACAAAACCCCTGTAAGGTGTCATATTAACAGGTTCCCAGTATTGATAGAATCATCCCTTAATTCACTCTGAACAGTGCCATTTAATTACCTTGATTCATGCTTTGTTTTGCTAAAGTGAATGTCACAAATTGAGCGGCTCCACTCTGAAAATAAAGTTGGCAGCTTGAATGTTTTGGTAATAAGAGCTGAAATGTGATCCATCTCTCTCCCTGGTCCCTGTTCCCATTCTCCCCCTTCTCTGCTTCCTTTCCTTTCTTTCTTTCTTTTTGTTTCTTTTAAGTATAAAATATTAATTTTGAGAAGAAATAAAATGAAACCCTCTGGAGATGGAGTCTAAGAAACAGAGACATAACCTGACTTAATTAAGACGTCATTATGCTGAAAAACCCATACTAAAAGTTTCCATGTTTTAGTATGAAAAGAATAGCTTTTAGAGAAGTCAAATCAGGTAATGTTGAGAGATCTGAGGAACTAGGAGAATCTGTTGCATGGTATAATGGAGAAAAAATGTAAAAATAAATAGTTTGTTTTTCCCAATTCTAACCATGAAGAGGTTAGAATGAGCACCTGGGAAATCCATGTTATCTTCTTCAGAAATGGAACCATCCCTGGGTGCATGTCACATGGGCATCCCTTATATTTCTCCATCCTGTGCCTGCTCAGGTGTCTGAAAAAAAAGCATGGGGAGAAGTGGGCCATGCAAAGAAGCTCCAGGGAGTGTGGTTAGCCCCCTGCTGCTCTCAGGATGGCAGCAACTAATTAGCCCCACAAATTTATGGGCTCTGGGGATGTGAGCAGATGGGTATTTAAGTTAACAGCAGATCCAATTTGTCCTCCATTAATTCCATAGTGATACCTGAGTTTATTGGAGTTTTATTTGGCTTCGTCTGTTTCAAAGTCAGTTCTCCCACTTCTCCCTATTTTTTGACAAACAACCATATTTTCTTGTACCTTCAAGGAAGATACATAGGATCCACTTTGATTTGCTTGGTTGAGTCTTCTCATGGTCTTTAAAGCATCTAACAGGATGGTTCTGCATGGATTTTAGTTCTAAATGTATTTCTTTTTCCTTTCCCTTTCTCCAATACACATAGGAAAGGAAAGTCTTTGATGAAGGAAAGAAATTGAGGTCTCACCTGCTGTGGCCAAATTCACTATTACTGTTGATTCAGCCTGCCTCCAAATATGGTAACTATAGATTTTACTCTGAGAAAATCACTTAATCTTCCCAAAATTCACTTTATTCATTTGTAAAGTGAGAAGGTTGGAAAAGCTGGTTTCAGATTGAGGAGTCTATAATTCACAGCACCCAAAAGACTTTAATCAAAGGTAAAACCAGGAATTCTTATTTCTGGAGCAAATTCCCCTGAGATGAAGGTAAGAAAGGTAGTAAGATAATCCTAGAGTATGAAATGAAATATATGTAAAACTGTATATAGAATTACATTACTATGAGACCAGGATTTATGGACTGAATAAGACTTAGGGTGGCTATGTAAGTACTGACCTTATTAGGGAAAAGAAAGAGTGACCTAGAAGTCCATAGATAGTAACAACAAGGATCTGAACAGACTGCAGTGAATTTTAATGGGAAAAAAATGGTTTCTGAACGATGGCAGCAGAAGGAAAGTCTGAAAGTGCCTCTGGAGATAAGGATCAGGCCAATCAAATGGTTTAAAAGACAGAGCATTGGACTTGGAGTTAGAAAGACATCTTCAATTGCTAATTGATTAATTAGTAGTGTAACTTAACTTCTTTGGACCTCAGTTTCTTTATCTATAATCCAAGGGTGCTTCTAATCCTAAATATATGATTTTAAGATCTGATGATCTTTTCTTTCCCATGTTTGTGAGCTGTTTTGACAAAAGGAGTGGCCAATCTTAGAGAGGGCTCCAAAGATGTCTTTAATAGAAATCTAAATTTCAATAAGTACCAGGATAAGAAAAGAATGTAAAAGAAAAAATCTAGGACAAGGGAGGAGTTTACACAAAATAGAAGGGAGTTTCAGAAAATATAGTGAAAAGAGAAAACAGGAAAAGTGTTAAATTAAACCTGAATTGGATGAGATATAGGGACAGATAGTAAAAAAAAAAATAGGTTTTTGAAGGAGGGAAAGGCAAGTGAGTCTTGGAAAGACAATTTAGTGTAAATATATTATCAATGAGAGACAATAGTCCCACTCTTCCTCTCCTCCAATTTCCATTATCAACAACCTTTTCTCCTAACCTGCACCTGTAATTGCCTTTCTTCCATCTTGGCAAACAGTAGGCTTTTAATAAATGTTTGTTCCTTTATTCTCCCTCTCTAAAATCAGAGTATTGTACTAAATAATAAAAGTAGTAGTAGCAATAATAATGATAGTAGTAGCAAGCAGCAAGAGCAGTAGGAAACATTTACATTGTTCTTTGAGGTTTGCAAAATGTTTTATATTACCTTATTTGCTTCTTAGAACATTTTGTGAGGTACATGTTATCCCCAATTTATAAATGAGGAACTTTAGTTTAACTTTAATTATTTTAATAACTTTTTATATTATAATATAACCTAATCACTTTAATCAAGCTTAATTTTAACTCATTTACTACTGAATTACCTGCTACATGAATAAGGAAATTAAGATAGAATTTCATTGTATTCCTAGACACACATACTCTTTTTCTTAGCACAGGACAACATATAATAATAGTTTGCAAACTTTAAAGTTCGCAAAGCACTTTGCATATATAGTCTGTCACAATAACTCGGTCACATAGGTAGTATAATTTTTCCCATTTTGCAGATGAAGAAAAGGAGGTTGAAAGAGATTAAGTCATTTTACCCAAAGTCACGCAGCATAAGCAAGTATCTGAGAAAGGATTTGAATTCAAGTATTCAATTAATTGTGTCACCTTGCTGTCTCTAGATGAGAAAACAGAAGCAAAGAGAGGGTAAGTTCCTAGAGCACAGTCACAGCTATTTAAGAATCTTAAGTACATTTCAAAGTCAAGATATCTCTAAAGTTATGATTCTATAATGTTATATTTTTACTGAGAATATACCAAGAGATTTTTATTATCAAGCTACCATCACACTCTCCCAGAAATAGAAGGATGAAGACCCTGTGTGAGATTCAGCCTAGCCCTAGGATGCAATATGATCGCTATGAGATCACTCTTGCTCAAAAGCTGTGTTGTTTAGACTAGTTTCAATTCTCTTAAAAGATGAAGCTTTCTATTGTGTGCAGGGTATTTGGAGTGACAACAAGAACTCACAATTCTTTTCAATGACATGACTATATATATGTATACCTTAGTTGCAAACCTTAACCCAAGAATAAAATATTGTTTGGTATTTTGATTTGTTGAGTTTGTTTTTAGCATTGTGGCCACCAGCCTGTGAAATTTATATTCTACTATGCTGCCAGTAGGACCACTATTTAAGGATAGCACATCACAGTGAGAATAACTGGACAGATGAGTAAAGAGAAGGCAGGAATAAAGGTCCTTTGGTTGTAGATGAGGAGGAAATAGGAGTTCTAGGATGTCAGGGCACTTAGTTAAGGTTTCCTCTGAAGGTACAAGTCCTATTCTCTTTCTCCCAGTCATGCATGCTGTCAATGAATCTTGTAATATCAAAGATTTCCCATGTGACCAAAGGGGAAAAGTTCATGTAAAAATTCATTGTAGATCTTTGAGGGAAGACAGACTGAATTTGGGAGACAGGGCACAGAAAGTAAAGAAAGCAATATTTCAAAAGTTGAACTTTGCAACTGATAACTGAGAAATAATTTACTTCAAGATGATTGCTCCTGAAGTGGCATGTTAGAGTAGAAAAAAAGTTGAGTTGGAAGGAAGAGACCAGAGTTCAAGTACTAGAATTTTTGTTTTATATTCCTATTGTGTGACCTCAGATAAGTCACATTCCTTTTCTAAGCCTTCCCTTACTCATTTTCCAAGTACAGATAAAAGCATTCTCTCAAACTACCTCATACTGTTTGTGCGAAAAAAGCATTAGAATTAATGACTTGCTAGAGAATTAACAACACTGATTTGGTTCAGAGAACAACTGAGGTTTTCTATAGCATAAACTTATTTTTTATTTTATGTTATTTATTCATCATTTGTTCATTTATTATGTATAAGACATGATATTTCATTGGAGATTCATTGGGAATCCCCAAGAAGCAAATTCATTCTACTAATAAAAATGGGTACTTTTTGTAGTTAGAGTTGTATTGAGAAATAGTTTCTTAAAGGACAGAAATGTTCTCTTTGGTTAGATGAAACTGGGGAAAGAACATTAGATTGGGAATGAAAAGACCTTTTGACCCAGTTCTGCCACAAACTATGTCACCTTGAGCAAAACATGTTATTTCTCTTGGCTTCAGCAAATGGGACATCTTTAAAAGGAGAGAGTTGGACAAGATGATTACTAGGGTTTATTTAATAATTGATTGATTGATAATGAAAAGATTGATTTTTCTCACAAACTGCCTATGAAATTGTGCAAAACTGTAGCAGCTCTTTATGTGGTGGCAAAGAATTGGAAAAGGAGTGGATGCCCATCAGTTGGGGAATGGCTGAACAAGTTGTGGTACATGAAGGTAATGAAATATTATTGTTCTATTAAAAATATGAATAAGCTGATTATAGAAAGGCCTGCAAATATTAACATGAATTAATGCTGAGTGAAACAAGCAGAACTAGGAATACATTGTACACAATAATAGCAAAAATGTATGGTGATCAACTATGAAAGGCATGGTTCTTTTCAGTGGTTCAGTGATCCAAAGCCATCCCAATAGATTTTGGACAGAAAATGCCTTCTGCTTCCAGAAGAACTAAGGAAACTGAATGTAAATCATTACATGCTATGTTCACTTCTTTTTTCTGTTTTATTTTTATCTCTCCATAGTTTTTCTCTTTTGCTCTGATTTTTATCTCCCAATATGATTCATAAAGCAACGTATATTAAAAATAAATAAACTTACTACCAAAAAGGTATCTTTGAAATTTCAGATTTGAGATCACTCCCAAACATCCCTAGCTTTACTTAAATAATCTCACATGTGTCCATCATTCAAACATTAGAAACCTTTATTTGAAACTACTTATAAAACTTTTAAGGCTTTATAAACTCTCATATTAGTAAATTACATATGCTCACTCTTTTTTTTCCTATCAAAGAGCAATTTTCATTGGTTTATCCTCAAGCTACTTTTTCTTAATATTAAAAAGAGCTATTGAAACAAAGCTCTTCCTGAATAAACAAGACTCTAACAGACACAAAGAAAGCTTATAGATTGTGAGTCTCTCCCACTAATCAATGTGTTCCCAATACGTCTCTCTTGGACCTTCTCCCTTTTCATTTTCTCACTTAGCAATCTTCTCTGCTCCATTTAGTTCAGTTATTATATCTATGTAGATAATTCTTCGATCTATTTCCCCAGATTTACTTAATCTAGTTTCTTGATTTATAGGCTTGCATCTTTGACTGTCTCCTAAACATCTCAAACTGCATGTTATATAACATAAACTCAAAGAATCCCAAATTGAACTTATCATCTTTCCCCCAAAACCAAATACCACTTTCAAACTTCATTATTACTGTGAAGGGTACTACTATCTTCTTAGTCATCAAAGATAGCATTCTCAATGCCTCTCTTGTATTTACCTCCAATAGCCAATCTTTTGTAAAGTTCTATTGCTTCTACCTTCACTATATCTTTCATTCATTCTCCTTTCTCTTCTATGACACTGCCAGCACATTGGTGTAGACCCTCATCATCTTAAGCCTGGGCTGTTGCCATTATCTGGTTGGTCTTTCTGCCTCCAATCTTGCCCTACTCCACTCTATCCTTAACTCAGTTACTAAAGTGATAATCTTGAGGTTAGGAGTCTGATCATGTTACTTGCCTCTTCAATGAACTTCAGTGGAGGGAACAAAGGGAGGAAAGAAGGATTTATTAAACTATTACTGTGTGGTAGTCATTGTGGCAAGCACTTTACAAATATTGTCTCATTTGATCCTCACAATAACCCTGAGAGATAGATGGTATTATTATTATTTCCATTTCATAGTTGAGAAAACTAAGGCAAGCAGAGGTTAAATAGTTTGTCCAGAGTCCCAAAATAACTGTCTGACACAGATTTTGAACTCAAGTCTTCCTGAGTCCAGATCAGGCTCTCTATGTGCTTCTAGGTGGTTCTGTTATCTCGAAGAAAAAAAAAAGGCTTTTAAAGTTCTTCATTACTTAAGCTCTTTCTAGAATTTCAACCTTATTGTACTTTATGCCCTTTCAAATACTCTCTAATCCAGAGACACGGATCTTTTCTATTCCTCACACACTTCACATGAGTCATTCTGTATCCCATAACTGCAGTTTTCTGCATCCCCATTCTTTACTCTTTTCCTGTATTTTTACAAGATTGAGATCCAATCTAATCTTCTATAAGAGGTTTTCCCATCTCCCATCTCTTATCACTGCTTCCCATACCTTTAGAATTACCTCTAAAGTATCTTGTATATATCTTGTTAGTATATGGTTAATTTTATGTTACCTCCCCTTAGAATTGAGTTTTCTGAGGGTAGAGACTATTTTTACCTCTCTCAGTATTTCCAGCACTTATTACAGAGACTAGCACATAGTAAATGCCCACTGACTTCTGCTTCATCTTCTAAAGCAAGGAGTGGAACCCTGTGGTTTGCTTGCCAGAGATGGCATAAAAGCCATTTTTCAGTGGTGTTTGGATTGATTTTAATAGCAAGTCAGCATATTCCCATACTCTCATTCTTTCTCCCCCATGGGAAGGAATATGATTCTCCACTTTAAAAGGCCACATTCCCTTGCTCTAGAGAATGGAAGCAAGAGTTCTGGACACATAAGGGAAAGCAAAAGAAATGATTTGTGTTATAGAATTTGGCCTCCTCATTTATAAAATTATTTAAGTTAATGAAAATGAAGGTCTACTTTGTAGCTAACATTTAAACTATGACCACTTTGCTTTAATATTATGAGATAGATAGATCATGGGCTCAGAAACAGAGCTTCAGAATGAAAAGGGATCTTACTGGTAACCAGTCTAATATTGAGCAATTAATAGATCAAAGAACACTTTTTAAGCAATATATGCAGTACTGCTTAAGAATTAGGGATACAAAAAGAAGTAAAAGATAGTGCCTTCCTTCAAGGAGCTGACAATCTAGGACACAGACTCATCAAACTCCACACTTATCTTTTTTAGGAAACCTTTCCTGCTCTGATGATGCAGGGGATTATGTTTTACTTCCACCCCCAAGTTTTTCATTCCACTTAGTTTAAACTTCCCTTTATGCACTAACCTAGACACCTTACAATAATCCAGGGCCTGGATGACTATTTGTTAGAGACATAACAGGCAGGAAAGGAGTATTTTAGTTTTGATAGAATAAATGGAGGGAATGTTGTCTGGAGAAGAGAAGATTCAAAAGGACATGGGAGCTGCTCATTAAGTGTTTGAAGGATAGTCATGTAGAGATTAAACTCATCTTTTTAACAGTTGCAGACAAAACTAAGAGAAGTAGTTGGGAATCAAAAGAGAAGATTAGGGTTGATTCCAGGAGGTAAAAAAGGAATAGATCTCTAAATTATTAGAGCTACCCCATCAAATAATGAGTTCTCCATCTCTCTCTCAAAAATCAGAGTTCAGTGCCTTGGTGAGAGTCACACAGCTAATAAGTGTCTAAGTTCAGATTTGAGGTCAGATTTTTCCTGACTATGAAGCCAGTGTTCTATCTACAGCACCATCTACCTAACCCTGAATTTTCTTTTGATGGACGCCTTCACTAGAGTCTGGATGACCATTTGTTAGAGACATAACGGACAGGAAAGGGGTATGTAGGGGTGGGTGGGTATCGGATTTCTTGTTCAGATACAGATTGGACGGGAAGGATATTGAACTCACTACTAAGTCTGAAAGTCTTATCAAGTGCATAACTTTTGAAGAAAACACTAAATTAGAACAATTTAAATCTTTGCCTCCAACACTGAACATGAATCAGTTCTTTCTTCAGGCCTGTTTTCCCGTAGTTGTGTTACTACTACTATTTTGGTTAATGACCCTGGTAATACTCCCAAAACATACCCAGGCATCCCATTCTTGTCATAAATTGTTAACAACCATTGCCAGTACTTTCAATTTCTCAAAGCTTTTCCTGTCCCTTTCAATATCATACAATTTTATCATCATAACAACTCAGAAGGAGGTGTGTTAGGAATCACCTTTATTTTAACAGATGAGGAAACTGAGACTAATTCGGTTCCATAAGGATAGGGACAAGTCCTGTGACTCTTAACTTCCACCCTTGATCTTTCTTTATTAGACCCTATTGCCCACATATATGAATTACAGTGATAATGTTCCTGGCTCCCTTTTAATCTGAGATGAGCTCTGGGTTGCTTTCTCATAGGTTTGTACTAAGGCACTTTTCATTCTCTCCCTTGAAATAAGATATACATGAGATACAGTTAGTTGGGGATGAAGGCACTGCCTTTGGGCATGGGCATATTCACATCATGCCTAATGTTAGAAAGCCTTCAACATTTTGAAAAAGAAACAACCATTGGTTGCTGATAAATGTTTAACAACCATTTTTCTATTTAAATATGTGTATATACACATATATAATACACACATGATACACGTTTAAATTTAATTTGCAATATTAATATTTACTTCATCAACTTCTTAAGCTTAGATAATAAAAAGTAAACCAACCCCTGATTTGCACTATTTGCCATTTGCTGATTTCCAAGATACAGATGCTTATGCTGAAAATTTAACAACTGACTCTCCTGAGCCAATTTGAGCTGGTTTCCACATATTTCTGGACTTAATATTACATTCAAAGACACAAATTCTCTTAAAATCACAGACTCATGGAAAGTACCTTGGAGAACCCCTAGTCTATCATTTCCCAAATTAGTTTTACCATAGAGCACATTGGGGTTTGAAATATTTCAACAAGATTCATTATGATTCATTCAGGAGTCTGAGGTTATGTGTCTGGGAAAGTTAAGCAAAGTAAAGGAAATAATGTCACTTTTCATACTAAAAAAATACTATAACATTTTATTAAAAAAACACAACAGGCTCCTTCTCCTATACCTTACAGTGATATGGAAGTGACTAGGTACTTGAAGGTTATATCTTTGTATCTCAAGCTCTGGTAGGTTTTGCCATGCTGGACAAACTTCAAGGGAAGTAGTTAATTGGGAAAGATTTTCTACAGTCATTAATTCTGAGAAAGGTCCTCTATCTAGGTCATGTAAAGAACTAATTCAAATATATAAGAAGAGGAAATATTCTCCAATAGTTAAGGAGTCAATAGATAGGAACAAGCAGTTTTCAAAGAAGGAACTTCAACTTAGCAGCAATTATATGAAAGAATATTTCAAATACCTAGTAACAAGAGAAATGCAAATTAAAACAATTCAGAGTTTTCACCTTATATCCAGAAAATGAACAAAATGGCAAAAATAAAAATGGCAAATGTAGGATAAGCTAAAGGCAGGCACACTAATGCAATGTTGGTGGAGTTCTAAATCAATCCAGCTAGTCTAGATTCAAATTGATTTGAATTTGAAATTACACAAAAAAAGTCATCAGACTGTATATGCCCCTTTTACCCAGTAATATAATATACCATTATTAAATATTTATCTAAAGAATGTCTCTGGAGAAGGAAATGGCAGACCACTTCAGTATCTTTGCCAAGAAAACTCCAAATAGGTTCCTGAAGAGTCAGGCGTAACTGAAATGAGTGAACAATGAAAATAACCAAGGAAGTCAAAGACAAAATGAAAGATGATTTTATCTAGGTTTCTAGCTTTATATATTTCTATGTGTCTATCTATACACCTATATGTGTGTGCATATATATATATGTATATATGTGTGTGTGTGTGTATATATTTATGTACAAATACTTATGTACTAAAACATTTTTGCTACTCCAAGATGATCAATATATATGCACACGCACACATATACATACATGTATACACAAATGTGTATACATGTATGTGCACATATGTATATGAATGCACATATATTAATCAACATTTTTGCAGTAGTAAAAATTTGAAGAAAAATTGGTGCCTATCAATTGAAGAATGGATGAACAAATTTTGGTACATAAATATAATTGATTAGCATTGTACTGTAAGAAATAACAAATATGAAGAATTAAAGGTAACTTGGGTAGGATTATATGAACTGATGCAGAATCAGAACAATTTACTTGATGATCACAATATAGTGACTAATCATGATTTCAAAGAGCTAATAGTGAAGCATTATTATTGCCTGTCTCTCAGTGTTAGTGGCTCATTATAGGTATGGAATGAAACAAACGTTTTTCAGATTTTGCTAGAATGATGATTTGTTTTGTAAAACTGTAGTTATTTGTTACAAAGTAGAGTTCTCTTAGGGGCTAAGGGAATCATTAGGAAGGCAAAATGATGTTTTTTTGAAGAGTATCAATAAAATATTTTTTAAAAGAGCAAGCGACAGAGTACATGCAATAGTTTGTGCTTACTTTCTGAGGATTAACTTGATTGAGAATAGAGAAGTTTGCCATAATTAGATTGATTGTTTAATAATGACTACTTCATGGTGCTACATAGAATAAAGAACTATTTCTCTTGGATATGCATGGCCTCTTTTTCTTCTTCTTGTTTTATTTGTTCCTTCTTTTTTTTTTTTCTTCTTTTCTTCCTCCTCTTCCTATTTCTCCTCCTCCTTCTCCTCTTCCTCCTTCTCCTTACTTTTCTCCTTCTCTTCTTCCCCTTCTCCTCCCCATCTTCATATTCATATTTATCATTATTTCACTATTATTATTATTATTATTATTCATCTTCCTCTTCTGTCAGTGTCTGAATGACAGAAAAGGAGGCAGAAATTTATAAGAAATCTCATAATTTTTAGACAGTCTGGAAACATTCACTTAGTTGTTAGTACTCTAAATGTGAGATCATTGTCCAGTGACCCACAAGGAGATGTGTTACAAAAGGAAATGAATTCTGTTAATGTTGACAATCATAAAAATGACAAGGAGGGATAACTGATAGACAGTTGACATGTTCCATTGTTATCCATATAATGTCAGGAGATGTAGAAGAAGTACCCCAGTATGGTTAAGTGGACCTCTCACAAAGGATTTCTAGTTAGATAAGGATAAAAGTTGCCCCTGGAGAGGGGAAATGAATACATTTTGATCTCTACTCTTCTTATATTGATGAAATAACAGACCATTCAAAGTATTAAAAAGAAAATGCTATAGGGAAAAGCAATGTGGTTCTAGAATCAGCTTTTTATTTCATTTCCTATGCAAATATGGACAAGTCTTTTAACATCTATCTCTGAGGCTCAATTTGTTTTGAAATGAAATGAAAGGATTGGATTACATTATTTCTAAATTCTTTGTAACTTTCAATGATTTGAACAATCTAAAAAGTCATGCTAATTTCATACTGTTAGCATCAGAATTTCTTCATGGAATCCATACTATCATTGGGTAGAAAACCAAGGTTCAGTGGATACGTATTTTTCAAAAGTCTTGGTCTAGTTCAACTCTTTAATTTTGCAGATGAGAAAAACTGGGTCAACACAAGTAACAAAACTCATCAGCAGAAAATGAGAAATAGTATTTGGTTCTGGACTGAGAATGAAGTTAGCTGCTATTTGCTCCATGGTCTTCAGCTAACTAATATTTTCTGATGAGTTTTGTTACTTAAAAAATTACTTAGGAGGACCTGAGTTCAAAAATGGTCTCAGACACTTAACACTTCCTAGCTGTGTAATCCTGGGCAAGTCACTTAACCCCAATTGCCTCAGGAAAAAAAAATAGACTTGGGTGATTTGCCACTACTTTCCTAGCTCATTTTATAGATGAGGAAACTGAGGTAAATGGGATTAAGTGATTTGTCCAGAATTACACAGCAAATAAGTGTTTAGGGCCAAATTTGAACTCAGGAAGATGATTCTTCTTAATTCCTGGTCTGGCACTCTATCCACTACACCCCTAGCTGCTCTAAGTGTCTGCTAAGAGACAAGTCTTCCAAACACTTGAAGACAACTTTTGTGTTTCAGTAAGCTTTCTCTCTTATGTTCTCTTCATTTCCTTCAGTTAATTCGCATATCATATATTTTCAGGGTTTTTCTTTGTAAAATGAAAGGGTTTGGATGGATTATTCCCAAGGTCACCATGTCAACAAACATTTCTTAAGGACTTACTCTGTGCCAGACATTATGCTAATCCAGGAAACTGTGCTTATTCTCAGCTTTTAGCACAGCTCTTCCCATGTACCTGGCACTTAATACATGTTAATTGATTATTAAATATTGACTGTTTCTATCATAACACGTTGTTACCTTTCAAAGAACCCATTTTTTATCTTATGTTCTTCTCTCTCTCTTTTTTTTTAAGGGGCCCAAGTATTTATCCTGACAGATATAGTGATATATAGCTTGATAATCAAGGTTTTTGAACCCTCACAGAGTTCCTATTGTGGTATTTAGGAAAAGTCATATAGATGGCAGAATAAATCTTTACACTTGCATTTATAACCAGGGATTCCTGGGCATATCCAAGCACAACCTAGTCTTTTATTTTCCAAGGGAAAAAAAAATACTCTCAGCATTAGTGACTATTCTCCAAAGGTTTGGCTTCTACTTGTAAAAACTAACATTGTGTTATTTAGTCATTTTTAAGTTTCTTCAGATGTTTCTTGAACTCATTTGGCTATGTGGGTGATTTGCCATTGCCTTCTACAGCTCATTTTATAGAAGAAGAAACTTAGCAACCAGAGTTAAGTGACTTGCCTAGGGTCACATAGCTAGGAAATGTCTGAGGCTAGATTTAAACTCAGAAAGATGAGTCTTCTTAACTCCAGGCCCAGGACTTTATCCACTCTGCCATCTAATCACCCAAATCGTTCAGTCATCTTCATGCTGGCATGAGTTGTCATTTTTTTTATCCACAGAGTTAAGTCAGAGATTAAATGTTTTGTGCCAAGTCACATAGCTAGTAAGTGTCTGAAGTTGAACTCAGCGTTGTTCTGTCTGGCCTAGTATCCTATACCCTGAGCCATTTAGCTGCCTCAAAATTAACAACAATTTGTAGCTTGATAGACAAGAGTAGAGAAAGAATATTTATAATCAGCCAAAGACTGATAGCTGTGCAATCCAAACATCACTGATTAATATTTTTGGAAGGGAAGAAGGCACAACTTGGTATGAACTATTTTGATGACAGTGCTGAGAGACTATAAGCTAATTATGTCATTTTTTTTTATTTGGACAATCACTTAATCCATAAGTACTTATTAAGGATTTACTGTGAGCCATTCATTGTGCTAAACTTTGGGAATTAAAAAAAGAGGCAAAAGAAAGCCCTGTGTTTAAACTAGTCTCAGATACCTACAGGTATCATGGGTAAAACTGCTAGTGTCAAACAAACCAGAACCAGAAACAAAATCCTATACTAAAACCATAACCCAAACCCAATACCATAAATTTAGGAGCCAATGAGGGTTTATTGAATTTACTAGCAAGAGAGTCTCACCTAAATAGACTACCTGAAGGATCAAAAGGACAAAGCTTATATAGGTTCCAAATTGGGAAGGAGGTGAATTGGGTATAAGATACCTCAGGATTGGACAGGGCTGTTTCGGAGGGGCTGGAAGGGGAGAAATAGGGAATGTAGTAGTCTTTGATTGTACAGACTTGTTATAAGGCTAATAACACAATAAGTCTTTCTTCAGGTAGCTATCTCTTGTAACTCCACTCTAATAGATAGAACTGCTTTTGATGTTTCAACTGTAAAGAAGGTGGAAGACAGGGTGGAGTTTGCAATAGAAGCAGGGTTAGAGGCAAGATAGCAGAACTGCACATAAAATGTGCTTTCTCTGCTACTCACATTATATCATCCTCATTTAGTCTCTATTTGCTTTAGTTTCTCCCTCTATAAAATGGGGATCTAACACTCCCAGGGTTGTTGTGAGAATTAATCGAGTTACTATTTATAAATAGTACCTGGCACATTATAGGTGCCTAATAAATGTTTATTTTAAAAAGGGGTCATCTAGATGGTACAATAAATAGAGCACCAGCCCTGGAATCAGGAGTTCAAAACTAGCCTCAGGCTCTTAATACTTACTAGCTATGTGATTCTGGTAAGTCACTTAACCTCAATAGCCTTTCAAAATAACAACAACAACAAAGCAAAGAGAAAAAAAAAAAGAATTGCTAATCTAGTGGTTCTATGAGGAAAAGAGAAATTGATTATTTCTTTAATGATCAATTTCTATCCCTTCTGGGCCTCTAAGATGCTAAATTAGTTGGTTCCTTCCACATTAAACTTAGGGTGAAAAATTAATACAAAAATCTAACTTTACCCCAAACAAGGCAAACAAGAAAGCAAAGGCAGCTCATGGGCTAAAGATAGAAGAATTAAATGACTAGATATCTACTAGTGGTTCTCAGTGTTTAGATCCAGGGAACTTAGTCTAGCTCCCTCATTATCCTGGATCTCTGAGATGTCAAGTTATTTGCTCAAGATCACATAGCCAACTTATAGTAAAACAGGATCAGAACTCAGGTCTTGATATATTAACATTCCTTCTCACTTCTCTCCCTATGCAATTGCTGCAGTTCCCTCAAATATAAACAGGTTTATCTTTGGTCTAGCACTGTGACATAGGGTAAAGAAGGAATTAGATTTGAAATTAGAAATCTTGGCTTAGAATATTAATTCTGTATGAAGATCTGAGAATTTCAGATTGAGATTTCAGCTTCCCCATGTATAAAAGGACATGATAGTTGGCTCAAATAATCTCTAATGTCCTTTCCAACTTTAAATACTCGGATTCCATAATGTGGGATTGTAGCAACCTCATGGAGGAAGGTTGATATTAGTTCAATGCAGAAGCTTGGGGAATCCACTGCAAAATAAAAAAAGTGCTCAATGCCATTTAAAAAAAAATTTTTTTTTGGTCTGTGCATCTAAACCATACAAAAGCTAACTCAAGCTTAGAGGAGAGCTTTATTCTTATCACTATATTATGCAGAAGAAGAGTCTCTTTGAGAAAGTGTTGTTTTTTTTTTTTTTTTCTGGGGGGTTTGGAATTTCCTCTGAGCAGCTCTTTCGAGAAGAGTTATTAGAATTTATTTTCAATTATACACCAGAATAAGCCGTCTGCAGTATAGTTAACTTTCAATTTCAACCAATTTTCGACGCATTCAATCATAGATGCCTCAGTGATTAAGAATCTATGTTGCAAAACAATTCCCACTTTGCAACAATGCAATCAAACCGATCTACAACTCATAACACATTATCCAATACTTTTTCAGCTCACTGGTGAAGTGAAATGGAATTTACCAACCATCCCCTTTTACCCAACGTGCTCTGAGCTCATTTGCAAACAGATCTGCAACTCAAAATAGCACGCAAGGGGTTGTTTTTTTTTTTTTTTTTTTTCCTCTCAACACAGCCTTGCGGAGACAGTCATGCTGTTGCAGATATTCATGGCTTTGTGCTGCTTGGTTTTCTCTCTTATCCCCTCATGTGTGTTGGCTCAAAAGAACACAAGTTAAAGGAATGAATACTCATCCTCTGTCCCCTTACATGATCTTTCAATTTTCCTCCTTTGGGTGAGTTTCCACTCATTAGGAAGATGAAAGCAGATTTTTCTGCTTCAATCCTTTCCTTGTTTTCTCCTTTTTATTATCTTGCCTTTGCTGCTATTCACACACTACCAGGTCACACTAGATTGGTCTGAGCTTGGTCTCCCAACTCCTGTTCCTGCCTCTTTGCCTAGGTTTTTACTGATCCTTAGAATGGACTCCCTCCTCTTTTCCACCTTCTCAATTCCTTAGATTTCTTCAGGGCTCAGCTGAGGGATGCTACACTCCATGGGAAGTCTTTCTTTGCTCCCCTGGTCGGTGGTGTTCTTTCCAAAAATTATCACGAAATGTGTGATATTTGCCAAATAGAATCCCTAGCGAGAAGCAATTTTTTTTTTTTTACATTGTCCTTATAACCTTGACACCTGGTACAGAGCCTTATACATGATAGGCACTTGACAAATACTAGTTGTATTGGATCAGATCAGATTGTGTGTATGTGTGTGTGTGTGTGTGTGTGTGTGTGTGTGTGTGTGTAAGAGAGATAAAGAGAGACAGAAGCAGAGAGACAGAGTAAGAGCATGATTAGCACTTGAATTGTAAGAGTTATTATATAGCAAGACTATAGATTTGGAGTGTGGATAGAGTGCTGGGTCTAGAGTCCTATTTTCTTCAGTTTCCTCATCTGTAAAATGAACTGGAGCAGGAAATGGCAAACCACTCCAGTATTTGTGCCAAGAAAACTCTAAATGAGATCCCAAAGAGTCAGAAACAATTGAAATGACTGAATAACAACTAAGTTTTAAGAAGTTCATAGGCGATTTTGGCTCTTAGTAGTGATTTATAATGGAGTGCAGTCTTCTTTGGATAAGATTTTTATTGGCTGTGAGTAGTTTGTAAACCTCTAAGAGAACCTCAGTGGCAACTGTGGCTGAAGCAAAAACTTAAAAAAAAAGCCCAGTTTGTACATGTTACACACTTCTCTCTTTCATCTCGTGACTTTTCCCATTGTGGCTTCTATATATTGTGGATTGACATAAGAAATGAAATGGAAGTTTAGGGGGGTTTTCATGGAAGCCTCAGGTAACATAAAAAGACCTGCAGTTGATGCAGAAAACTCCAAAAATATATAACTTAAATTTTACAATAAATATTTCATAAGAGAAAAAGGAAAAAAAAGAGAGACTTCTTCTTTGGTATGAAGGGACAGCCAAAAATTTATTACCGATTTCTCAGATGTGGGGGTACTACGCCTCTAACCTCTGTGATGTGGAAGGGATAAATGTACAGAGTAACATACAGTCTATCATGTCTATCATGTCATTGCGGAGTTTAGCTGCAAAGATATCTTTACAACCCTCTGCAAAGCTACCTATTATGGCAGTTGTTGCTTTTACATGGTTTCTAGATATACCATTGTCAGGAGTGAGATTCAGAGGTCAGCTTCCTAGAAAAAAAAATTTCTTAGCTCAGAGACTTTGTCAGAACTTTCTGGCAAACTGGATAGCACCTGAGGTTTCTGTCTGCTGATCTTTAGGGGGCAGATTTTCTGAAGGAATTACCCAGTTTATTTGATTTGAGTCACAAGGGCAAGGCTGGTAGAGCTCACCGGTCTGGGGAATCTTGACACGTTTTCTGCACAGTATCTAGTGGAGTTTCACAGTAATTAATGAAGGATTAGACTAGTTAGGGTAGCAAAAAGGAACCAAAAACCATTAGAGAAATACGGCAGTGTTCCTAAGCATTTGGCCATTTACTTTTAGTCCTTTAATCCAAGCTGGTTTCCTTATTTCAAGAAAATTGTGACAAGGATACCATTTAGAATTATTATTAAGGGAGGAGGGGGGAAATATGCATACTTCTTTCACTTTCTGAATTCCCTATGGACCTTATTTAAAAGTTCATGTAATGTGGCAGAGTTAAAGAGAAAAAAAATATTCCATAAAAGCTTTAACATTTGACACAGATAACTAATTAACCTTCAACAGATCCTCATGTAGGAGGTGATTATCATTATCTGACCCAAGAGGAATACAGCAAGGAGTATCCCTAAATTCCAGAAGAAGCCGGGTTACTGATAGGATTACATCTCAAGAGTTTTTGTCTTCTGATCTTTGCCCTGATTTTAAGACTTTATTCTATTACTAGGTTGTAAGGCCTAAGTATAGATGGTGAATTCTACTCTCTTGTGTCAAGACCGATGATAGTTTAAGGATGTAGGTTGCAGAGATTATTATAATATCTCACGCATGGTGTAAAGCAATTTGGGGAATGAATCAGTGTACCTCACAACATGGGCTGTAATCTTGAAATCGATGGGGAAATCTTGAAGAAATGGGATCTTTAAACAGAACAACAATGACCAGTTTGCATATGGATCTGGTATAATTTAAAATTTTTTTAAATTTCATTTTATTTTTAATTTATAGAATAGAACCTACATTTTCATAACATAGCATAATAAAAAAGATGATTGCACATGAAACTACAAATCTACTATGTTATAGCTTGCTATTCCTTTTAAATATACAATAGAGTTAGCATGTAAATTTCATTTTTCTTTTGTCTTCCCCTATCTTCTGATCCTATATATATATGTATACTTATACAAACATATATATAGAAAGAGTATGTATGTATGTATATACAGACATGTACAATTATTCTAAGCGTACTTCTATTTATAGTTATCTAGTATAACTGACTACATGGAGCCCAAGAGTTCAAACAATCTACTGAATTAAAATATATTTAAACACACCCATTAAAAACAGTTCCTATGGAGATTAGAAAGAATTTGAAGAAGGTAAGTGCTCATGAAAGCCACTGTTAAGAAGTTTAAAATCTGTTGGCAAGAAGGTTCTTTAAGATCCCAGGTGCACCACGTCAAATTCATTATGTTTTCTTTCATATTCTTATTGTCCTTCCAAAGCCCAAGCTAAATCCTAAATACATCAAGGGAAAAGTTAACCTAAGTCCACCGGGATATATTACAACTTCATAATTCCCAACAATCCCAGCTAGTGTGGTAGAATGCAGTAGGTTAACTCACATTTTCACAGTCCGGCCATTGTCTTGGCCCACAACTCTAAAAAAGCAATGCCTAAGATTTCCTTGAGGTATTGGATCTGCCTTGAATATCTCTTGACAACTTCTTATGAAGCTAGTATTAATTATGGAGGACTATTACAGAGGCTTGGGAAATGGGAGGGGAAAGAAGAAAGAATAACAGAATTTTTTTTTTGTCTTGTTGTCCAAGGATGCTTAATATACCAGTAGGTTGTGACCCACCACTATACCCCTCCTTCCCTCCCTGGACAAAGTTGTATTATTTTCTCTTGGACACAGTCTGTGACTCTAATGGAAAACAAATGATGCTTTGTCCTCTGTTAGGCTGAACCAACCAAATGTAAAGATTCCCATTTCAGGATTGTGTGCATGTGTCCATGCATCCTCCAGGGCAGTTCTTGTAAGTGAGATGCTTTCTCCCAAGGGCCACCATTGGGAAAAACAATTTTAAACACATAAATGTGAGCAAAAAGCAACAGAGGGTCCTATTCTTCCTGGTAAGCTAATTATTCAAGTATGTATATCCATGATGGCATATTTTTGTACCCTATAGCTGCCTGCTCACAGAGCCATCTGCTCAGATATGAGCTGCCCCCACTGTCTCTCCCCCCACCCATCCTTCCCCTCTCCCCTCTCCCTCTGGTGTGTGTGTGTGTGTGTGTGTGTGTGTGTGTGTGTGTGTGTGTGAAACTTTTTCAAGTTCAATTAAGTTTTATAGATTGGAGAAAACACAGAATTTTAAAGGCCACATTGGGAGGGGTAGGAGATGGAGAATGGGACAGAATTGTATTCATTTAAAGCTTGCTTCCTCCTAAATGCAAGTAAAAATGATTAGACAAAGATGCCCTTATATAAATGATTTTGCCTTTCCCTTATTTAATACTTGCTAGTTCTTTCCTTTTCCCTTCCACCCCACCCTCCTCTCTTTTGCAAGTTCTTGTAGAAATCCTAAAATGTAAACATCTCAAGGACAGGGAATCTTTCTCTCTACTTCTCTCTGTCTCTGTCTCTGTTTCTCTCTCTCTTTCTGAGTCTCTCTCCTTCTCTCTCTGCCTGCCTGTCTTTCTTCTTTCATTTCTCTCTCCCTCTCTCTCTCTCTTTCCTTCCTTCCTTCCTTCCTTCCTTCCTTCCTTCCTTCCTTCCTTTCTTCCTTTCTTCCTTCCTTCCTTTCTTCCTTCCTTCTTTCCTTCCTTCCTTTTTCTCTTCCCTCCTTCCCTCCCTCCTTCCTTCTCTTTTTTCTCTTCTTTCTTTCTTTCTTTCTTTCTTTCTTTCTTTCTTTCTTTCTTTCTTTCTTTCTTTCTTTCTTTCTTTCTTTCTTCCTTTCTTTCTTTCTTCCTTTCTTTCTTTCCTTTCTTCCTTTTTTCCTTTCCTTTTTTTCTGTCATTGTACCTTAGCACCTTATACAGTATTTGGTTTTAAAAAGTAAAAGATTAATAAATATTTGTTGACTTTAACTCAATTAATTGATTTCTAATCATGTTGTGTGGTTTGGGTTATTAAGCCCTTGGTATCAGAAAGGGGAAAAAAATTACTCAAGACTTCATGATTAAGTTCTCAAATGTAAGCTCCAGTACTAGATGATGATTGGGGGCAGGAGGGAAAACCTCAATTTAAAAAAAAAATAGAAGGAGGAATTGTCTCAGTTCAGAAGTAGGGAGCTCAAAAGTTAGTCCTATTTATTGGGAAACTTTGAGTATTCAAAGTGTAAAATATCTATCTATTCATTCAACAAACATTGATTAAGCACCCAATGTATCCAAGTTATTGTGATAAGTTGTTGTGGCACTTTCAAGAAACATATGATATAATAGTGAGAAAGAAGGAATTCCCCGATGACAGTGATACAATTGCAAGTGAGATAAGAGCCAAAGAAAAGACCTGTAAGGTACTACCAGAATTTTAAAGATAGGGAAATCAGAATAAAACTTAACAATAATGTTGTTACATTGATAAAACAGCACAGGACTGGAAGGGCAGGGTGAATTTGAAATTTCACGTGAATGAGTGGAAGATAGGAAGGATTCTCTTTTTCTTGTACCCTTCCCGGATGTTATGCGTCCAGAGGGCCCCAGCTTGACATTTGGGGAATGTTGCATGTGAAGACCATCTGTTTCTTCTCAGTTTCTCCCTTCTTCCCAAAACCTGCTGTTCTCCTGATGCTTTTCTTTTCAATCCCTGCTGCTATCCAAGAGTGTGTGGAGGGGAAGAAGCTCTATTTTAAATGAGTCCTCCCCACAAATTCATCCTTAAGTTGTGCTTTGTGGTCCATACCCATAGTGCAATGGATTCCCTCAGTTTTTAAAAAGAGATTGAAACCAAGTGGAAAATTTGTAAACCCTGAGTAGTCTGTATCTATGAAGCAAAACAAACTCCACAATAATTATCTTTGAGTACTTCTCAGGCTCTTCTTGACACAGAATGTCTGCATTGTGAAGGAGGGGTTCTTGGTCTCCTACCCATGGAGGTTATGTACTCTATGGTAAGAATCTTAACTAGGAGAGAGCAAATGAGCCTTGACCCATGCCTCGGTCATCTAAGAGGGACAATCTTTCTCTACAAGGAGGAAGAAACCAACATCCCTATACTTTGCCATCATAGTGCAATTCTGAGGGATGAACTGGCCATTTTCTGGTGCAATTGCATGTACCTCTTCTCTACCACCTCTTGGAGAGGAAATTCTTATTTATAACTTAACTGATGACTGATTTTCAAAATAATTATACTTTCTCCTTGATCCTTAGAAGTGAGCCTCTGCTCCAAGCAAGACCCCAAATGAATGGCTGTGAATAAAATGACAAAATTGCCACCTTTTTTCAAAAGATCTCATACAGATGAGCAAGTCTGGCATCCTATGGAACTAATTTTATAAACACCTGTCTTCCCAAACAAGCCTTTGCCTATTAGTACACAGACATGAATTCTAATTCATGCCAGGATTTTCATTTTAGTGTGGGAAGGATTTGTGTGTGTGTGTGTGTGTGTGTGTGTGTGTGTGTGTGTGTTGTGGATCCCTTTGGCCCTCTGATGAAATGTATGGACCATTTGTCAGAATGTAAATATGTAAAGTAAAATCCATGATTGACAAAAAAAAAAAATTCACAGATTTTGTTTATGAAAGTGACAAATGATTTTTACTTTCTTTCAGGGTTCTTGTCCTCTCTCTACCCTACCAATTTCAATCAATTAACAATTAATAACCATTTATTAAGCAGTTTTAATGAATCGGGAGCTGTACTTAACCCAGGGGATAAAAAACAAAAACAAAAAACCCTAGCAGTTATATTGTGCTGTGATGTTTGCAAACACTTAAGAAATATTATCTCATCTGATCTTCATCATAACCCCTGAGAGATAGATGCTATCATTATCCCCATTTTACAGATGAGAAGATAGACTTAGCTCTTCTCAATAATATATTGATCCAAGATAATTCCAATAGACTTAGAATAGAAAATGAAATCTGCATCCAGAGAGAACTATGGAAACTGAATGCAGATCAAGGGATACTATTTCTATCTTTCTTTTTCTTTTTTGTGGTTTTTCTCTTTTGTTCTGATTTTTCTTTTACAGTATTACTAATATGGAAATATGTTTAAAATGATTATATATACATAAAGTACATATGCTTGCAGTCTTGGGGAAGCAGAAGTAAGAGTGAAGAGAGAACCCCCAAACTAAAAATCCTTAAAGGAGAAAATCTCCTTCAACTCTGCTTCAGTGAAGGGACTCCACCTGAAGCACTAACAGTTTCATTTTTGTTATCTGAGTAGGGTCTGCTCAGCCTGAAACCCATTGAATTCAATTCAAATTCTAGCTCTAGCTCAGCAAGGAGCCAACCTGGGACTCCGCCTGCCCACGAGTCCCCTTCAGCTTATAGCCTAAGCCCCCTATTATAAAAGAGCCAAACTAAAACCCTCTCTTTGCAGAGATTCCAAACATGCCAGCCCTATGCTTGGCACGCCAAAGGGCTCTGCCCACTGGAATACTGTTTCCAGTGCCGGTGTCTCTTTACCTATTTTTTTAATTAGACTTTAATCTTACTTCCAATCCCCATAATAAACCTCTTTTATCAATCTAGGTTTTTGGGTCTGTAAATTCCTTTACAGAGGATCTTGCACTTCTACTAGACCTCATTTAACTCCCTGACCACCAGAAACCCTAATTTCATTTGGGTACCCCAAATCTAAACTTCATCAAGGGGAAGGAGAAAAAATGGAATTCAAAATCTTTTTTTTTAATTTTTAAAGCTTGTTATTTTCAAAACAAATGCATAGTTTTCAACATTTACCCTTGCAAAATCTTGTGTTTCAAATTTTTTTCTCCCTTTCTTCTCCACACTCCCCTAGAAGGCAAGTAATCCAATATTAAACATGTGAAATTCTTCTACACATCTTTCCACAATTATCACGCTGTGCAAGAAAAATCAAATCAAAAAGGAAAAAAAATGAGAAAGAAAACAAAATGCAAGAAAACAATGATAAAAAGAGTGAAAATATTATGTTGTGATCAGCACTTAGTCCCCACAATGGGTGCAGATGGCTCTCTATCACAAGACCATTGGAACTGGCCTGAATCATCCCATTGTTGAAAAGAGCCACAGAACTCAAAAAATGAATGTTGAAAGCTATCTCTACATGTAATTGGAATAAATAAAATACTACTGAGTCATAGATGAGGAAAAATAAGATAGTTAAATGACTTGTTCAGGGACACACAGCTAGCTGGGAGCTGGATTTTAACTGTCCTCCAGAACAAAAGTCCACTGCTCTATCTTCTGTATCTCCTAGTTCCCCCTAAAGCAGAATCACTGCCTACCCTTAAGGCATTTGTCTTCTAATGAGAGTGATAAGTACATAAAGAGTTATAACCAAGACATAGGAAAGATAGTGTGACCTTGAGGAAGGCAGTTTTCTAAACTATTGCTCTAACAAGAGTTCCAGGGTACCATTCCTAATAGAAACGTTCAGTAATCCTGAGTGTTCCACTCTCCCTTTCCCCAATTACAAAGGCTCCCTATCCTCCAACTCAAAAAGAGAGAGAAAAAAAGCTCTACTTTGTTTGACACACAAATAGCAATTTTCAAGCAGGATGAAACACCTGGGAGAGTTGAGGTTCGTGGTACAAGATAATTAGAGATTATTATAATCGAAATTTCATTGCCACATCAAACTGTGTCTTTTAGCATTAATTAATCTCCCATCCCAGGCTCTGAGCCCCGCTCAGTTTTCCTGATGCAGAAGACCAGCTAGTCAAACACACTGGAGCCTTGCATCTCATTATATTAACATTGGGGTGAATGTGGAGTGAGATAACACAAAGAGATTCCTAGAGGGGTCACCTAAACAGTAGTAATCCCTGAGGCTCTCTATGGAGGAAGCAAATTAGAAAAGGGGGGGGTGTTCCTTGACTACCTAAGCCAACTGATTGCTTAAGAGTATGATCACTTAAGACTCTGTTCACTGGTTGGAAGGAATGGAGGTTCAATAAGCAATCTGTCCACCTTCCCCCTTCTCCTGGTGTGTGTCTTAATCACTCTTTCTCTACCCCTCTTCCATTATTGTCTAGGAATGAGGCAGCTTCAGGAATCAGAAAGAGTATAGGAATTTACAGCCAGAAGTTCAAATACTTGATATGCAAGCTTGCGTTTATTACTTAAGTGAATCTTATTCTCCTCATCCAAAATCAGTGATCTTATGCATAGGATTCAAGTCTTGCCACTGATTATTAACTAGTTGTGTGATCCTGGGCAATAACTTAATCTCCTTCTGTCTCAGTTTTCTCATCTGTAAAATGGGAATAATAATTGCACCCACCTCCCAGGGTTATTGTGACCTAACTTCTGCCTCTTCAGTTTCCTCATCTGGAAAATGGGAATAATAACTGCATCTACCTCCCAGCGTTGTTTTGAAGAACAAATGAAATGTCCTATGTAAATAATTTTTGCAAAGCATAAGGCATATGAATGCTAGTTATTATTAATAAGAAGAAACTAGAATTATCATTGCACTTATAGGGCTATTGCTACTCAATTATTTTTCAGTCTTATCCAAGTCTTTGTGACTCCATTTGAAGTTTTCCTGGCAAAGACACTGGGGTTTCCCATTTCCTTCTCCAGCTCATTTTACAGATGGGGAAAATTGAAACAAACAAGATTAAGTGACTTGGCCAGGGTAACACAAATAGTAAATGTCTAAGTACAAACTTGAATTCAGGAAAATGAATCTTCCTGACTCCAGGGCCTGCACTCGATCCAATGTACCTTTCACCTAGCAGCTCAAAAGAAATAATAAATGGAAAGCACTATATCTCTAGAATTATTCCATTTGTGATGTTTGCTTTTACTTAATTCATTTGTAAGACTATTTTACTACTTTGGAAGCTTTTTGGCTTTTTCTCAGTATTTCCTTATGGCTTGGATAAGTCAATTGAGGGTGATTCCACTATAAACTTATAATTTGAGCAACTAGGTTTGCTTTAGGTAATTCTAAAAGAATAAAAGGAAATATAACTCAATTTTCCATACAAGCATTTTTTCTTTAAAATGCTCTTTAATAATCTAGTTAGGCATGAAAAAATGATTGATCATCCATTGCTATAATTATATAAGGATAAAACACATGCTTGAGCAAAGATCTGAAGAATATAAATACCTATATACTGTCAGGTACCTTTCTCATAACTATTTAATAGTTATTAACCTGATTTCCTTTCTTTCCTTTTCCTATATACATTTGAACATAACTCATTTCTTAAAAAACCCTGCTACTTGTATGTTGAGAAACAGTATGATATAGGAGGCAAGGGAGTTGAATTTGGGGTCAGAAGGACCTGGTATGGCCATAGACAATAAACACATTCTCTTTGCCCCAGGGAATTCCCTAAGAAGTTCTCTCATATCAATCAAATCATATATTCTTGACATTCAGGATTTTGGTGTTTCCCTGTAACAGTGTTGTCAGGAGCTGAACTATTGGGACCAAAGTATTGTTCTTTCCAGTGAGTTCTAAGCAGCTTCTGCCTACTGTTCTGAGTTCTGCCCCATTCTTGAAAAGAGCTCTCTTGTATCTCCTATGTCTTTTCTTTTTTTTTTTTTTCCTGTTTATCTATCCTCAGCTTTTTCAACTCAGATCGGATCTGATCATATTTCTACCCCACAGCCAGGATTATATTTAGGAATTTTGGTAATCCACACAAGCAGCATGAAATTCATTTTCAAAGAGGTATGTTTAGGACATAATGGGCTGTACTGGGAAGTCAGGGTGGTTAGTAAGAACAGCTGGATAATAGAAGAGCTTACTTGGAGTGGCTAGAGAAGAAAGTGTCTCCTGGTAGCTTGCTATTATAATGGCTATTATCTATTATATATAACAATCAGTCAGTCATCAAACACTTATTAAACACTCACGATGTGCCAGGCACTGTGCTAAGTGCTGGTGATACAAAATAAGGCAAAACAAAAACAAAACAAAATAACAACAACAACAACAACAACAACAAAACAGTCACTCCTTTGGGGGGGCTCACAATCTAATGGAGGAGACAACATGCAGTTGACTAGGGGTAAACTCTATGTACAAGTCATCAATTAGGGGTAATCTCTGAGGAGAGACACTAAGATTAAGGATCTTGGAGAAGATGAGACTTCAGGGAGAATTTGAAGGAAACCAAGTAAAGAAGGAGGCTTCATAACATAATTAAACTTCATAAACTAAAATAAACATAAGCTGTGTCCAGTTATTTTTCTGTACCTTGAAAGATTGAAAGGTCAGTCAACAGGGTTTAAATTTTGATGACTTAGAGTAAAACCCTGGTTGCACTACCCTGGTTATCTCTGCCCTTGCCCTCAATCTCCGTTTCCCAATTGGACTAATAGCATGGTTCCATTCAGCAGAACTGAACATGGAATCAGGTACCTGGCTTGGAGTGGCCCTGCCTACTTGCAGTGTGATCTTGGAAAAAGTCATAGATTCACTGGTTGTGAGAGCTGGAAGGAGTCTTAGATTTAGTCTGGTCAAGAGTTCCCATTTTACCTGCCCCAAACTCCAACCTAAAGAGTCACACAGTTAATGGCCGAGACAATGTGCAGACTTGGACCCTTCAATCTAAACCAGGGATCTCTTCATTATATATATACTACCACCGGTCACTTAGTTTTTCTAGCCTCAGTTTGCCAGTCAGAAAGATGAGACCCTTAGAGCCTCCCAGGACTATCTGCTTTGTAAACTCTAACTGAGAGTGAATGTCACTTTGTAGGCTGAAGAACGATGTGAGCTTACTAATGAGGGTGGGACAAGGGGCTTGCCTTCTTTGGCCGTGGGCTGCCTTTGTGTCTCTAACACTAAAGAACTAGGATGTTTTCCTCCCAGCAACCAGCACAATCCAGAAGCTTGTCTTTGGCTGACCTGGCTGAGATAAGAAAAGAAAAGAGAAAAAAAGCCTGAAGTGTTTTCTGCCCCCTAATACACGTTAATTGCTTTGTGTTCTCTTTCTGCTGCAGGAGAAAGAAATCTTCTCTGTCCGTGGGGTGACAGCCTGAAGCATGAAGACTGTCAGCCATGATCATTCCCAAACTGGCATCAAATGCAGGTGCTCCCCATGCTCATCCATATCAAGGCTTAGCCTGGAGCTGATGATTTGTTTATGCAATTATTGCTGCTTAACTCCAAGGGCACTGCCTTGGAAGCATTATTTACATCTGCGGGCAACTCAACTCAACAAACTTTTATGCCATCGCCTACTATGGGCAAGGCACTCTTCTAGGCACGGGGATTCAGAGACATCAAAAGAAGTGCTCTTTGCTTTGGACGACATGGAATGGGGTTGGAAGGACAAATTATAAACCAAGAAGGCTACTATATAGGATAAGAAAAAAGGAGATTTACAAATCATTGCTGTTGTTCAGTCTTGCAGTTTGGTCTGATTATTTTGACATATTTGGGGATTTTCTTGGCAAAGAGGCTGGGTTGGTTTGTCACTTTCTTTTCTAGCTTTATTTTTTCAGCTTACTTTATAAATAAGGAAATTGAAACAGAATTAAGTGACTTGCCCAGGATCACACAGTTAGCAAGTGTTGAATCCAGCAAGATGAGACTTTCTGACCCGGCACTATATGTACTATAGGCCACCGAGCTGCCCTTCACAACCAATATTCTAAGATAAGCAGAACAGTAAAAATTTTCAGGCAACGGCTCCCTCTGAGTTTAACTGGTCTTTCTGGTTTTCTTGATCACTTTTATTGAATCTTTATCTAAGTCACACTCATTTAAAGTGTACATCATTAAGGGTCTCTCGAGTCCATTTTTCCACTTCACTTGGTGGTCTTATTAGCTCCATGAATCTAATGATCAACTCTTTGCAGAAATTCTGAAAGCTAGCCCTAACTTCTAACTTAAAAATATAATTTTTAAGCACTTACTTTGTACATGGCACTGTGCTAAGTGTTTAGATAGAAAAAAAGGAAAATACTCAGTTCCTATCTAACCCCAAATTCTCTCCTGATTTCCAGGATTATATCATTGATTTCCTCTAAGTATCTCAAACTGGATGTTTTATATGAATCTCAAATTCAATATTTCCAAAACCAAAGTTTTTTTTTTCATCCAAACCCCCTTCTTTCCAATTACTAATGAGCATACTACCATTTTCTCAATAATAGGCTTGAAACCTAAGTGTCATAATTGGCTATTTATTCTGTTGTCAAATTTTGCTTTTTCTACCTTCCCATTTATGTCCTCTTCTTCTCATTTATCCATCTACCAGGTACAGGTCCTCAACATATAATAACTGCATTGTTACAATAGCCTTCTGGTTGGTCTTTCTGCTTCAATTCTCTCCACATCCTCCATCTATAACATACCTTCTTAAAGCATATCACATATAACCTACTCAGTAAACTCCAAGAGTTTCCCCATTACCTCCAAGAACAAGTATAATACATTCTAGTTGGCATTTAAAACTTGGTCCCTTTTGACATTTCTAGACTTCTTAAACTTTATTCCCTTTTACATATGCTATGATGTGGTGACACTGGACTTCTTGCTGTTTCTTGCACATGATGTTACATCTCTTGAATTTATGCCTTTTCTCTGACTTGCCTCCATGTCTGGCATTCTCTCTCTTTTCTCTTGTAAATCCTGGCTTCTTTCCAGATACAATTCAGATCCAACCTTTTACTGGTGTCTTTTCTGGGTCCTCATTAGTGAAAAAGCCTTCTCTCTATGATTATCTTCCATCTACTCTACATACATCTTGAATGTAAATAGTTGTTAGTATATTGTTTTCCTTATTGGAATAGGTGCCTCTTGAGAGCAGGAAGCCTGTATTTTGCTTTCTTTCTATTTAAGCATTTAGCACAATAGCATGTAAAAAATAAATGCTTAAAAATGTGTGGTGGCTGATTGAGGAATATCATCTGAGCTGGGCCTTGAAGGGAAACATGAATTTCAATAGGTCTCAAAGATATGGGGATGTGGGAAAGAAATAAAAATTTAAAGAAGCATGAAAGAAAATGATATAACAATATTAATGACAATAATAATAAAAATTATAACTAACATTTGTATAGCATCCACCTATTATATATCAGGCACTATCCTAAGTACTTAGCACATATCATCCTATTTGATGCTCACAACAATCCTAGGTAGGAATGAGGTGCTATTATTAGCAAATGAGGAAACTGAGGCAGACATTTTAAGATTTTTTTTGGCAAAAATACTGGAATGATTTGCTACTATCTTTTCCAGCTTATTTTATAGATAAGGAAATTGAAACAGAATTAAGTAACTTGCCCAGGTCATACAACTAAAAATGTCCAAAGTCATATATGAATTCAGGTCTTTCTCTATACATTGCAAGACCTACCTGCTCTAGAAATTAACTACAAACCTAATTTGTCTAGAATTTAATGTTCATGAAGGGAAATAATATAAAATAATGACTTGATAAATGGTGATTTATTGATTGATCAATACTAGGGAGATTACAGATACACTATACTTCCCACAGTTTATCAATCTGTCCCCAGGGAGAAGGAAAAAAGGATAGTAGTTTAAGGAGAAGGCTAGGGTAAAGTGAAAATGATTCTTAGGATAAAACACATTCAAATAGAGAAATTGAAAATAGACTGATTGTGGAAGTCTTAGTAGAAAAGAGGAGAGGAAACAATCAAGGACATAATAGAAGGATAAGTGTTGGGAAAAGGAGAGATACTTTGTTCCAGAAGGCAAATGAACATGGGTAAAAGAGAGAAGTATGAAGAAAAAGATATGAGGGAGATCATGTAATATAAAAGAGAGAAGGTCAAATACTAAAGGTTGAGTTCCTAGGAACTTTGAAATGACTTGGTATGGTAGTAGACTAAAATTTTTAACCTATCTTGGATCCTACAAAGATTTTTTTCCCCCTGAGGCAATTGGGGTTAAGTGACTTGTCCAGGGTCACACAGCTTAGGAAGTGTTAAGTGTCTGAGACTGGATTTGAACTCAGGTCCTCCTGACTTCAGGGCTGGTGCTCTACTAGCTGCCTCAATTTTTTTTATTATTTTTAAAATAAACAAGTACTTAGGCATTTTAAGGCATGAATTTATTTAATGAAAAGTTATTTCTTATAGGCAATGTGCTATTAGACATTTGAGGGACAGAAAAATACACAGAAAAATAACAGAAATAGTGATCCTCAATCTTCTATAAGCTTATAATCATTGCTAAAACCATGTATGAAGATCAATATCTTTAGAATCAAGACAATAGAAGGAGGAAGTGATATCTTCCTAATGGAACTCCTGGTAGCAACTCTGAACAAGGATTGAATTTAAATTCCAGAAAACTAGAATTTCATTCCCAGTTTTGCCACTATATAACTTTGTGACCATGTGTAAAAACAAAAACAAAAACAAATTAAAAACAAAAAACAAAACTTCAACCTCTTTGAGGTTCAGTTTTTTCCATCTATAAAATTTAGATCTTGGAACAGATAAGTAATTCCTATTTTTGTTGGTTTTGGACTCCTGTGAGACCATGGGATTATTGCAAGAGTCTTACAAATATATATACACAACATATGAATTACGATCTTTAATTTCAATAAAATAGGTAGCTTAGATTCAACCTTCTCAAACTGGGAATGGAATTCATGAAAGATTTTGATATTTGAAGAGAGTCATCATACTCTAAAAGGTTGGGCACCACTGCATGAAGTGATCTCTAAAGTTTCTTCTAGTTCCAACATGGGAAGAATTATACTATCTTAGAAATCAGAGAATCTTAAATTTGTAAAGTACATCAATAATCAACTTATTTAATCTACTCCTGAAAAATATTGTGGTTTAAAAAAAAAAACCCAAACAAGCTGGAAACTAAGGGGAAATACATCAATTGGGTAAAATTTGAGCAACATTGTGGCATATAAATAGGATTAAATACTATTGTCCTATAAGAAATGAAGAAATAGATAATTTAAAAAAGATATTTGTATGAACTGTGGAAGAGTGAATTGATTGGTTCCAGAATGATTTATGCTAAAATATGAAGATTATAAAAAATTGAAGACTTTTACAAACTGATGAACAATGTAAAGAGCAGAACCATGATAACAATTTATAAAATAAAAACAGTATGATGACACAATTTTGAAAGTTGTTAAAAACTATGATTAAAACAATGACTATCCATGACTCCAGAAGACAAAGACAAAGCATGTTGTTCACCTTCTGACCCAGGGAGTAATAGTTTCATAATGCATTACGTGACTTGCCCAGGTCATACAACCTTACTCATAGACTTTTCCCTTCCAAAATGATTCTCTCTGAAGTTCTACTGTAGAATATAAATCATATCACATATATCATATAATATATATATTCAAAATATGGACAATGAGGAAATGTTTATTGTCTAAATTTTTGTTAAAGAAATTTTTTTAAGAGGTGGGGGTGACAAAAAGAGAAAATAGATTTAATAAAAGCAATAATAAAAACAAAAGAGACAAAAATCAAAATATTTTTTGCTTGAATGCCTTGAATAGGGGGAAATCTGTTATCTCTTAAAGCAGTCTGTTCTAATTTTGGGTAGCTCTACTTGTTGGGAAGTTTTGAGGGTTTTTTCTTCCTGACATTATACTTAAATTTCCTTCTGCAAATTTTTCCTTGATCCTCATTGACCAACAAGGATAAGTCTAATTATCATTATTATTTCTTCTTTTATCACAGCCCTTCAAACAATTCCAGAAATGTTATTTCCTTCTCCCATCTCATATAACTAGTCATTTATTCTCCAGGTTATTTACTCACAGTTCCTTAAATCAATTATCATGTGGCACAGTCTTGAGGCCCTTCATCATGCTGGTTTCTTCAGCATGGGGCTCCAGGACAGAATGCACTGAAACTGTACCCTCCTCATTCTCACAGGTCATATCTCTTTTAATATAGCCTACAGTGACTTTAATTTTTTTTTTGGGGGGGAGGACTATCACAGTATATGAATCCATTACAAAAGTTTTTTTTTTTTTTTTTTTTTTCCTGAAGAATTACTATCTGGCTATATTTTTGCCATCTTGTACTTGTGAAGTTAGTTTCTGAATCTAAAGCAAGACTCCATTGTTATTAAATTTCCTTTTATTAGTTTCAGCCTAACATTCTAGTATGTCAAGATCTTTTAAAAAATCCTGACTCTGTCATCTAGTGTGTTAGTTATCCCTCTCAGCTTTGTCTCATTTGCAAATTTGGTCAGCATGCCATCAATGACTTTATCCAAGTTATTAATAAAAACGTTCAACAACACAGAGCTGAGCACAGATCCCTGGGGCTCTCCACTGGAGATGTCTTTCTAAGTTGACATTAAGCAATTAATGATAATTCTTTGGGTCTGACCAATAATTTTGGAAGCCAACTAAGTTTTAGAAGGAATCTCAGAGGTCATGTAGTCTAGAGGTGTCAAAGATGCTGTTTGCTGGCTGCATGTGGTCCGCAACACTCCCAAGTGAGTCCTGAATTTGATTAAAATGTATATGAGAAATAATTAATGAAAAAATAAAAATATAATAAAATTTAGGTAATGTAAATATGTGTTTTTCTAGGAAAATATAGATCTACAGGAATCCTTATTTTTGGTTTGGTGGCCCCAATTTCTATCTGAGTTTGACACCATCAATCTAGTCCCATCCTTGCCTGAAATATATAACTCCTTCATATGAATTTATGAGTCTGTGAGTCCATGGATTTATGATCCTTCCAGGCAGACAGGCTTTTTGAAATGATGAAAGATTGTATATAGGGCTGACTCTGAAGGATGAACTTATCTCTAAAGTCTTAAGCTTACTCATAGACTTTTCCCTTCCAAAATGATTCTCTCTGAAGTTCTACTGTAGTCTCTCTCTGCTTCCCCCTCAACAAGTGAATCTTGAGGTCTGCTTTGCTTTTTCTTTTAGAGAGCTCTAATTTGAAGGCCGATCTGCTAACGAGTGCACAAGGGCAAGAGGCGACCAATGCCTTAGTGAGAAACACAAAATTACCATTTTAATGGATGAGTGTCGACTGGCTGGGGCTCCCTTGAGAGGCCTGTTTGATTTTCTTAGCTTGTTAGCAAAAGGATTTGACACAGACAATTAATGCTGGGTTCATTAAGGTGTTACTGACCCAGAGTCACATGTTCATAGTGGGGGAGATGTCAGAAAAGCTCATCTCTTTCCTCATCGTATCCCTGCCTGGACTGCCTTAGGAAATTCAGGGGCAAAAAAGGAACAAATTCAACCTCTCCAACTAACCCCATATGCCTCTAATTGATCTTCAGCTCTTAGTTGTAGTCCTTAGGGCTTATGGACTCTGTTGGCACTGGAATTATTTGTACAATAAAAGCTCATTTATCCAGAAGTCAATTCAGTTCCACTGAGTCAATATTTATGTTGACTGAATATAAAACACTGTGTTAGGTACTGTAGACATAATGATACAAGAGAGAGAGACCGAATAGGAAATCCCAGATAAACAACATTCTGTTATTTTATTTTAATTTTTAAAATTAGTAATCCAACTGGACTACAGTATTGATTTTGCAGTTAACTAGCTGCATGACATTGGGCAAGAGACTTCCTCATTTGGGGTCTCAATTTTCTCAGCTGTCAAATTAGAAGGTTGCATCCGAAAAATTCTTGAGGTCCCTTTCCATTTGAAGATTTTATGCCTTTTGTTTTTCCTCTGTTGTCTTTCACAATGGAAATTCAGGATTCTGTACTCAGTAGGTTCAGATCCTCTCTTAGTGACTGCCTACCTGAGCCTTGATGCAATTTTCTATCATGGCTTTATGGTTCCAGGAACAGTGGAATAAGAAAATGTGTTTGAGTTTTGCCTAGAAAGTAAAAATCCATGAAACAATAATTCCATAGCAACTAGACTGGTCAGGGGTCACAGAGAATTATATTTGCCTTCTGTATTAAAATTCAAGCTTAATGTTATTTATTATTCATACTTTGTTCCCCTGTATATTGACATCTGTTTTATTCCTGATATTCTAATCTGTTCTTTTTTTTTTTCCCTTGAGAATTACTGAGCATTTCTTCTGAGGTTTTTTCTTAAATGTTATGTTTTAGAGGCAGCCTTGTGTGGTACAATGATTGCAGAAATTGGAGGCATTAGCCTTGAGTTCAAATCCTGTGTGACCTTTGGCAATTCATTTAATCTTTCTCTGAGCCTCAGTTTTTTTTTTTTTTTTCATCTGTAAAATCAGGATGTTAGACTATAAGTTCCTTCCAACTTACAAAATTCTGAGCTTTTCTTTCCTTATTTCATTCCCTCTCCTTTAGTAAAAAAATTAATCCCTAATGCTGGCTCACTCCTGTCTACAATCTGAATTCTGTTTTGAGCCCCCATCACTGAGTACTGCTGGAAAATGTCCAAAAATCACACTGACTGGATCTACTACAAAACAGATGGTGTCTACCCTCTAGTGGGCCTTCCCTGCTACACAGTAATCCTTCTCTTTATCTTTGATTGACTCCTTATCACATCCTGACAGAATCACAGAATCTCAGAGTGAGAAACGGCATCCAATTTGATACAGGAATTCCCCTATAATATCTTTCACAAGGAGCCAGACACCATTTACATAGAGACCTCTACTGAGGAAAAATAATTCTCTCTTGAGGCATCCAATTCTACTTTTGGATAGTTTTAATTGTTTGGAGGTTTTGATTTATGGCAAACCTGAATGTATCTCTTCAGCAGTTATCCCTATTGTATCCTCATCTCTGACTCATAAAATAACCTGATTTCCCACTTTGTGAAAACCAATATTAATCTTTTTTTATTATTATAGCTTTTTATTTATAAAACATATGCATGAGCAATTTTTCAACATTGACCCTTGCAAAACCTTCTGTTGCAAATTTCTCCCTCCTTCCCCCAACACCTTCCCCTAGATGGCAGGTAGTCTAATACATGTTAAATATATTAAAGTATATGTTAAATCCAATATATGTATACATATTTATACAGTTATCTTGCTGCACGAGAAAAGTAGGATCTAGAAAGAAAAAAAACCTGAGAAGAAAAACAAAAATGCAAGCAAACAGTAGCAGAAAGAGTGAAAATACTATGTTGAGGTCCACACTCTCTTCCCATAGTTCTCTCTCTGAGTGTAGATGGCTCTCTTCATTATTGGACAAGTGGAACTGGTTTGAATCATCTCATTATTGAAGAGAGCCACATCCATCAGAATTGATCATTATATAATTTTGTTGTTGCCGTGTATAATGATCTCCTGCTTATTTCACTTAGCATCAATTCATGTAAGTCTCTCCAGACCTTTCTGAAATCATCCTATTGGTCATTTCTTACAGAACAATAATATTCCATAACATTCATAAACTATAATTTATTCAGCCATTCTCCAACTGATGGGCATCCACTCAGTTTCCAATTTCTGGCCACTACAAAAAGATCTGCCACAAGCATTTTTGCACATGTGAGTCCCTTTGCCCCCCTTTAAGATCTCTTTGGGATATAAACCCAGTAGAAACACTGCTGGATCAAAGGGTATGCACAGTTTGATAACTTTTGGGGCATAATTCCAAACTGCTCTCCAGAATGGTTGGATTCATTCACAGTTCCACCAACAATGTATCAGTGTCCCAATTTTACCTCCAACATTCATCATTATCTTTTCTAGTCATCTTAGCCAATCTGAGAGGTATAGTGGTATCTCAGAGTTGTCTTAATGTGCATTTCTCTGTTCAATAGTGATTTGGAGCAACTTTTCATATGAGTAAAAATAGTTTAAAATTCTTCATCTGCAAATTTGTCATCTCCTTTGATCATTTGTCAATTGGAGAATGGCTTGATTTCTTATAATTTTGACTCAATTTTTGTTGTAATGCAGGAACCATCTGCCAGTGGTTGCTGGAGGTCAGACCTGTAGAATGGATCTCTTCATGAAAGAGGAAGAAGATGATACAAGGAGACTGAGAGGCAATTGCATTCTCTGCCCTCTCTCCTCTTCCCTCTTGCCTCCAATTTATTTCATTCCCAGTCCACAAGGAATATCTGCATTAGTAAAGGTTTCTTTGCAACTCCTTCAAGTGTTATGATTCACAGCTATGGAGGCTCTCAGAGAATTGACCTGCCCTTTCACTTAGGCATAATCCTTAAATTCTCTATATATTTTGGAAATGAGGCCTTTATCAGAACCTTTGAATGTAAAAATCTTTTCACAGTTTATTACTTCCCTTCTACTCTTGTCTGCATTAGCTTTGTTTATACAAAAACTTTTCAACTTAATATAATCAAAATTTCCTATTTTGTCATCAATAATGATGTCTAGTTCTTTTTTGGTCACAAATTCCTTCCTCTTCCACAGGTCTGAGAGGTAAACTATCCTATGTTCTTCTAATTTATTTATAATATCATTCTTTATGCCTAGGTCATGAACCCATTTTGATCTTCTTGAAAACCAATATTATTCATTCTCAATTCATACATTTCTCTCAGTTCAAAAAACCTTTCTAGGTTGTCACTTATCACTCAATTCCTTTGGTATTAAAAAATAAGATGGCCTTACTCTTTATGAAGATTTTCACTCTGTCCTTGATCTTTGATTTCATTCATGCCTGTCTCCTCTAAGACCTTTGCTTTATTGATTTTCTCTCTCTCAACTGGGCTTGGAAAAGATAAGACTCATCTTCATGAGTTCAATTTGATCTTTGACTCTTACTGGCTGTGGGAACTTGGGCAAGTCACTTAACCCTATTTGCCTCAAGACCCTTATCTGTAAAAATAAGTTAGAGAAGGAAATTACAAACCACTCCAATCTCTTTACTGAGAAAACCTCAATGGGGTCATAAAGAGCTGAACAAGACAGAAAATGATTAACATTAATTCTTTACATTAAAGCTGTTTGCACAGGAACTCCTGTTCTAAAAGTACCCATCTATACTTATTGTCTCCTTCCTTACCACTTACTGATACCTAAATCTCTTAAAATCTGGATTTTAATCCTAAGGCCATTTAATGGTTCCTTAAATCAATCTAATGCTTTAGGAGTTGATATTAAATAAAATGTTAGGAATACTAATGCAATTCTGAGGTTCCAGTTAGGAATATTACTAAAATTAAATAGAAGTTTGCCTCTCTGCCTTAATTTACACATATATTTTTCTCTTGGCTTCTTTGTGGTTGAAACACTTAAAACACTTGGTTAAAAAGAGAGAGAATATATTATAGTGTCTATTAATAAACAGATTCTAGGAGCAGAAACTGCGGAAAAATCAGACCTTTTTGGAAGCTTCCTCAATCGTTGAAGAGGTTTGAGTATAACCAATGGTCTTCTCTGCTATTAGATATCTTAGAGCTGATGGACCTCCTCCATCTTCCCCTTTGCTCTATAGTTCAGTCCTATTTTCTTTGTCCTTTTACTGTTATGCTTCTGATTCTTTCATTCATTCCCTTCTGTTTTGCTAGATCCTCCAAATCTCTCTAAGCTTCTGAGATAGTATCTCATATTATTAAAGTTTTTCAGGACTTGAACAAGACTTATACCAATTGAAATGGATTTTCCTTTGCATTTAATTGAACTCTCTAATGAAATCAAGGAGAACTAAAGGCCTTGTTCATACCTAGTGAACAATTAAAGTGTATTCTCACCTGATAATTATTTCAAAGCTAATGGGGTGGGATGATTTCTTCTCTACAACAACTATTCTTTCAGGTTATTCTCAATGGCCAGAGCCAATGATCATTTTGCAGATTTTAACATTGTGGATCATGCCATCTTTCTGGTAGCTTCTTATTCCCTTGTCCCTTGGGATCTCCTACTTGTCCTTCTTCACTGCTCCATCTTCTTCCTGTCCCCAAGTTTCCTTGTGTTCAAAATTCTGCCCTCAGTCATACTTTCTTCTTTCACTATCCTTTTGTAACCATCCCCATAATTTCCATATCTATGCAGATAACTTCCAAATCCACACATCTAATCTTGATCTGTTCTCTGAGCACTACTCTTGAATTTTAAACTATCTGCTAGACATCTTCACTTGTACATCCTGCTAATATCTTAAAATCATCATATCTAAAATGGAATTAATTTTCTTTCCCAGAAAATCTGCTTCTTCCAACTTCCCTATTTCTGTCAAGGTTCAGACATCTTAGATACTTAAGCTTGAAACCTCAAATATCTTTGACTCTTTATTCTCCCTCAAATTCTTCATCTAATAAATTATGAAGTCCAATTAATTCTACCTTTGGAATTTTCCCCCTCCTAACCATTCTAAATACCACCACCCTATTTCTAGTTCTTATTATTTTTCATCTGAACTCCCAATTGCTTCCTAACTGACTTTCTTTTAGTCTTTTCACTACTCAAACTATTTTTAAAATTAAATTTATATTTTTCAATTAACAAAAATGTATTTTTTCTTTTACTCTCAAATGAAAAAGAGAAAGAAAATCATAATCTTCATAACAAATATGCAGTATCAGGAAAAGCAAACCCCCTCCTTGGCAATATACAAAAATTTGTGTTTTATTCTTCATCTTGAGTCTTCTGGCTCTATCAGGTAGAGAGGTAGCATAATTCATCATCAACATGCTAGACTTCTAATTGGTCATTGTATTGATGGAAATTGTTATATCTTTCAAAATCATTAGTCTTTGCAATATTGTTTTTATTGTCAAAAATATTCTCTAGGTTCAACTAACTTTTTACCAATTTATACAATTTTTTCTAGATTTCTTTGAAATCATCCTTTTTAGTACACTATTTCAAAGTTCAATTGTTTTTGTACAGCAAAATAACTGTATGGACATGTATACATATATTGTATTCAACTTATACTTTAACATATTTAACATGTATTGATCAACCTGCCATCTGAGGGAGGAGGGAGGGGAAGGAGAGGAAAAATTGGAACAAAATTGTCAATGCTGAAAAATTGCCCATGCATATATCTTGTAAATAAAAAGCTATAATTAATTTTTAAAAAACTGTCCTTTTTATTTTTTATGACACAATAAAATTCTATTACATCCATATACCATAATTTGCTAAGCCATTCTCCAATAGATAGGGCTTTCTCTAATCTATTTCTTCCCCAAAGCTTTCAAATGATCTTTATACTGTTTTTCTCTGATTATGTCATTACCTTAGTCAAAAAAAAAAAAATTCTTGATGTTCTATTGCCTATAGGTTGAAATGCAAGCTCTCATTCTGCCAATGAAAGCCTTACAGTCTAACTTTAACATTTTTAATATTATTTCACCTATTCCCCTTTATACACTCTGTAGTACAGCTAAGCTAGTCTGCTAGCTGTTTCCCAGTTTTCTACTGGCCATTCCTACCTCTAGTCATTCACATATCCTACATCCCATGCTTGGAAGACACCTCCTTTAAGGACAAGCTCAAGTCCCTCTTCCTTCATAAATCCTTCCCTAATACCTTCAGATGAGAATGAATTCCCTCTCCTCAAATTATCCCAGACTACTTTGTATGATTGTCTCTTTATCCTTACTAATTCTATCATGTATCATGGTTATTTGTGTGCATGTTGTATTACTCTTTTAGATTATAAGCGCCCTATGGATAAAGACTGTGGTGAGCTTTTTCTTCTAGCCTGGTTAGCTTAGAGGCCTATCTCTCTGCTTGGTTCCAAGATCTCTCTCCAAATGTCTTTAAATCCAAAGGTCTGGTCCTTCAGCCTCTGCCTCTGCTGTCTTCAGCCTCCAGCCAGCTCCAGTCTTCATGTCATTCCGGTGAAATCTCGACTTGTAGCTTCTTGCTCTGAAGAACTCTCCGACTGGCCCATTGGCCTATTTATGCTCCTTCCAGAGAGAGGGATTATGGGTAGTTCTACTTAGTACCTTGTTTCAGGTTCTGCCCAAAACATCTTCTTGTAAGATTAGATCAACTCTAATTACTTAGCAGTTAGTAAGGATTCCAACATCTCCCCCTTTCTTCTCCCCCTTTCTTTTGTTTTAAAACATAGGGGGTTTCTGAGGGGGTACACATAAATCCATCAATATGGGCCAGAACTTTGTAACAGATATACATGGTATACATAAATCCATCAATATGGGAGGCATTATACATAATTTACATAAGTACATAGCAATATAACACAGGCTAGTAGTAATGTAACAAATAACAAGAATCAATCTGAAAATTTACACATGTCCATAAGTCCTAGAAACAGTCCAATAGGATTCCATTGTCCATTAGTTCATGTGCCAGGAATCCAATAGTTCCTGTAAGCCCTGAAGTACTGCAAAAGTCTCATCAACAATTTTTCATCTCAGGGAACCCAATGATTCTTGCTGGTTTTTCAAGAAGTAAAACAGTTTCATCTTGTGTTAGGAAATCCAATGATTCCTGAAGCTTTTAAAAGTCTTTTTAACCGTTTCATAGTCAGCCATCTGATTCTTTCTCCATCTGTGGAAATATAAGCAGATCCTCTTCCCCAAGCAGTTAATCTAATTCCCTTCTATTTACCAAATTTGGGATTTCTCCTCATCATCTGGTAATTACACTGGAGTCGTTTGCATTGGATATTGTCTTGTTGTCTTAAAAGGCCTGTATTCTTCCCAACTGTAATCCTGATTGCTTTTCTGTTGGTTGATGACATCAGAATCCTGAATTTCTAAAGTCTCTCTGGGTGTAACCTCAGCTGCTATCATGCCCCACCTGTTCTTTGATTGATACTTTGGAGCTGGGCCTTGCCTCTCCTTCCTCTGGGTCAATATACATTTAGAGGCCCAATGAAAGCCTCGGTTGCATTTTGGACATGGGGTTTTGGGTTTTCTCTCACCCTGTCTTCTCACTTTATCTCCATTTCTACATTGGGCTCTCAAATGTCCAATTTTTCCGCAATGAAAACATCGACGAGTTTCTCTAGAATTCCTCTTCCAAGAAGGACCTTGTCTTTCCATGTTCATCATAGTCTGGGCATAATAAGCATTTGTGCCTACTGTGGCACAGCGTCTAATGATCTCCTCTAAAGAAGCATTTTTGTCTAGCCCCCATATAATTCTCTTGCAAACCTCATTGGCATTTTCCTTAGCCAAATGTTTAGTCATTATTTCTGTTGCTGCATTGTCTCCAATGGTTCTTATTACAGCTGTTTGTAAACGTCCCACAAAATCTGCAAAAGGTTCATTGGGACCTTGCTCTATTTTTGTGAAAGCATTATTTCCATCTTTCTGTCCAGGGAGAGAATTCCAAGCTTTTATTGCAGCCTCAGAAATTTGCTCATACACTGTTATGGGATAATAAATCTGTTCTGAACTCTCTGCATACTGACCTTCTCCAGTTAGTTGGTCAAAAGCAACTTGTACAATAGCTCCTGTTTGCCTATTGCATTGGGCTTGAATCCTACATAATTCATGAAACTCTGAAAGCCACAATAAATTTTGTCCCGGTTCAAGACATGTTTTAGTGATGGATTTCCAGTCATTCGGGGTTAAGATTTCATAAGACAAATTATCCAGTAACATCTTCACATAAGATGATGTAGCCCCATAAAGAGTGCAACCCTTTTTCAAATCTTTAATTTTTCCCAAATTAAAAGGAGTGTATTTTCTCTCTTTTTGACCTGAGGAGTTGAGCTCTTCAATCACAGGATATGCATTTATAAAATCAGATATATCTTCTCCTTCATTTTTTGCTTTAATTAATGCTTTTTCTAATCTTGTCAAATTCTGCTTTACAGGAGAAGCTGACTGTGTTTCTGTCTCTCTCCCTCCCCCTTGTTCCACCCATGAAGGGTTAATTGCGGGGGAAGGGTCATGAGATGTGGAATCACCTAATTCCTCCTGCTGTGAAGTATCATACTCAGAATTGTAATTAACTCCATTCTCATCTGATTCGTCCTCCTTTTCACCTAGTAAAGTTGGCATTTCTTCCTCCTGTACTTTCCTTTTCATCATTCTATCACTTAAATAACTTCTTATAGCCAATTGTATTACATTATATGTATTAATTATTGAGTTAGGCCCATTTTTATCATAGAATTGACAAAGATCCTCTCCAACCAATTTCCATTCATTTAGATCTAATTCCTTATCAAGAGAGAAACAAGGGCATATGTCCTTTACAGTTTGTAAAAATTCAGTGATTTGCTGTAAACTTATAATTAAACCTTGGCTTTCCATAACTTTGACAATGCTCTCTAAACATTTTCCTTGAACAGAAACAGGCTGTTTTCTAAATATCTGTCCCATCTTAGCTGAAATTCTACTTTAACTCTTCTAACAAAATTTCTTTGTTGCACTCACCCTAATTTCTGGGTTGAAGAGTCTTTTCCACTGGAACAGGATCAGAGGCTTTTCCACTTGAATCAGGATCGTAGCTTTTCCACTGAAATCCACTGAGGGGTCTGTTTGTCCCTGTTCGGGCGCCAAGATGTGGTGAGCTTTTTCTTCTAGCCTGGTTAGCTTAGAGGCCTATCTCTCTGCTTGGTTCCAAGATCTCTCTCCAAATGTCTTTAAATCCAAAGGTCTGGTCCTTCAGCCTCTGCCTCTGCTGTCTTCAGCCTCCAGCCAGCTCCAGTCTTCATGTCATTCCGGTGAAATCTCGACTTGTAGCTTCTTGCTCTGAAGAACTCTCCGACTGGCCCATTGGCCTATTTATGCTCCTTCCAGAGAGAGGGATTATGGGTAGTTCTACTTAGTACCTTGTTTCAGGTTCTGCCCAAAACATCTTCTTGTAAGATTAGATCAACTCTAATTAGTTAGCAGTTAGTAAGGATTCCAACAAAAGACTGCTATTTATTTCTACAGTGTGAGCTCCCTAAAGACTAGGAAAGGTATTGTCTAAAATCTTATCTCCCTCAGTGTCTAACATGCTAGAAGTTTATTATTTATGGAATTGAAATGATGAGAAAACCTTTTTGATAAGTCCAGCCAATCTATTACCAATATACTCTTTTTCAGTATATATGCTCTTTTCAGTCTCCATAGGACATACTTCTGTATTTTCCATGAACACATTGTTCTGGTACTTTGGTTCCATATATAAGCACAAATCTATTCTTTGAAATTGTGTAAGTAACTACTTCCCACATCTCCTGGGAACAACTATGGGATTGGAAGATATCTTAGTGATTAAAACAACTCTGTTTAATAGATTAAGAAACTAAGGTGAAGGGAGCTGAAGGGAGAGAACAAGTAAGGTACTTCTAGATATTCAATATATTCCTCATCCTATCCCATCCCCAGTGTCTTGGATTGCATCCTTCTTGGGACTCAAAGATCAACAACAGTCCAGCAAAGAAAAACAGGCAGTTTCCCCCTCTACTTGCACCCACTGTCCTAGATGCTGGATACTTTAGAATGCTACCACTTTTTTCCATGTCATACCTTGTTCTTCCCTACCAACTCACCTGCCAACCTGCTGTGGAAGGATATCAGTTAACAACTAATTTCTAGCCTCCTCAGTTGGACAAACATGAAGCAAGTCAACAATAGGACTCCAAGAGCAAAAGATCCAAGAGACAAAAGAATTCTACTTCGCCTGCTTTTTAGCAGGGCTTATCCTGTCAAAATGGAGGTAGGTAAGATGGAAGCTCAAAGGTATGATATGGACGGAATCCTCACTGTTGTTTGATAGCTTATATCTGCTATATATAGCACTTTAAAAAATACAAAACATCTTTTTTTTTCCATTTGATACTCATATAACGGGCAGGAAAATTGGGAAGGGATTTCAGTTAAGATGACAGGGGACAAGGAATTCAACACATTTACTAGCTAAACTCATTGTTTTCCAGGTACCTGTCTTCATCATAGAATTCACACAGACATATGCCAGAGCACATTTAGGGTTTTCTTTTACTTCTTTAGGTACCAGGGAATTAGGAAGCTTATGAAATATCCAACTCAGAAAAATCTTTCCAAGAGCCTCCATTGCTCTGGGAGCATTCTCAGGTGCTGTTCTCTGCCTGGGTGGGGCAGCAGGAGGGGTGGTGGTGGGCTAAATGGTCCCCTTGTGGGGTTTTGAGCCTTTGGATTTGCTGAGTCTCTGCTGTAGCCAAAGAATTATACCTAACAGCTCCTTCCATAAAAATCCCTCCCAGAGGTCTGCCTTACAAGGAGAGAAGTGAACAGCATGCAAATGAGCAGCCCCAAGCCTTTCTGGGTTTGCTCGGTTGGTATCACCCCTCTCCCAATGCTTTTGCTTAGCTCTCATCTCAGACACAGCCCTGGGCCCCATCACGGGAGCCTCCTGCCCTGTCTCTGAGTGCCGAAGGAGGACCCGGCCTTTAGAGAATGTTCTGTCCCTTCCCCTTTCAATCTCAAGGTGGAAAGTGATCCTCTGCTCCCTTTCCCAGGTAGTGGGGCGGAGCCGCCACCTGCTCCCAGTTTGAATAAAAACCATCCAGTTGTCTCTGCAAGGATCGGCTCCTTAGACTGAAACTGAGAAATGGGAGTAGGGGGGTGCAGGGAGGAAGCAAGCTTTGTGTCCAAGTGTCCGAAAGTAGGAGTTAAATCCCTGCGCCCTCTCGTTCCAGAATTTCTGCTTTGCCAGTTCAGCAGAGGGCGTGGACTTGAGGTACCTGTTAGTAAAGGAAACTGGTTGTATAGCACACGGAGCACTCAGGTGTTCCTGCAAGACTCACGGCCAGCCCACCCCCATCTCCCATCCCCACTGCACACACACGGAGGCCTTGAGCACACTCTAACACAGGAGGCCACACCATGCATCCGAAATAGATACACAAACACTTTAGAGACAATTGCTCTATTGCAGCAAAACCCCAAATTACATCCTCAGCAGAACAATGCTCTTTATCCTATTATTACAAATAGCATGTTAGTGCACAGATGTCCTGTATCCAGCACCAACAGCGACGGATAGATTCATCCTCTCTGAATGTCGTCTTCAAACATACATGATGTATATTTAAATCACAGAAGTTGGGGAATAATAGGACTTTAAAGGACCCAAGATATTATCTACTACCCTCCCACCTCCTATTTTTTAATATGAGAAAATTCAGATCCAGAGGAGTGATTAACAATAACTCACATTACTGTGGTAGTTTGAGGATTACAAAATTTTTTCTTCACAAAAGCCTCGGAAATAGGAAGCACAAGTATCCTTGATATCTCTCTCTCTCTCTCTCTCTCTCTCTCTCTCTCTCTCTCTCTCTCTCTCTCTCTCTCCCTTTGTTTCTGTCTTTCTATGTCTGTGTTTGTCTCTCTTTCTCTCTCTCCCTCCTTTCCCTTTCCCTTTCCTTCTCCCTCTTCTCCTTTCTCTCCATTTCTCTCCCCCTCATCCTTTCTTCCCCTTTTCTCTTTCTATCCTTCTCTCTCCCTCATAAAATACACACATCCTTCATTTGCATGGCATATCTATTCTCTTCCAAATGCCCAGGGACAGGTAGCCAACTACCCACTTGTTCCCAGACATCTCAACAGCCCACACATGGCTCACATGGAATTTCTTTCCAAATACATGTTCAGATACGCTAACACCCATATACACCTGTGCTTCTTGGATATATTTCTGGAGTCAGTCTCTGTGTTAGCAAGTAGCCTAGCATGATAAGAACAGTAAGAAATTCATCCTAAAGCTTTATATATGCACAGCACATGCTAGTATAAAATACAATGGGATTGTCTCATGGAATAGCCAAGATTCTCTTTCTCTCTGACCCCAGTCTTATCTATTAGGTAAGGGCTGACAGAAAAGGGTGGCCCTCTATACCTATAATGGAGAAGGGTGTATCTGCCAGAGGAGCAGTGTGCATTCCAAATCCAGCATCTGGGCTGTAAGGATGTAGATCCTGGAACTTATTTCAAGGTCAATTTGCTTCAGAATCAAAACCCATTTGCCATAAAGTACAGATATGCCAGGGAGAGGAACAGAGATGGAAGAAAGGGAAGGAACAGTCATTTAGGGAGTCAAAAGCAAAAAGATGTGTTCTTTAAAATGTGGTTTTCCTTTGGGTTCTTCTTCCATTACTTCCTCCTTCTTGCCCCCCAAGTTTATGCCCAATGGGCTCGGGCTTGCCTTCTATTGCCACCCCCACCCCTTATAATGTAAAGAGGAGGGACTTTGTTTCCACATCTCATCACCTAGGGTTAAAAGTGGCAAAGCCCTCTCTTGGGCACAGCTGCACTTTCCTGTCTCATTCCAAGTCACCAGGCCATTACTAAGCCATTACCAGGTCCAAGTAGACATTTTCCCTGAGTCAGTGACAGATTTCCCTGAGCCAGTGAGTAGAGCTCAGGGTGTCAGGGAGAATTGGCAGCAGCAATTTTCAACTCATTGTCAAATTGCTTCCTCTAGATATTACAGCCTCTTGGCTCTTTCATCGCCTCCTGTCCGTAGTCATTTCCTGTTCCTGGATTTCTGGGAACATCTCTTATTTCTCCATCCTTCCATCTTTAAACACCTCTCATGAGAGATACGGACCTGAATGAGCACCTTCCACAGGCCCTGCCTAGGCCTGGACACATGCAAACCATATACACAGGTTGACAGTAGCCAGTCACAATAACTACATACAGCAGGAGGCTGGAGGCAGGGTCCTCAGCTCTATTTTCTGGGACTGCCACTTTTCCACTCAATCTCCCCTTTCTCTAAATTGGAGACGATAATAGCTGTTTATAAAATGATTTGCTACCCCCTAAAGAAATAGGCTGTGTAAGTGCAAAAGAGCAGAGAATTTGAGAACAGCAAAAAGCATCGGATTGCCTGTAACAAGGGAGTCTATTGAAGACCAAACAGCACAATGAAGAAAAAGTCAATTTACTAGATAGACTCATTCGACAGCCCATATGCTTTTTATGCCCGTTGGCCAAATGGAAAATGGGCTTTCCTCAAATACCATAGCCATTGAACAGGCTCCCTGGTTGGGTTGCATTTCTTGGGTACATTGAGCTATGAAGCCAGGAGGTAAAAGGTAGCAGCAATGAAAATAGAAGCTGTGCTTCTGCCTACCTGCAGCATGCATCCATTCCCTTCAGTGGTTTTTAATTATTTATACTGTTTTTCATCACATTACCTAATAAAGGCAATAATAAAGAAAAAATGTGTCAGCACTGAGCACAGTGCTTGCCTGGCATGTAGAAGTGCTTAATAAATGCTTATGGATTGGTGAAAATAAAAGATTGTTAACACAGACCCTAGTTTCTAACAACAGAATACGAGAAAGTGGAACAGAACAATAAGAAAATTAATTGTTTAATTAACTACTTAATAATTAATTAAATCCATAAAATATAATAAGAAAGTAATGCTTTGGAGTTGAAAGACTTGGATTCAAATCCTATTTCTGCCATTGTGATATGTGATAACTAGATCAGGAGTTAGCAAACTACAACCCAAGTACCAATCAATCCCCAGTCTTATCCCCTGTGTTTCCATAGGGACCATAAATTAAGAAAGGTTTTTACATTTTTAAATCAAGTTTTAATGTATTTTAAGATCTTAAAGAAATTCTTAACCTGGGGTGGAGATTTGGCATACAAAAACAGGCAGTAGGACAAATTTGACTCTTGTAGTTTGCCCAGTCATTGCTTTACTGCTTACTTTCTTCATTTACAAAGGAATTGGATTAGAAGGCTCAGATAAGGAAGCCTTCTATTTACACATGATGCCTTGTTCTCAATAGCTGGGAGGAGGATACTTAGCACATAGAACATCAGCTACAGGAGGGCCCTTAGAGACCATCTCCTACAACTTTATTTTGTAGTTGTTGTGGTTCACTCGTGTCCAACTCTTCATGACCCCATTTGGGGTTTTCTTGGCAGAGAATCTGGAGTGATTGGCGCTTTCCTCCACCAGCTCATTTACAGATAAAGAATGTGAGGCAAACTGGACCAAGTGACTTGCCCTGCATCACCTAGCTAGTAAGTGTCTAAGGCCAGATTTGAAATCAGGGAGATGAGTCTTCCTGATTCCAAGCCTGGTACTCTATCCACTGTGTTACCTATCTATCTGTTCTGGACAGCACTGAATCTTTAGTCCAAACACATCATCCATCACCTTCATAAAGCCCATTAGACTAGTAGGGCCTGAAGCAGATTACAATATATATACACTCTTTCATTTGATAATCTCATCAACTCCCAAGGAGTCAATGATCTTCTCTATGCCAATGATTTTCAAATATACTTAACCATTTTTAACTTCTCTGCTGACTTCCAATTGCTTACTGGATATCTCAAATGGGATATTCCCCAGACATCTTAAACTTAACATGTCCCAAACTGAACTCATTATCTTTCCCCCGAAGCTTTCTCCTCTTCCAAACTTCTCTATTATTGTTCTATTATACCCTCCCCATCATGCAGGCTTACAAACTAGATAATCACTCTTGGTCACCCCCTGTATTTGATCTGTTGCCAAAATCCTTTTGCCCCCTTCTCTTCTCTGATAAATCATCCTAATGCAGACTGTCATCAATTATATCCAGATTATTGCAAAAATCTGCTGGCTGGCCTTTTTGCTATGTCTCTTCCTATTCCAATCCATTCTCTACAAAGCTGTCAAAATGATCTTCCTAAAGTTCAGGTCTGACCATGTTACTCTCCTGCTTAATAAATCCCATAGATTCTCTATCACTTCCAAGATTAACTATACATGTCTTGTTTGGTGTTCAAAGTCTTTCACTACCTGGCCCCTCTCCCCCTTTTCAGTCTTCTTACACCTTGTACCTTTCTCCACTATGTACTTGAAGATCCAGGAACAGTAGTTCCTTTGCTCAAGGTGCTCTGTCTCTAACCTCTGAGTACTTTCACTTAGCCTCCTCATTTCTTACTAATAGATCCCTTCAAGTCTCAAGTAAAATTATGGCTTCTACAGGAAGCTTTTCCAAGTGCCTCTTAAAGCTAGCCTCTTTCCTTTGTTCCTAGTTTATCCTGCAAACAGCTTGTTGTATATGGTTATTTGCATGTTGTCTCCTCCATTAGGCTGAGAGCTTCTTGAGAGTAGGGATTGTCATTTATCTTCCAATCATCAAAGCTTAACACAGTGGCAGGTATATAGCAGGTGCTTAATGAATGTTTATTGATTGACTTCTGCCTCATAGACTCTTTTACTTCCTTTAAGGAAGTTCAAGTGCCACTTTCTGCACCAAATCTTTCATGATTTCCTCAACTGCAAGTATCCTCCTTTGCTATCTTAAATTTATTTATTATTATTCTACATGTTTATACATATATGTATATCCCCTTGACAGAATACATGCCCCTTGAGAGCAGGGACTATTTTATTTTGTCTTTGTCTCCTTAGCAGCTAGTATAAGGTAGGCACTTTATCAATGCTTATTGATTGAGAGATCATTTCTTTGGTCTGTGGGTCAAGTCTAAGGAAGATCATTAACCTCATCAGCTAATGTCTATTTCACTATGTCATATATCCTCTAGTCCATCAGACTCTCAGCCAAGAAGTTTTTCTGGATTCCTCATTGTTTCTCACCTTCTGCATCCAAGCGGTTGTCAAGGTCTATCAATTTCACCTTTGCATCATCTCTCAAATACCCCTCCTTCTTTCTCTGATACTCTCATAACTTTAGTGTAGGTCTTCATCACCTCATTCCTGAATTATCATAATGTCCTGCCTGTCTCAAGTTTCTCCCCATCTCCCATACACTCACTGAAGTGATTTTCTTGAAGTGCAGGACCAATCATGATGTCTTCCTCAAGGATTAAATACAAAATACAGTTTAGCATTCATAATCTCATCCCTTTCTATCTTTCCAGTCTTTTTACACCTTACTCCTTAATAGTTATTCTTTTGTCTAGTGATACTGGCCTCTTGGCTGTTCCATGAACAAGATACTGCATTGTTTATGATTCTAGTCTCAAAGCCCAAGTGGACACTACGTAGTAGGGAAAGATTTTTGAGGAAATACAACAGACTGACTTAAACAACAATGGAATTTTGAAATGTGTGCTCCTCCAAATAGTAAATAGCAGACACCATAGGACCTTGACAATGAGAGAGGTAAAGAGGTGAAATTATCAGATGGGAAGCTCTAAGAGTAATTCTTGAGAGAACTGGATTTAGAGGACACTCAGAAGCTTTGAGCTAGTCCAAGCTAGGAGAATGAAAGTGAATAGAGCTCTGGACGTAGATTCAAGAACAACTGGGTTTAAATTCAGCTTCAGATACTTGCTAGCTATATGATCCTGAACAAGTCATGTCAGCTTTGTTTCATTGTCTTTACAATGGATATAATAAGAACACTTAGCATTCAGGGTTGTTGAGAGATAACATTTATAAAGTGCTATAGTTATCTGCAATAATGTAACATTTAATAATAATGATAATTATTACTATTAGAAACATTGAGTTTCCTTTGATAATGCTGGAGGGGTTTCCTCTGTGTCTCTTTACACTGAGGAAGTAGGCTGAGTAAGCATCACTAATGATGCTCTGACATTCCTGATATTCTTATCCCCTAACAGATCATCAGCATTTTCCCCCCTGTGGGAAGAATGAGAGATTAAAAGAAAAAGAACTGACCCATTTTTGGAAAGTGTTTATTTTCTGGTGTGGCTCAGTAATTGCTAATAATAGAGCTGGAACCCAAAGCTGGTCTCTAAGGAGCATTGGGCAGGAACTGCTACTGAACTTTACATAATCATTCTGGACATTTACTGAAGGCAGCACCTCCCTGTTTGAGGACTTCAGAGTACTTTACTGGAACAGTTTGCTCTCTCGATTTACAAATAGTCAGAGTGACCCATACCTTCCTTTCAGTTCACATTAGAGACAGAAGTCAGAGACAGAAACCCTGGATTGGAACTCCTACTCTCCTGGAATAGCTTTTCTGATTCTGTGTATCAGAAGAAGAGAATTCTAAATCTGGATAGTAATTTCTAAAAAAAATGAGATCTTCATGTTTCAGATAGGAAACAGCCCTTATCCTGAAAGAAATTCATAAATCAAGTCATAGTAAAGTCCAATGTTGCTGCCATCATTATTACTCAGTGGATTACTATTGGCTACTATTGTCCTCCTTGAAAGTAAGAGCTTTATAGGTGGGTGCTTTATAGGTTCTTCCTGATTCAAGTTGCAGAACTGGTGTTAGGGGACTACCCACTGTATTATAGTAACAGAGATGGGCTACACGTGGAGGAGAGGCATCTGCAGCAGAAGGAAGGTAATAAGGATGAATGCAAGAATACTGTCCCAGTTCATAGGCTCAGGTAATCTGTGACTAAAGAAACTGGAAGAAAGCTAGTCGAATCTACTCATTTACAGGTGAAATTAACCAATTAAGCAATCTCTCAAAAAAGAAGCACTTCACTAAATGCCTATTAGAAACCAAACACTGTACGGGGTATCCAGGATGCACATACAGACCTTGTCCTCAAGAAACTGACATTCTATCTGTCCAAGGTCACACATTTCCATGTAACCCTGGCCAAAGTGCTTAATCTCCCTATATTTCAATTTCCTCATCCAAAGTTGGCATAATTATAATAATAATAATAATAATGACAATAGCCACCATACAAGTTAATTCTTATGAAGTATTTTATAAATCTTGAATTGCAATTTAAATGTGAAATATTACTATTACCTGCAGGTTAACTGACTCATTTACCTGAGACTCAGTTTCCTCACTTGAAAAATGAAAGAGTGGAAACAGAGAGTCATTTCTCCTGGGATTCAATGCTTCTATGAGTGACATATAGTGTTGTTTTTATTGTAATAGCATACATATGTTAAATTCCCTCGGTGTCTGAGAAGGGGAGTTTTTAAGGCTATTCCTATTAATGTGAGTTCTAATGAGTTTTTCCCTAGACTAAAGAATGCTCTATACCATCAAGGATTTTATCTGCAGTCAGGCATTTAGCTCCCAAATTAGAATCATTATAAGAAAAGGAGTGGGCAGTGTCTCTTGGCCCTCCCTACTCCCTTGATTCTCCTTTCCTCACCTCATATAGCTCCCTCCTCACCAAAGTCAGGTTTCCAAGGTAGGGTGGAGAAATGGGGGTAGGGGTGAGTGGTAAGAGAAACCTAATTACACCTGTTGGAAGAAAAAGGAGAAAGGGGCATTGTGGTGGTAGATGTGCTAGGAACTCACTATACTGTCAATAATCAAGGATAAAGGATTCTACCTTATGGCTACAATGATGAAATCACAATCCTCCTTCTTCCTTTCATTACCTTCTGGATACCTTCTAATAAGGCATCAGGATGGCAGCATATTTTCAAGCCATTCTTCTTGGTAAGCAGAAATTAGTTTACTGCAAGGAGATACACACATATATATACATGCAAATATATCTATCTATATATATATATATATATGCATGTAACTATTATATATATACTGTGTATATATAGATGTGTGTCTATATGTTATATATAGAGAGACTACATACTTAAATAGCTATTAAATGTACATAATATACCTAGAAATCTATGATTTTTTCATAAATGTTTATCAAGATATATACACATATATAATATGTATATATACACACATACACAATGCTTATAAAATATATATTATATATGGATATATTTATGCATATACATAGGTATATATAATATTCATACATGCATAGACAGAGATCTATCAGAAATTTTCCACAATGGGAAACTATAATCTAATTAAAAAATCATATTATGGTTCCATGTGTATATGTCATTTGTAAGATATGTTAATGAAGAATTGTTGGCACATTGTTCATAGCACAGCTAAGCTATGGGTTATATATTTTGTTAGGTACCTCTGTAAAGTGAAACTATCCCTCCTGAGTTTTGTTGTGACAGCTCCATGAAGTGAATCAGCTGTAGCTGCATTTTTGCAACTAGTAGCTGCTTTCTGTTTATCAAAATGTTCACAAGGTGGTCAGAAAAAGTCATACAAGGACACTCTCAAAGACTCTCTTAAGAATTTTGGAATTGATTGTGAGCTAGGAGATGCTGGCACAGGCTTGTCCAGCCTGGTGTGCCCTCCTCAGAAAAGGTGCCATGTTCCATGAGCAAAACAGAATTAAATTAGCTCAGAAGAAACCTAAGTTATGCAAAATTAGAGACTCTACCCCAAATTTTCATAGAGATTATCAACTTATGGCAGAGCATTCTGAGCTCATATAGGTCTAATCAGCCATCGTCAGACATATTAATTTGACACTAACATAGCAATGTCATTTTGATCCTCTTCAAGAGAACTAATCAAATTGAACAGAATTGGCTATAAAACTGGATTGCACTTAAATATTTGGAGCTATGTCAGTGGTACTCAGCTCATCCTGAAGCATTCCTACCAACACATGAAGCCCATTGAAAACATTCATCCCATAAACTTTAACAAACTAAAAACAAATGAGTTTGATGCAAACATTTTTTCACATTAAAAATTAAGGAAGAAAATTTCCTAGTTTCTTTGCAGATATATGTATGGAGGGAGTGGGGAGTATTATGGTTATAAAATTCTTAAAATATCAGACTTTTTTTAACATATTGGTTAGTTTTGCTTTTTATTTTCTCCCTCTTTAAAAATTATTTCTTAGAAGGGATATTTCACTGCTAGGTATGTCTTCTTTGTGTATGGGGGTGGATATTGGGAAATGTAAGTGATTTAAGAACAAAAGGATTTCAATAAAAATCTATTTTAAAAATTCAAAGCAAAGCATATCCATGTCATCTGGTGATCAAGTATTTAGAATATCAGCCATTTAAAATGAAAGGTATACTAAGTCATACTTATGGCTGTTTGTGTTTTCCTTAACAAAATGCTGTACTACTACTAACATTGTTGTACTGATGATGAATCAGCAATTAACAAAAATAAATTTGTAATGCTATCTGTTGGTTTTATAACATTTATTTTTATGTTACTTAACACATTTCATCTTCCAGAAAATTATCCCTTATAATAAAGAATTTTCTTTAAAATGGTAGAAAGAGTTCAGCAAAACTAATAAAAAATTTTTGTGTGATGTCATACATGGCATACTATATCCATTTTTCTCCATTTTTACAGAGAAGCATGAGGAGGGACCTTCTTTAATGCCTTCTCTGGGACTATGTTTGATTATTGTTATTTTTCCATATTCAGGCTTTAAGAGGGCCTAATTTTAAACAATGTTTTTGTGTATACAAAACTATAGAAATATATAGATGAGTTTTTAATTACAGGTGAATGTAGTAGCATTAGAGCCCCATTTTGTCCAAACAAATTTCTCTAGATAATTATTTGAGTCTAGCCTATTCTTCTTACTTGAATCATCATTAGACCACCCTTTAGAGATAATGACTTAAGCCACAGCAGTGAATGAGATTGCAAATGGAGGAAAATTATATAGAAAGAGATGATGACTCTGCTATAGTGCCTTGGGTAAAGCCTATAATTAAGGGCTAGTGATTGAAGAAGTTCCATTAAGTAAAGCAGAGAAGGAACCATCATAAAAGAAAGATGGGACCTAGAAGGACCAGGAGAGGATAGTATCATGGAAACAAAAGAAGTAATATTTTAAGAAGGTTATATAACATTGTCAGATACTTTTTGAGAGACTAAGGAGCAAGAAGAATATTTTAAAATGAACTTGAGGTTAAGGCATTTAGGAAGTTACCCTAACATAAAGGGATATTTCAGTAGAGCGATGGAATGAAAACCAGGTTGCAGGAGTTAGAGGGAAGATTGTGAGATGAGAAAGTGGAAGCAGTGAGTGTTGATGACTCTTGAGAGGTTTGACAATGGAATGAAAGGGAAATGGAAAAATGGAATGGTACATGGAAGGATAACAAGTTTTAAGGGAAGAGTTTTTGTTTGCTTCTGAATATATGATGTGTGTGTGTGTGTGTGTGTGTGTGTGTGTATGTGTGTGTGTGTGTGTCTTTATAAGGATTCAGGAAATCTTGAGAATGTTTATAGACCACAAATAAAAGAACTATTGGGAAAAACGTTATTGAAGATACAAAAAAGGGAGGGGGGAATTGAAAGAGCAAATTTCCAGAGCAGAGTGGGAAAACGGGATTTTGAGGGAGAGAATGTAGCTTTGGGGAAAAAAAAAGATGAATATTATTTTCCTTAGAGACAGAAAAGGAGAAGAACAGGATGGCTAAAAATACAAGGTGTCCCAAAAGTCTTGGTTCTGTTTTAAGCAATACGTTTTGAGGACATCCTGTACAGAAAGATGGGCAGCAGGGCCAACTCATCATACTCTCTAAACCAGCTCTTTTTTCTGACTAATAGGAGTGTATTTCTGGCAGTAGCATTGGCTTTTTCCCGGGTTAATAGGCCAGAAACCTGGAAATCAGCTTTGATTCCCCTTTTTTCTTTTTCTTTGATATCTAGTCAAGTCCTACTTATTCTGCTAAGCATTTCTCATTCCTATCACTTCACAGTTATATTACTGCAACAGGCTTCTTAATGGTCTTTCTCTCTATAGTCTATCTTCCACATTCCTTCTTGTACATTGTCACTCTATTTGTCTACCTAAAATACCAATTTAATGTCACCACTCCCTTATTTAAAAACTTTAATGATTCCCCATCAAGGAAATAGGCTGTAAAGTATAAAGCACTGCATTTGAAGTCAGAAAGACTTGGGTTACATCTTGTTTCATATACAAATTGCATGTGTGATCTTGGATGAGTCACTTAATCTCTAGGGGGTCAATTTTTCTTTTCATTTTCAAAATGAGGGATTGGATTTAATGACTTTGAAATTTTCTTACAGCTCTAATGCTCTGATCTTATGTCTCTAGGATAAAATCCAGTTTCCTTACCCAAGTAATCAAGTTATTACAATGGGAATTCTCGATACCAATGTAATTGTCCAGACCAAAAGGAATAAAAAAAGTTAGTAATATTCTGATTAAATTGAGTTGTTCCTCTCTGTAACCTCCATCCTTCTGATCCTATTTCTATTCCCTGGGGCTAAACAGAACAAGTTTTAACCTTCTTACCTCTTATTGATGAAAGCTTTTCGTATACTTGGGGACATATAGTATGTTTAACCAGAGCATTCTCTTCTCCAGGCTTACCATTCTGAATTTCTTTAACTGCTCCTCATATAGCATATAGTCTCAAATCCCCTCATCAATTCTTCTTGTCCTCCTCTCAATGAGCTCCATTTCTTCAATATCCATTCTAACATTTTATTCCCAAAAATGAATGCATTACTAGAGATGTAGACTGTTAAGAACAGAGGAAGGCAGAACTGTCACCTCTCTTGAAATAGAGATCTTAGAGGATAAGAACAATGTGCTATCACTTTCCTTCCCCCTTTCTTTTGCCTCCACAGCATGTGGAGGTCACCTAAAGAAAAGTTTTTGAAGGAGTCAATTAATCACTCAATAGACATTTATTAAATACAATTTACATCGGCAAGTATGGTACTAGGCCCTGGGGTTACAAAAACAAAAACCAAAAAAAAAAAAAAATGGAATAATTGTTGCTTTCAAAAAAGTTTTCATTCTACCAGGGGAGATAATATTTCTGTGTGTATGCATATACAAACATGTATATCTGTGTACACATAAACATATGCATATTACTTAGATATTTGTCAAGGAATGCAGGCTTGCATTTTAGAAGTTTATTTTTTTAAAAGTTAGTCATTTTCTATAGAACATATTTGAATAATGAATTCTCTTTGGAGAAATGATATAGCTATTCTGCAATAATAGCATAGCAACTTCTATAGGCAGAGGAGCTGGTCACATAACTCTCTGCTCTGTAGCTTATAATGCAGGGCCAAGAAGATATCTTCTGAAGTTCTCTGAATCTGCTCAGTATTATATTCCTTTGTGATAGCAAAAATGAATGGCTATTAAAAAAAAATCTTCTAATTTGTTTAAATATGAAGCTTCCACTTAGATGATTTTTGGTATTGCCCAATAAATAAATAAAAACCTAAAAATTCAGATAGATATCTATACAGATATAGAATAAAATGTAGCTTTAGTTAGACTTTTAAAAAATCTGAATGTGCAATTACATTGATGTACTATTGTTATTATTCAGTCTTTCAGTCATGTCTGACTCCTTGTGACCCCATTTGGGGGTTTCTTGGCAGAGATACTTAAAATAGTTTGCCATTTCCTTCTCTAGCTTATTTTTACAAATGAGAAAATTGAGGCAAACAGGATTAAGTGATTTGACCAGGGTTACACTGCTAGTAAGTGTCTGAGGCTAAATTTGAATTCAGGTATATAGACATGTTCTGACTCCAGGCCCTGTACTCTATCTACTATACCACCTAGTTGTCCCATACATTCCTGTAGGGAATTCCTATTATAGCAACTTGACTAGATAGCAAAAGGAATTGAAAGAAAAATATCCTAGAGACATAAACTCATTGTTATAGAGCTGCAAGAAAATCTCAAAAGTCATTGAATTCAATCCCCTCATTTTGAAAATGAAAAAAAAATATGGAGGACTAAAGATTAAGTGACTTGTCCAAGATCACATATGCAGTGAGTATATGAATTCAATCCCCTCATTTTGAAAATGAAAAAAAAAATATGGAGGACTAAAGATTAAGTGACTTGTCCAAGATCACATATGCAGTGAGTATATAAAGAAGGATGCAAACCTAAGTTTTCTGACTCCAAATGCAAAGCTTCCTCCTTTACAGCCTGTTTCCTTGATGGACAACTATTAAAAGTTTTTAAATAAGGGAGTGGTGGGATACATTAATATTTTAGGTAGAAAAATGGAGTTACAATGTATATGAAGGAATGTGGGAGGTTGTCTAAAGAGAGAAAGACTATTAAGGAATCTGTTGTAGTTAAAAAAAATTTATATAATATGTCACATATAGAAATATATACATATTTCATTATATACATATAACATATATGTATACAGAATACAAAATAAATTCCATTAAAGAGGCTATTATCATAAAAAGGGTTATAAGAAATATATAAATACTAAATAATTACTTATTATATATGCATATATACATACAGAATAAAATATAAAACAAATTCCATTAAGGAGGCTATTATAGTAAAATTGTATAATTTATTATAAAAACATAATATGATATTATGTATATACAAACATAAATAGAATACAAAATACAAATATAATTCCATTTACAATGGATACAAATAATACAAAATACAAAATAAATTCCATTAAATGTATATAATATATAAATATCAGAGATATATTATGTGTGTGTGTATATATATATATATATATGTATGTATGTATAGACAGAATAAAATACAAAAAAAAAATCAGGGTGAGTATAGAAAGTTAAAAAAAAAAAAAAAAAGGTGATCCTTGAACTGAATCTTAAAGAAAGTAAGGTAGAGTTGGATCTATAAGGTAGAGTTGGATGGTTTTATGTATATGGATAATAAAAAGGGTTTTTGCCTTTCCCCTTCCTCCTCCTTCTCTGGGCCCACATTGATTTGGGGCCTTGATCTCACTTAAGGTCAGTACAAAGACGCTTTCATCCCCTCCTCTTCAGCAGCGATAAGGGGAATGAAACCCCTTCGTCTAACTTAGGGTCGCTAAACGCCTTGGTTTTGTTTGTTTCAGCCAGTCTATTTTCTTTCTTGGTTTACCCTGCTCATTGTTAGACAATTTAACGATTGTTTTTGGTGGTATTAGAGTGTCCTATTTAGCGCTACCCACAGTGGGGAGCTGGTGTAATTTGTGCCTGCAATTTTTTTTTTCTCTTTACAAGCCATGGCTGGAGCTGCTGGGGTGATACTGCCAGAGCTGCACAAATGAGGGAAACAAAGAAATAAATCTCAGTCTGCCGCAGAGGGCAGAGTCGCCCCTACAGTACCACCCTCGGGGGTGGGAGAAGGAGAAAAGCTGCAGCTCTCCTAGGAATGGGAAGAGCGTCTCCCGCGCGTCATCCCCAGAAGGGAAAAGCACTCCACTTAAAGTCACTCTAGTATATAATATTTACATTATGACAATTGGGGTCTCAGGGTTGGGTCTCAGGCAAGATGCAGAAAGTGGAACCGATTGTTAAGAAGTGGACTAAGTTCAAAATGCAAAGTCATGGCTATCCATCTGCTCTGCACAAAGCCTTGTACCCATAAAGAGCTCTTCGATCTTCTCGGGATTAAGACAAAGCCTATTGCTGGAAACCAAGCCTGAGTCACAGTCGGGAAACCACACAGCATGAAAGCCACTATCAGGGAAATTAAAGTTAGAGATGGAAAAGACCTGTTAGGGCACATCGTCCATTACCCAGCGTGGGCAAGATTGTTCCCTGCAGTGTAGTCTCCAGGGCTTTGTCTTGTCCGGATTTAAATGACTCCAGTAATAAGGCTTTTGCCACACCTCAGAAGTTAGGCATAATAATGAAATGAGTCCATGTACTGAGCCGACGGGCACCCCGGGCCGCTGGCTTCAATGCAGTGGATTCTGAGAAAATTCTAAGTAAATAAGGCAGTCAGGGTGTAATGTGAGCAGGACCACTAGACACCCAGTAATCCTGAGCTCCTGCATGGAACAAACAATCCTAGTCCTCTACGGTCTTCATACCCACGGGAACAGTGCTCCACAGCATCAGCCACACCTGCATTACAGCCGTTAACCGAGCCTCCTGAGAACCTACTGCGTGCAGGTCCAGTTCTTTCCTGGGTCCCCAGCTCCCCGCTATACATTGAACTAAAACTGCAGAATACATTTGGGTTAAGTTTCAAGTTGGATTCTATACTTCTCCATATGCTATGCAACAAACACAAGTCCATTGGATCAGGAGCTAATTTCTGAAGAGGATAATAAGGGAATGTTGTCATGGCAGAGAAATAAAAAAAAAGAAGAAAGTCATGAGATAAAAGGGCAAAGGGTCCTAAGACATGAAGCTAACCAGAAAGACAGCAAAGTCTTGGTCTCTTGCCATATTTGGGGCCTTTGACCTCATGGGAAATGTCAGATATGTGCTTATTGCTTTGCATATTGGAAAGTGGAGACTGTACCTCCTCTGACCTCTGTTAAATAAATAATCTCCATTACTAAGTCTTCCTTTGTGCCGGAGAACAGTATTCTTTCATCTGAGCTCTTTCCCATTCTGGTCATTTGCAAATCCATAATGCAACAGATGCTAAGGGTTACCAAAATCTTATTTTTCTTAAGCTACATCAACCTTATTTTCTGCTGCAAGGAGGAAAGCCAGCCTAGGCTAGATCCCTTTGGTCTCTCCACTTTGTATTGTGTATCTATGCCACATTTATTGTCTACTATCACCCATCAGCACCACCACAAAACACAAACCCCACAATCATAGCCTTGCTTTCCCTCACAATGTTGCCTCGGGGGACCCAATGGTTCCCCTGACAGCGCTCAGAAAACTTCTTCCTAGGGAAATAGCCCCAGCAGGATTGGTCAGTCATCATATAAGAGCTGGGCCTTGAAGTAGAAACAGACAAGGCGGAGGAAGAGCGTTCCCTAGGGGGAGAAACAGCATGTACATAAGTAGAGACTGGTTCAAGAAGTAGAGCATGGAGACCCATCCAAGAGCGTTTGCTCTCGGCACTTGAGCTAAGAAAAGGAATACCAGACAGAAGCAGACATCACGTAAGGCTGATACCTAGGGAATGTTTTTAGGGAAATGTCTCCATGGTAGAACCTCTCTTTGTTACAATAATCTTAGATCTGATCTACACTCTGGATGGAAGCTGGAAAAACATTCCCCTCTAGGGGGAAATAGAAGTCAGCAGGTAGGAGAGAGAGTAGAAAAAGAGTGCAGAGGGGCAGGGGTTTGATGTAAGGGACTGAAGGAGGCAGCCACAGAATAGTCATCTCGCTGATAAAAAATGGTTTCTTGATAATTATCACCTGGCACTGTGGCAAAAAGATTCAGACATTTGGGCGGAGAAGGACAGGGCTAACCCTGTAGGAGGAGAAGAATGATAAGAAGATTCAGGATTATGCCATCTAAAGATCAATAAAGGAACTCCAGATGTTTATTCAGAAGAATAGTGATAGTTGTTTTCAAGTATTTAAAGGTTTCTCCATGAAGAAGGGTTAGCCTTGTTCCCACATAGCACCAGCGTCCAGAACTGGGATTAATGAGTAGTTGCTAGAGGGAGGCAGCCTTTAGTTCCAGGTAAGGGATAACTTAAGATAAATATCGCTACCCCAAAATGGAATGAGCTACCTCAAAAAGAGATTTCCCCTTTCCCAGAGGTCTTTAGGTAGAAGTTGGATGACTGCTTAATAGTAATGATGGACAGTGGATTTCTTTTTGAGTGTGGGCTGGGCTAGAGTGCTTTTGACATCCCTTGCTCCTCTGAAATTTTGGTGTATTTTCTGATTCTAAGTGCACACAAGTTTCTTTTTTTGTTTATTTCAATTTTTCATTTTATTTTATTTTTTTTTATTTTATTCATGCTTAACATGAGGCATCCTGACTGAGATTAGTTGGGAACCTGAGTGGTCCTTCATTTCAGAGATCTGCTCTCCAAAAGAAATAGAATAGCTGACCACTTGGACAGAAGTCATTTATGTCTAATAACAATAATAGTGTTTATTTGGTTCTTTGAGATTTACAAAGCACTTTAAAATGTCATCTCATTTAGTACTCATAACAATGGGTGCTATTTTTAACCTCCATTTTATTGATAAGAAGATGAAAGCTGAGAGAGTTTAAGTGGCTCATTCAGGTCACACAACTAGTGTATGAAGTAGGATTTGAATCTAGGATTTCCTGAATACAAGTCCAACACTATGTTCACTTTGGCACCTAAAAACTTCTACCTTCAGCACAAGTCTTCTTGCCAATCTCTTTAATGTTAGTGCCTTCTCTCTATTGATTATTTCCAATTTATCTTCTATACATCTTGTTTATAGATAATTGTTTCACATGGTCTTCCTCATTAGATTATGAGCTCCTTGGGAAAAAAAAGACTGTCTTTTGCCTTTCTTTGTATCCTCAGCACTTAGCACAGCACTAAATAAATGCCTGTTGACAAACAGACCCAGATTCTAGTTGATGGGAACAGGTGCCAAGATAGCTTGAAGAAATTGTGTTACTTATTTATGGATTCATTAGGGGTATTTAGATAGCAAAGTGGATAAGAAACTGAAGTGAGGAAGATCTGGTTTGAATGCTGCATCAGACACTTATTAGATATATGCTCATAAGCAAATCATTTAACTTTTCTCAGACTCAATTATCTCATCTGTAAAATAGGGATAATTATACCACCTATCTTATGAGGCTGTTGGGAGGATTAAATAAGATGTCAATAATTTTGCAATCCATAAAACTATATAAAGTCAGTTATTATAATCTTAGTGTAAGATTTCTATCCTCTATAACTCATCATTAACTGTAATCTATAAATTGCTTTTTAAAAATTTGTCACTTTAAGATAGGAAGAATATATGTGTAGGGGAGAAAAGGAGAGAAAGAGAGAGACAAAGAGGGTTAGAGACACAAAGAGAAAAAGAAAAATGAGGGGCAGGGAGATGGTGCAGTGGATAGAGCACCAGCCCTGAAGTCAGGAGGATCTAAGTTCAAATCTGGTGTCAGATACTTAACACTTCCTAGCTCTGTGACCCTGGGCAAGTCACTTAACCCCAATTGCCAGAGAGAGAGAGAGAGAGAGAGAGAGAGAGAGAGAGAGAGAGACAGAGAGAGAGAGAGAAATGAGAGGGCAGATAAAGATCCACATACACAGAGAGACAGAAACAGAGATAAAAAGAGACAGACATAGAGTCAGAGAAAGATAGAGAAGAGAATACGCAGAGAGGGTGAGACAGAGATTCAGAGAGGGAGAGATAGAGACAGAGACACATAGAGATACAGACAGACAGAGACAGGGAGAGAGAAAGACACAGAGACAAAGAGACACACATAGAGAGAAAGAGAGACAGAGACAGAGAGACAGAGAGAGAGATCTATTTGGAGTGTGACCTGCACAAGTCACCTCATCTGTTCATCTTTTTGGGACTCAGTTTTTTCCTTATTTGTAAAATGAGACAGATAGATGGTTTTTAATTTCTCTTTAAGGTTCAAATCTACAATCCTTAAGGGAAGATGATGTTTTGGGTTCATCTATGAAATGTCCCCTTTGCTTTTGCATTTCATTAAAAGCACTCTAGCAGCTGTGACAACCAGTCAGCCACAGCAGATAGGGAAAGCAAACTTTCCTTCATGGGGTCACATTAACAAAACAGCTGAAGAGTGTTACTCAGTTTTCTTTCTTTTTTTTTTCCGGCTCTGAGGAAGAACATGGGAAATGGAGACTTGGGGTTGGTGACTGCCACCTGTCTGAGCTCTTCTCCAAGGTAATTCCACTGTAACCTCACAAAGCTTCTGCCCAAGCTGTGTCTTGAATGCTGCTTCTGGTTGAGTCTGGGTGTGGCAGACACTTGTATGAGATGTGTAAAGCCATTTGAGCTGCTCCAAAACTATCACCACTTACATGCTAGTTTGAAGTGGGACATCCTACAGTTCTCAAGGGGATTACCCAGAAAGTGACAACCAATTTTAATTTAGGTGATCATGATGGAAGCTCAGAAGAAGGAGGTCTCAAGATGGATAAATGTAGCTCCAGAATGGTAGGAAAAGAAGGAGATAAAAACAGTAGTAAATGCACTAGATTTAGAGATTTTCTTTGTAAATTCCCTTGTGGCCCCTTTGACAGGGCTTCTTCTTTATGAAACACAGATGGGAAACTCTCCCCAAAGCTATGATCATGGCTGATTTAATAGCTTTGGATCTATTGGAACATTCAAAAAAAGTAGGTTACCCCACCATGTGCTAAGTAAATTTTCTCCCTTCTTTCAAAGGGGTTCCATTCTACTTGGAGACAGTTCCTTTTTATATGCTTGGCTATCAGTGATAGTTAAACATCTCCCCACTCCGATCCATCTTCCACATGGCTGTCAAAGTTGTTTCTCAGCCACAGATATGACTGTGTCATTTTCCTACTCCATAACCTTCCAGGGTTCCCTCTTGCCTCAAATAGGATCCCTCCTTTCTGGCATTTAAAGGCTTTCATAAACTGACCTCAGCCTTCTTTTCCAGACTTATTAGATGTCACTCCATTTCACACACATTCCAGTCTGGGCAAACTGGCCTTCTTACTGTTTCTGATGCAAATCACTCTCCTTCTCATACCTGGATCTTTGCAGGGATTGTTCCCTGTTACTGAAATGCATTTCATTCTCTACTTTGCCTATTAAATTCCTGAGTTTCCATCATGACTAAGCTCAAAAAAAACCTGATAATAAAAGCTGCTTGAAGGTAGAGACAATTTTATTTTAGTCTTTTTGTAGACTCAGCCCCTAGCACAGTGCTTGGTATACAGTGAGCACTTAACAAATCCTTTTTGATTGATAGAAAAAACATCACTTCCCTGGACCCATTTCATCTCTATCAATTAAGAAAGGCAGTGGATGAGGATGAGACTTGGAGATAAATGAGAACTATGTTTAAATTCTGGACACAACACTTAGCAACCTTTTGGACAACATGGAAGCCATTTCATATCTTGAAGACTCGGTTCTCAAAAATGGGCATGATGATGATAGGAGTACTATAAAAAAATAAGAGCTACTATTATTATAGTCCTGTTCATAACCAAGCATTAACTGATCATTTACTAGCACATTATACGTGTTCTGAACAAAAATTAGAGCAGTTGGGTGGTACAGTGGATAGCGTTGGGCTTGGAGTCATGAGGATCTGAGTTCAAATTCAGACTCAGATACTTGCAAGCTGTATGACCTTAAACAAGTCAATTAATCCTATTTGCCTCAGTTTCTTCATCTGTAAAAAGAGTTGAAGAAAAAGTCATTCCGATATCTCTGCCAAGAAAACCCCAAATCGGGTGTGGAAGAGTTGAACATGATTAAACAACAACTGAACAAAAATTAACAAGGCTGATTTACAGAAGTAAAAAAAAAAAAAAAAAAAAAAAACTTCCCTAAAACTTTCTGGCCCAACAAATGTAAAACTAGATATTGTATAAAATTAGCTTAGTGGAGGGACTCTTCTGCTGCCTGGAAATCTACAAGCTAAGAAAACATCTACATGGATGGAGTTTATAGAATAGAAAATTCAAACCACACCATCAATACATAGTAAAAATCGAGGTTACTGAAAGCAGTTCTCAGCTCATCTGTGGCTTAACAAGAAGATTTGTAGACATCTAAAGCTGAAATGAACCTTAGAGATCATTTAGTCCAAGAGTCTCAGATGAAGAAACTTAAATACAAAGAGTTTATAAAACGGGAACCTCAGTTTATGAAAGCCTCCTTAGCTTGTTAAATCAGCGACAGAACTGTTTGGCAATCAGGTGTTCTGTTTCCTGTCCTTTTTCCATTGTACAGTTCTACCTGTGAAAAGGTTCTTCTACTCTCAGTGTGAGGTGGTATCACTATAAATATATCATGAATGTAAACTAACTAAATCTAACTAACCTAACTAAAGAGAAAAGGAATTATTTAATCTAGATTTCATCTATCAATGGCGGAGAGGGTCATCTATTAATGTTGTCACAAGAGTCTTACACAGCTTTGAGGTGTCAGTTAACATAAAACTTGATTTTATTCTCAGTCTGGTTCCATCTTGGACTGGAGGAGACTCCAAGGCTAAGTTTCAGATTCCATTTTGCCATAAAATAGAGGATATCTAACTATCTATTTATCTGTCTGTCTCCCTATCTATCTATTTATCTGTCTATCTGTCTATCTATCATCTGTCTGTCTATCTGAATTTATCTATCTATTTATCGATTGATCAATCAGTTTATCCATTCATCCATCATTTCTCTCTCTATATGTATACACACACACACATACACACACACACACACACACACACACACACACATATATATATATCAATAAATCTATGTATTTATCTCTATACAGGTATAGGTATCTATATATCAATTGATTTATGCTTGTAGGATTTATTTGACATCATCTATGTGATGCTATATCGATATAATAATATCATCTATAGTATACTATAGATAGAGGTTGATTGAAATATAGCTACCTATATATATAGAGAGATGCATATATAGGTATGGATATTTATGGCTCTTGAAATGCACAAAGATTCTATGTGTCTGGGGAGGAGGCAAAGTGACTTACTTAAGAGGGTTGGATTCCAATTTAGGAAGCCTGAGGCTCAAACCCCATTCATAACATCTAATAATTGTGTGACCAAGAGTAAGTCACTGAAACTCTCTGAACCCGTTTTCACATGTGCAAAATGGAGATAATAATGCCAGCTTCACCTGCTTAATAGGGTTAGTGTGAGGCTTAGATACCATAATGTATGCAACCACTTTGCAAGCCTTAAAAAACTATAAAAATGCCATCTATTATTATGAGGTCTTCGAGGCAAGCCCTGGCTCCATGTATTCTCAGGAGAGAACTGCCAATTGTGTGGTTTAGAGAAGCATCCGCATCAGAGCTGGCAGGGGACATGGGCATCTTGCATGAAGTCCAAATTCCAATACATCGGGAAGCTTTGCTGCTTATTGTCTTTGCCTCTGGTGGATAAAAAGATTCATTCCTCCCTCCCCCACCTTTCCTTCTTTCAACACATAAGCACTGGTTGGTGGTCAGGTTTCTCTCTTTGTAATTAAAACACCAAATGTATGCAGGACATTTATGTTCCCTCTTATAATTCCATCCTCTCCCCCCCCATTTTTTTTTTTTTTTTTGCGAAGGACATGTAAATGTAAATGGACTATGGTGTGGCTGGGAGGCAGGGGGCCATAATTAAGATCTCTTTTTGTTTTTTAAATGGCTTATTAAAACACTCATGAAACCCACTGCACAAAGCAAAAGCCAAAACTCCTTTGCTGCTAAATGGAATGAAATGGATTTTTCAAATGTCACACTAGTATCCACTTAATAATACATTTTCCTATAGACAGGACAATAATATATATTTTAATCACTTTTCTACAGGCAAATAGATTGTATAGGAGCTGCCCTTCACTGGCACTTGGAAATTATGAATTTTTCAATAACCTTTTCTATTATTCATCCTGTGTTATTCCGTAACATTTCTGCCTGAAGAATGTGCTTGCCAGACACTTTATGAATCCCTTCTATTATTTATTAATCAGCAAGGTGTCTCCCCCTCAACCCCCACCCCACCCTCCTGGAGAAAACTGGGGGGAGCCAAGGGAGGCAGACATGTATAGCTACATCCGAAGGTATTAATAATTTCGTATCTCTAAAAGATGCAGATCGAGCATCTCCCTTCTTGCAGTTCAACCTTGAGACCTTGCAGTGTATTGGCTCAGGTGTTTTCCAATTCATGAGGAGGCAAAAGAACATATTCCACCTTGAGAGAGCCCCCTTGCTTTTTAAAGTTCATCAACTGCTGGGCTCCATGTTCCATTTCTAAATTGCTTCTGGGTCACTCAAGGGAGTACACCTGGCTAGTAGAATTGGGATTAGGGAAGTAAACTATTCATGTGTTTGATTCCTACCACACCCAACCTTCACAATCTGATCAAATTATTTTCATCATTCTATCTCAATTTCTCAGCTTTAAAATGGACACATGATACTTAATCTGCTTTAGATATCATCTAAAGAGCTCTTTAAAAAACAGTTCACAATTCAGAGAAATATGGAAAGATATACATGAACTGATGCATTATGAAGTATATAGAATCAAGAGAACAATGTACACAATAAATATAACAATGTAAATGAAAAGATTGCAGTAAGAAAATTGAACTTTAAGTAACTAAAAAAAAATCATTGAGGGGCATCTAGGTTGCACAGTGGATAGAGCACCAGCCCTGAAATCAGGAGGACCTGGTTCAAATATGGTCTCAGACACTTAACACTTCCTAACTGTGTGACCCTGGGCAAGTCACGCAATTGCCTCATCAAAAAAAAAAAATCATTGGGAGTCCCATAGAACAGATCTGAAATATATATCATCCCCCACAGAGAGAGGTAGGGGACTAGGAGAACATGATGCAAACATTGTTGGATACGATCACTGCTGAAGGTATTTTTTATCATTTTGGGGGTCACAATCTATGTGTGTATGTGTGTGAACTGATTGTGATGGAATGACTAAAAGTACTAAGAAAATGCATTTTTGAAAACTGGAGAAGGAAATGGCAAACCACTCCAGTATCTTTGCCAAGAAAAAAACAAATAAGAGTTAGACTTGACTGAAATAACTTAATATCAAAATTTTTTTAAGATGTATTTTTTTTAAAAGATAGTGTAGAAGGACTCATGTTGTTCTACCCTCATCCAGGTCACATAGCTCTGGTTAAGTTAAGGAAAGTGGACAATATGTTTTAGCGGTGTATCATTACAGACATGAACTATGTCAGGAAAAACTATAATTTGCCCACTAGTACCACTGGTACTTAAAAGAAGAATGGAGGTTTTCTATTGGCTACAACCTAACACCATAAGGAGACATACCAAAAGCTAGATCCCAGGTAAAGAACACTGAGGGAAAAGTTAAGGTAATTGGAAAGAAGAAAACAAAGGAGCACACTAGAAATAACTTGATATCTACATCACTGAGGAATCCGGTAGGAGAGAAAACCTCTTGGGCAATGCTTAATCTGCAATTTTGTAGAAACTGGAGAATAGAATATTTTTTAAGGCTCTTATATCCTTATTAATAAAATGTCTATTTGGCACATTGTAATTACGTGTAAGAATGGAATTGGAAGGAATATACTGGTCTATTCAGATAAGATTTTTTTTTCAAGAACTCTAAATATAGCATCCCTTTCCACCCCATCTCACTTCCCCCCAAAATTAACCTGGGTAGGAAGAAGCAATGCAGTTGATAAGTGGAAAAAAGTATTGAATTCAAAGTCAGAAGATCTGAATTAATATCTAGTTACTTCCACTTAGTACCTTCATGACTTCAAGGAAGTTATTTTTTCTAAGTTTGGTTTCTTTCTTTCTAAAATAAGGTGGTGATGAGGAGGTAGGACAAGATGATATCTGAGTTTAGACATCGTAGACTTAAGAATTCCATATGTACACGCAAATATTCTGAAGGTAGGTCTCTTTGGACTTTTTTTTTTCCCATTCCTCTATGTTGATGATTTCCAAACCTCTATCTCTGACTTTGCTTTTCCACTCAGGAGAAAATTTGGTTAGAACCAAAAGCTAAAAATAAAATCTATCGATGTATGTTTATTGACTGAATAATTGTAATGGAATAAATCACATTGCTAGCCTTTAAATTTGCTAGTTAATATTTCAGCCTTTTCAGGAACTAAAGATCAACATGACAAAGCATGGCATTTGCATTAAGTTCCTTGCTGGGTGGAAAGGGTTGTTGTGCTGTATATTCTATGCTGATCTCTGCTTTATCAAAGGAATGAGGCAGTGGTGAGATGCCTGACTGTGATCTCAGCAATCAGGCACATGGAGCCTTTCTTTTATGTTTTAGTGACGCACAGGACACACAAAACATGCATGTAAATATGTGCACACACAATGCCATATATATCACACATTATGTCTATATGCATGCATGCTATACATATTACATATGTGAGTGCATTTACAAATAATATCCTATACATATGTATATGCAATTGTACATGTCCTATAAATATAGATACACATATATCCTATATATATATACATATATGTATGTGTATATATATATACATATATATATATATAATTTAGCTACCTCTACATATCAGTAATATATAAGATTACCACACACACACAACACACACACACACACACACACACAGACACACACACACACACACACACACATACACACAGAGCTACTTCCATACCCCATTCTCCTAGATCAACAATAAAATGAAAGCTACTTTGGGGCATTTTTGATTATTTATTCACTGAATCCAAAAAACCCGAGTGCTTGGTACACAGGAGCAGAGAATGGGAACTGTGCATTTCATTGATTTAGGCCTGAGGAAATCCCCTTTACCAGCACAGATCACACTGACAGGTGAAGTGACTTACCTAGAATCCTACTGCCAGTATGTGTCAGAAATTGGAGTTGAACTCAGGTCAAGACTACTTCTTTACCCAATAGTCCTTTACCATAGGAAACATTTATTAAATGTTTTTCAAATAATCTGGTCCTTGTTGAGCCACTCCTGGGATGCAACTACATGAAATCTCTCTCATGACCTTGGACTTCCCTATCAGGACAAAGACTCCTTCCATTTATTTTCTTTCCCAAGAAGAGAAGATCATATGAAGAATTTTCAGAGAACAGAATTTGACTGAAATGGGAGGGAGAGTTGATGACAGTTTCTGTTGTCACTTTGGGGTTGGGCTGACATCAGATAGAGTGACATGGGTTCCTCCCCCATCCTTCCCACCCCACCCACTTGCCTGAGGAGCTGTCGACTTTTATATTTTTTACAGAAGCAAATAGCCATTTCCTTTTTTGACTGGCAGCTTCCACAAAGCTCCCGGAGAAGCCTGGGTAGGGAGAGGCAAGATTTCGTGTAACCTCTCTGTAGTTTGTGACCTACTGAGCTTCATGCTCTCCAGGGCCCTGTAGGTCATTCAGCTTGTGCCTTCGGTTCTTCAGCCGCCAGCAGGGCAATCCACCTTCCTGCCCCTACTTCCCTAAAGATCTGCATTACATCATATTGGGCCTTCCTCAGCCACTGGCCCCAGAACCTGCCCCTCAGGACACAGCAGGTCCGGAACATGAGATGCTGCTTTTTTTTCTTTTTTCCAATTGCTGTTTCCTTCCTCCTCAAAAGCTCTTTCCTTTTCACAGCTGACTGCAGAACCTGAACCTTTGGGATGCCAAAGGTTCTGTCTCGGGAAATAGATGCCTCCACTCTTTAATCTCAGCCAAGTCTCCTCCAGTCAGCTCTTCCAAATATCATTTATTCATGTGTGTTTTAGAGACAGGAGGGAACGCACACGCCTGTGATGGAGATGTCATTTGCAAAATAATAATAACGTCCCAGCTGATGAGAGGCAAACACCCCCAGGGGTCAGGCCTGCTAAATTATACATCTTTCTTAACTATTTAGCTTGTGAGGATACATGAGCAAAGTACTTAGACTAATTTTAGGGTCTTTTTTTCCCCATCTGTATGAACCGCTCAGCACTCTTGAATGTAGAATCTGTATTCCTAATTGGATCTCATCAAAGCTTTCTCTTTGCCTTCAGCTGGCGAAGCCACTGTGCGATGTGGAGGGGAGTTACAGATTTCATCAGATAATTAAACTGGTGGGACAGGACTGGGCTGCGGCGATGTCTATGTGATCCTCTCTTTACCCCATGCAGAGACCTCGGGCTTGGCCCTGTAATCCAGAGCCCAGATACCTCATGTTGTGTCTTCCCTATCCAAAAGGGTGCAGGGAGAAATCAGATAACAAGGGGAGAGTCCTGGGCAGAGGGAGAGGCAGGAGGGAAGTGGGCTCACTAGGATTTAGAACCAAAGAGTATTCAGTTCAAATCCTGCTAACTTTGAGACCTTGGATAAGCCCCTTGACTTCATCTGAAAATGGACATCATAATATTCACAAATTTGTTAAATGAGGATCAAATTAGATCACATCATATACAAGTACTCTGTGAATATTAAAATGGTATACAAATGCTAGTTATTATTATTGTTGTTATTACTATTATCCCCTCCTTTAACTTCATTTGAAAATGGACATCAAAATATTCACAAACTTGTTAAATGAGGATCAAATTAAATAACATCATATATGAGTACTCTGTGAATATTAAAATGCTATACAAATGTAGTTATTGTTTTTACCTCCTTTACCTGAGGGAAAGGATTGAGTGATACTCAATTAAGTCTTGGATTTGAAGTAAAAAAAAAGCTGGGTTTGAATCTCACCTCAGACCCCACTGGCTGTGTGACTCTGGGCAAGTCACTTACAATCTCTTTCCATTTTAGTTTCTACATGAGACAAAACTGTTCACAATGATATTCTCATCCCTGCTTTCAAGGAATTCTTTTTTCTGAAAGGGGGAGGTCACACAGAAAAGAGTGCTCACTTCACATTCAATTTTCAGCAGATGGGAGGCCCAAAGAGTTCTTCTGTTATGACAAGGAAAGTAATAGGGCAGTTGTCAGGGCCTTGATAAGCCGAGGAAGCAGTAGTAGTAGTTGTTGTTATTCAGTCTTTTCAGTCATGTCTGATTCTTTGGGACACGATGTAGGTTTTTCTTGGCAGAGATACTGGAGGGGTTTGCCATTTCTATTTCCAACTCATTTTACAGATGAGAAAACTGAGGTGAACAGTGTTAGTGACTTGACCAAGGTCATTTGGCTCAGCTCTTTGACTCGGGATCCAGTGCTCTATCTACTGTAGCACTTAGCTGTCCCCTGGTAAGGCAGGTCTTAATGAAGAGCAGGGTGGGTTCCCAGGCAATGAATGGGAGGCTGGGATGCCTCTAGCAATGGTGGAGAGGTGAGACTTAGTCTTCAATTCACAGTGGGTCCAATGCCTTTTGTGGGAGCTACATAGTGGGATGGCAGTGGTTGTTTAGGGAGAGAAAGGTTTGTGGCTAGCCTCATTGGCAGCAGGTGGGGGTGGCAAGGCTCAGTGTCTGGGCTGGGATCAGGAAACATTCCTAGAGCCCCTTCAGTGATCGTGTTTTACAAATATTAATGTGCTATATACTTATCACATATTATTGTTGTATCTGGCAAACTGAGAAACCCTTTGATTTAAATGCTTGACATGTCCTCTAATTCTTCTGTCTTCCTCCATGCCCAAAAGTAATTAGGCTTTTCCAGAAAGATGATCATCTCTAATAATTTTGAATATTTCCAAGGAAATCATCTGCAATTTTTCTCTAAAATCAATCCCAATATTAAAACACCTAATTCAACAATAACATCACCACCAACAAAATAGTAATAAATTATGTGTACATAGCTCTTTACAATTTAAGAAGTGAATTTCTCACAAGTATTATTGTCACCATTTTTCTCATTGTTGAAGAGAAAATTCTGTTTTTTTGAGAAGTGTATTGACCTTTCCCCAGTCACACAGCCAATAAGGGTTGAAATTGGAATTTCATGACTTTGTTAATGTTCTTTTCACTAGCATAGTTTTTTTGGGGGGATGGGGGCGATTGTTTTAAAAATTATTTATTTAATATTTTTCAACAGTTAATTTTTTTTACATTAAAAAAATTTTTTTTTGAGTTCCACATTCTCTTCCTTATCCCCATCCACATAGAATAGTTCTTACCTTGGGGTCAATGAACTTGTGATTTTTTTTCTCATGTGAAGCTATTAATGTTATTTTTATTGGTTTGGATCACTTGTGATAACAACAACAACAACAATAGTAATAGTAGTAATAATAAAACAAACCATTTTTCTGGCAAATTCTACATATAAAACATAATTCAAAGCTCCACATGTGGACAATGAGGCTCTTTGAATCAATTTCTCCTTCATATTTCACTGCTGTCTTTAAATGCTAAGAACTTATTTCAGTCAAATGGGTTCACTGGGGAGGCAGTATTGCAAAATGAAAAAAGTACTGGCCTGCAAACAGGATGAAATTTTGAGTTCCACATTCTCTCCCTTATTCCCATCCACATAGAATAATTCTTAACTTGGGGTCAATGAATTTGTATTTTTTTCCCCATGTGAAGCTATTAGTGCTATTTGATTGGCTTGGGTCACTTGTGATGATAAATAATAATAATAATAATAATAAAAACAAAAACTTTTCTGGTAAAGCCTACATCTAAGACATAACCAAAAGCTTCATGTGTGGACAATGGACATAAATGTTTACCACAATAAATGGTAAGGGCTTTTTGAATCAATTTCTCATTCATATTTCACTGCTGTCTTTAAATGCTAAGAACTTATTGTCAGTCAAATGGGTTCACTGGAATGGTAGCATTGCATAGTGAAAAGAATGTTGGCTTGCAAGCAGGATAAAATTTTGAGTTCCATGTTCTCTCCCTTATTCTCTTCCACATAGAATAGTTCTTAACTTGGGGTCAATGAACTTATGCTTTTTTTCCCCCATGTAAAGCTATAAATGCTATTTTATTGTCTTGAGTCACTTGTTAAGATGATGATGATGATGATAACAATAATAATAAAAACAAAAAAATTGTCTGGCAAAATCTACATCTAAAACATAATCAAAAATCCCATTTGTGGACAATGGAAATAACTGTTTACCACAATAAATGGGACTCTGAATCAATTTCTCCTTCATATTTTACTGCTGTCTTTAAATGCTAAGAAGTTATTTTCAGGTAAATGGGTTCACTGGAAAGGTAGTATTGCATGGTGAAAAGAGCACTGGCCTGTAATCAGGATGAATTTGTGTTTTTTACATATTTTGATAAGTGTGTTTCAATTTAACTGGTTTCCTTGGTAATCCTACGTATTTTATTTTATTCATTTAAAAAGGTTTTCCTGAGACGGGGCCCACAGGCTTCTCCGGACCACAAAAGGGGTTCAAGATAGACACAAGGTTAAAAACTCCTTTTTGACTCTAGCATATTGAACTAATTGAAAGTTCATCCTCAGATCTCATTTGCATCCCCCTTGCTGCCTAATGTCCTACTTTTTCCTTCAGCTATTAAAAGGGCACTGTTGGTTCTCTCCCTTCAGGACCTTCAGGTGGGATGATGGACCCCACAGACCCACAGGAGCGAGGACTCCTTCATGTCCCCTACTCTACACTCCCAGGGGAGCACGAGCGGTTGGAAGGAAGAATTCATTAGTGGTTCCCGGCAGTCAGCAGGCCGAGCCCCACCGGCCTGTTCGCAGGAACACCCTCACACCTGGAGCGGCTACACAAACACAGAGACTTCACACCTGTCAGGCTGAAGCTGACAAGAGCGCGTCCTCTGTTCCCCGGTTTGAGATCATTCTGAATGCGTCGCTCCCAGCTGCCTTTCTGCATGATGTGCTATAATACCACTATCAGCCGGAGCTAAGCCCTGGAAGAGCCTGGTTATTGCAGAGGGAGAGGAGATTAGCAGGGCAGGGGGTGGTCCCTGCCTCTGTGCTCCAAGCCTGATGAAGCAAAGTCCAAGAGCCGGCGGGAGGTAGGAGAGAGGAGGAAAGGGCAGCTGCGAGGGCCGGGGAGATGTAATGAAAACAACTCGGGCGGAGGCAGGCCTGCTCTTCAGCCGCTACGTCCAGCCACTCGGCGCAGAGGAAAAGCAACACAAATAAATAATAGTTTGTTTCTTGCTGGATGTTGGGGCACATTTCCTGCCAAAAGTGGCCCTCAGGAGGGCAACTACTTGACACCTAGGCAAGGGAGTGCGCTGGGAGAACAGGACAAGATAAAATTGCAAGTGACAGCTGAGCCTGTGTCTGCAATTACAATGCATTGTAAACATGGGGAATTGCAATTGCCGCTGCCAGGCATGGCCGGTGACTGACAGGGACAGCGCGCTATCAGAGAGGATGCTTGGAGAGGGAGGAGAGGGAAGGGGGACTCGGCGGGGAGGGCTGTCAGCGAGGGGATGGGGAGCAATCGGGAGGGAAGGCAGAGAAGGGAGGGATCCATGAGCAGCAGGAGGGAGAGGCCGAAAGAGCGCCCTTCAACCCTGGGACTGAGGAGCTTCAGAAACTAATCTCCCAGCTCCCTATACCCAACCCCAAATACACCGTGAGGAATGTCTCCTTAAATCCCATTTATGTAACGAAACACCTAAAGAAGTGGGTTCTGTTTCCACTTCTCTTCCTTGTTACTTGCAGGACCTTAAACAAGTCCCTGAATCACCATTTCCTCATATGCAGGGATGAAGAGAGCCATCTACGCCCAGAGAGAGAACCGTGGGAACACCCTAGCATTCTCACTCTCACTGTTGGTATTTGTTTGCATTTTCTTTTGCTTCTCTTTTTCTTTACTGGTTTGATTTGATTTTTCTTGTGTGGCACCATAAATATATATGCATATATTGGATTTACCATATATTTCTATCATGTTTAACATATCTTGGACTATTTTCCATCGAGGGGAAGAGGTGGGAGAAGGGGGGAAATTGGAAATAGGTTTTGCAAGCATTCATGTTGAAGAATTGTCTATGCATATATTTTGAAAAATAAAAAGCTTTAATAAAAAAACAAGTCCCTGAATCTCTATACACCCCAATTTTCTCCCCATCTGTAAAATGAGTTTATTTCTGAGGTAAGTATCTTATTTTCCTCAGGAATCATGAGAGGATTGAATTAGATAGCCCCGAGGGTCCCTCCCATCTCTTGAGAACCCATCTTTATGCGACTTTGGCAAATATGTCAAGTTTAAAAGGAAACCCCCAGAAGAAAGGAGGAACATTTATTCACTTTATTTTTGATCCCAAAATCCTTTGGGCAGATTCTTCCAGGCACCTTGAAGGTTAATTCTCAGAAAGGTGTAGTGCCCTATAGATTCAGACCTTGACTCAGAAAACATGTTTTTAGAAGCTGAGGGCTGGTGCCTATCAAGTGAGAGTGTGTTCCCTGGAAAACATTGGTGACTTTACAAAGATGCCTCCTTTGTATCCAGCACAGGGCTCAGGGCTCTGGGTTACACAGAACGATAGAAGCCACTGCCCTCTAAGAGTTTAAAATCCAGTTGGGGATTCAAAACACACGTAGAAGAAATAAGTGGAGAGCAAAATAAGTGGAGCATGTGATCAAGTGTGAGATTATGTGGTGCACAATAAATATTAGTTAAATGAATGAATTATCCCATTAGGGATCTGCAACCCATCTCATTAGGGGCTTCATAGACAAAAGGTTGACTCCTCCTGCTTAGAATTAATAGTCTGTGCAGGGAATGGAAGGAGGCTCTATAGGGAGCAGACTGCAATTGGCTCTAAGCAAATTTTCATCTTATCATTCATTCATCCATCTGATATTTTTTACAATACCTACTATGTGGATCTCTATAGTCATTTGGAGGGAGAAAACAAATATTAATTAAGCCTTTACTATGTGCCAGGCACTATCCTAATTATCATTAAGGGAGATGAAGAATAAAGCTTACCATGGGAAAGGATAAGTAAAGAGATGATTTAGCCAGTAGAAGGGAAGACTAATGAATGATAGCAATAATGATAGCTGAAATATGGGTGTGTGTATGTGTGTGTGCATTTTGTTTTTTGCAATTAGACTCAAGTATTATTATTCCCATTTTACAGACGAGGAAATTGAGAGTTGAACCAGAAAATATATGGGGTCCCTTAATCTTTTCCATTTCTGAAATTCTGTCACTTTGATAAAGAAGTTACTTAATTTCCCCAAGGCCACAATATTTTCTAAATATCAGATCTAGGATTTTGAAACCAGATATTCCAACTCTAGACTCCAAAGTCATAATCCAATGTACCCCAGCAATTTTATCAATAATGATCTTCATAAGATTATTATACAGAGGAAGGGAAGTAAATGCTTTCATTTCCATAAAGAATAGAGCAAAAGGAAATGGATTCAAATTGAAACATGAAAAATTTCACACACATGGCTATTCACAGCTCTTGAATGAAAAGGGAATCACTAAGTATAGAATAAAATGGTAGACCAGCTGGCCATTTCTTATCATTTGCCCTATTGATATGTCATGTCTTTTCAGCCAAAGGCAACTGATCAGATGAGATTGCATACTAGAACTGTAACTTTTCTTCCATATAAAACTCAATGGCTCATATGATATTGAAGGTCTCATTAGTTTTGAGTAAGAACTAACCAGACCAGGAGTTATGTTGGGCCGAAAGAACTCATGCACTCACCTTCATTGGCTGATCATACTCTTTGTGGAACTTAGCCAACTAGTTCATGAATCTAGGAAAAAGGGAAGACAATCACTGTGGCCCTCTACCATGTATCACTGCTGCTCAGGCTCAACTTCATGGTCTGTCAGCAGCAGATATACCAGGCAGGCCCAAGGGGAGATTTCAGCGAACGGAATCAGCAGGGACTCCATACGCAGCTTGTCTCAGCTGGAAGTCACTTGTTACAGATCTTGCTTCCCAGTGGACAGCTTCCCCATCCCTTGGGGCCCTTCAGCACATTCAGCTGAGCATTCTGGTTCCGAGATGAGTGAATGATATGGAAGGGATGGGGGACTGGAAGCAGTGCAGCATGACCTAAGCTGGCTAAATGAAGATGGAGGGGTTAGGGGCAGAGACAGAGAAGTCATTTGAAGACTTAACAGCTGAGTTGGCAAGAAATTTCCCCAAGAAGCTGAAAAACTGGATAATTTGATGTGATGTTACTGCCTTTCCAGAAATGGACCAACTTAACCCATCAACAAGGACTTAGTTTGGGTCATCATTCAATCTATTCATTTCTTGGATTTACCTGCTGCCTCTTTCTAAGAACTCAGAATGCTTTAGAGATAATGAGCACAGTTACAGGATAAGACATAGACAAGCAAGACATCTTCAATTCCATTTAATCCACCCCCTTTATTTCACAAATGTAGACACTAAAGCTGAGACAGAAGAACTAACTTTTCCAAGGTCAGAAGCAGCACTTGAACCTGGGTTTTGCTGGTTCCAGACCAGTACTTTGTTCCCTTTGCCATCCTTCATTTAATAAACATTGACTGGACTCCTGTTTTGTATCATATGCTGTCCTAGGCTTGCTGGTATTTTGTGTATGTGCATGGGAACATCTGTGGGGCAGGTCCCAATGAATGGGACATTGTAAATTTTGAAGTAATTTTTAACTTTGCATCCTTATGGTTCAAAAGGAAAAAAAATTGCAAGATGGGTGGGTAATCCTTTTGTGTACACCCCTGGTTCTGGTTCAGCCATTCCTGAATCATCAGTTTTTGTGGCTCCATAGCAGCAGCCAGTTTGAAGACTTTTTTTCCTCGCAAACCCTGTTATCTATAGCCAGAAAAAGGCCAGGGTTTTTTGAGGTGAGTTTGGAAGCAAACAGAGAATATCTGTGTATGCTCTAGAGACGAGGCATTCATTGACTAGTCCTTCCCATTTCTATAATAAAACAAAGGATTGCTAGAGCCAGCATTTCTAGCACTATGTCAAATAGAAGCATTAACAATGAACATCCTTGTATCACCCCTGGTTTTACTGGAGAGCCTTCTAGTTTATCTCTTTTATAAATAATGGTAGCTCTTGACTTTAGAGACATAATGTTCTTTATCATTTTAAGGAAAAATCCATTTATTCCTATGTTTTGTAGCATTTTAAACAGAAATGTGTGTTGGTCACTATTGATTGTTTAGCTCAGTTGCTTATACTCTGGGCTAACAAGGACCTTGAGTTTAATGGCATATAATCCATATAATTTTATCAAATCATATATACCACTAACCGTGACAAAGAAAAATGTATTCAAAGCAACAGAAACAGCTACAAGTAGAATATATTAGGTACTCACCATAGAGAGACAAATATAACTAATACCCTAGCCTTCAATAAACATGAAAAGCCCAAATACTAGGATAAGAACCCACTATTTAACAAAAACCAACACATCATTCCTTACACCAAGTTAAGTTCCAAATGGATATATGATCTATATATAAAAGGCCACATCATAAACAAAATTAAAGAGATGGGGGAAGATCTTTAGATTTATAGATAAAATAAAGTTTATGATGGAATAAGTAATACAGAGGAATACAGAAGGTTAAATGAGTATTAGTGATACATAAAATTAAAAAGGTTTTGCATAAAAGAGAAACAATTAGCTAGAAGAAAAAAAAAACTTTGAAGCAAGATTCTTCAATAAAGGACTCAGTCTGAGATATATAATGAAGAGATTCAAATTTGTAAGAATAAGAGCCATTTCCCAATTGATGAACAGTCTAAGCATATAAAAGGGAAGTTCTTAAAGGAAAAAAAATCTAAGCTATCTCTAATTATGTGAAAAAAATACTCTAAAATAATAGCATTAGAAAAATGCAAATTAAAGCAATTCTGACTTTCCATTTCGTAGCTATAACATTGGCAAAGTTGACATAAAAAGGAAAATGATAAATTTTTCAGGGAGCCAGTTGTGAAAACATTAACCACCACATCCCTGGGGGTGAGGAGATATGAATCAATCAACAAAATAATAAAGCTATGTGAAAACAGGCACATTGACATACTATTATTCGAATGAATACAATCATTCTGGAAAATAATTTGGAATCATAAACAAAAAATTATTAAACAGTATGCATTCATTGTTCCAGTTACATCATTGCTAGATCTATATGCCCAAAAAAATACAAGAAAGAGGAAAAGATCTTCTCTCAGGGTTTCTTTAAAATTTCCTACTTGAAACTCCTTTTTACTTGAAAAATTTTTATGTGACCTTGGGTATATAGGTATATAAAATAGGTATACAAATCAAATATTTATTGAAAATAAATCATAACTTCATGACTTCTCACATTCAGTTATGAGACCCTCTATGGGACCATGACCCACAACTTAAAAAGCTAGGCTCTAGATGCAAAAATAATATTTCTAGCAATTAATTTTTGTTGTAGCCAAAACATATCTAGAAACTAAAATGATCTGCGTCAGTTGAGAACTGTCTGGATAAGTTAAGTGAAGAATTATTATCATACTCTAAGAAATGATTTCAAAGAGACAAAGAAAGACTTAGATGAACAAATGAAGAAGGAAGTCAGAACCAGGACAATTTATACTATAGCATTAATATTAAAAACAAATGTTTTTTTTTCTCAATAGTATTTTATTTTTCCAATTACATGTAAAGATAGTTTTTAGCATTCATTTTTGAAAGATTTTGAATTCCATTTTTATCTCCTTCATTCCTCTTCAAGATAGCAAGCAGTATGATATAGATTATATGTGTATAATCATTTCAAACATATTTCCATATTTGTCAGTGAAAAAAAAATCAACTACAAGAAAGGTGAAACTACCAAAAGGTGAAACTACAAGAAAAGTAAAACTACCAAGAGGTGAAAATAGTATTCTTTGATCTACATTCAGTCTCCATAGTTCTCTCTCTGGATGCAGATAGCATTTTCCATTCCAATATTGGAATTGTCTCTTATTGTTGTTACTGTATTACTGAGAAGAACTAAGTTTGTCATAATTGATCATTACATGATGTTGCTGTTACTGTGTTCAATATTTCCCTGGTTCTATTCACTTCACCCAGCAACAGTTCATGTAAATCTTTCCAGACTTTTCTGAAATTAGCCTGTTCATCATGTCTTATAGACCAATAATATTCCATTACATTCATATACTATAACTTATCCAGTCATTCCCCAATTGATGTGCATCCATTCCATTTCCAATTCCTTGCCACCACAAAAAGAGATGCTACAAATATTTTTGCACTTGTGGGTTCTTTTCCGTCTTTTATGATATAATTGAAATACAGAACCAATACAAACACCTCTGGATTAAAGAGTATGCACAATTTTATAGCCTTTTGGGAATAATTCCAAAGTGTTCTCCAGAATGGCTGGATCAGTTAGCAACTCCATCAATAATGCATTAGTGTTCCAGTTTTTCACATTCTCTCCAATATTTATCATTATCATTTCCCACCATCTTAGCTAATATAAGATGGTACCTCAGAGTTGTTTTAATTTTCATTTCTCTAATCAATAATAATTTAGAGAATTTTCTCATATAATTATAGATTTAATTTCTTCATTTGAAAATTGTCTATTTATATCCTTTGCTCACTTATCAATTGGGAAATGAATTGTATTCTTAATAAATTTGACTCAGTTCTCTATATGTTTTAGAAATGAGACCTTTATAAATTTCTGAAGAATGAAATGAGCAGAGTCAGGAGAATAATGTATACAATAATAACATTGTTAAAACATACAACTTTGAAAGCTGTAAAGCTTTAAGAAATTAAGACCTAGAATATTTAAAAGATTCCTCTTAAGCATCAACATGAAGTATTGAATCTATTAGAATCCTGGGCTCTTGGCTCTAAAAAAAAATTGGTGATTCTTTCTATTATATCACTTCTATTTAGCATGTAAAGAAAGCCCTTCAAAATCTGGCTTCTTTATGGTAATTCTATATTACTTCCTTTAATACATGTTTGTCTCTAAACAAAATAAACTAATTTTTATTCTGTATACACAATATTCCATCTCTTTTTCCTGTTTCTTTGCTCAAGTTATCTCTGTACCTAGACTGCTCTTCCTTCTACATTTATCTATTTTAAATCCCCATGTTCCTTTGAAGTTTAGTTAAATGCTACTTCAGATATGGTACTTGGTAGCTGCTAGTTCCTTACTCCCAGGTGTGTTCTGGTTTATGTTTAACAACTGGCTTTCTGAAAATCTACATTATTAAGATTTTTCACCATGCTTAAGTTTAGGGACATTCAACAAAATAATAAATCAAGCAGTAATTTGTAGTATTTGCCTATTTCTGAAGTTTAAATGCTCACACTGAAAAAAATAGCAATTGGCTCTTGATCTGGAATGAGGTACCTGCAACAAATCCATGACTTTATCACCCTGAAATTACATCATGTTAATTTTTAACTTAATTATTGTCATTTTCTGCAATAGAATGTAAGCCTCTCAAAGAAAGGCTGTTTTATTTTGCCTTTCTATCCCTAGTATATAACACATTTAGTGGCACAAAGAAAGTGCTTAATAAATGTTTGTTGGTTGATTGATTGATTCTATTTCCTCCCTAATGAAACACAATCTCTGCTCTCTGGATGTTTAGAAATTTGTGTGTGAAATATGAAAAAGAAAAAAAAAGCCTAGAAAATACTAAATAATCAAAACAAAATTGAAAAAATGAATAAAAGCAAGTACAGAGATATATGTATAGACAGGCCATTTGAGTTATCATTCAATCAAAAATCTCTATCATATCTTAAGAGTTATGTGATGGTATGGATATTTTGAATTTTTATTTTCATAGTGTGTAGATCTTGAAGGGAACTTCGAGACCATTTTGTCTAAATCATTTACATATAAGAAATCTGAAACTCAAAAAAGTAAGTCAGATGACTTAATATAAGCAAAATATTTTGCAAAACTTAAAATGTTTTATAAATATAAGCTATTAATATTATTAAATGATTATCCAAGTATACATAGACATTACCTAATAGTCAGGATTTGAACCCAGGTCTCCTGAATTTAAATGTAATGTTTTATCTACCAGAGTATACAGCTACAACCTTTTTAGAATAGCACAATCTAATATTTTGATTTTATAATACTATTTCCTCCCTTATTTTTCTCCAATTTGCTTTCTTCAAAATATAAAAAAGTATAAGATGCAGTATTTTTATTTCTTTTTTGGGGGGGCAGGGGGTGAGAGAGTGGATGTTTCTATCCTCATAGACTAGAAGTATTGGGACTATTCACAGACTTAATACAGACACTTTCCTATTTTTTTTTCTTTTAATCTGAATCAGTTTGTGCCTTCTGAAGCAATCTGTTGACTCTCCATTCCCCGGAAGTGGCCATAATGGCACTAGACGAAGAAAGTATCTGGTGAGCTTTAACTCTACTGCAGCTCAGAACTCCTAAGCTCAAGTAATTCACTAGCTTTATCAGTTTCTTCCATTTACAGGAATTACAGGTATGGACCACCACTCGTACAAAACACATTTGGTTTCAAAGTAAGTAAAACTGATTTTATTTGTAAAAGTTAATTCCTTGTCTTAAGATATCTGAAGATTTTCTTCTATAGACTTTCTCCAGTGAGGTAGGAAAGCCAGGATTGTTTTTTTGTTTGTTTTGTTTGTTTTGTTTTTTGATAATAGAGACTTTATTTCAAAAGGCTTAAAGGATTCATGGAAACAATTCCTGACTCAGAAGGTAGTTAGACATTGAGATGTTTTACTGGCTGAGGAAGGGCAATTTCTTTCCTTAGAATTCTAAAGAAACAGGATTTAGCCAGTGTGGTTTAGAGGATATACATATATAGAAAAAAATGACCTCTGAACATGCTCTCTAGACCTACATTTCAATAAACAAAACTAATATGTTGAAGAGCCTATAATATTGTTGAGGGGTCAAAACTTAAGACACATAACCAATTTGAAGTTCCAAGATGACATAAATCCATGATTTAATAATAAATCCAAGTTGATATTAAATCAGATGTATATCTGGTTTTATAAAAACAAACAAGACCTAACACCCCATGATTACCTGTCAGAAAGCAGAAAAGGGAGAGTTCATAGGACTCGGAGTAACTATGGCAATCAGTATTGGAGAGGAGATATGAGCTGGGCATAGAATAGGTTGCTTTTATGGAGCCGATGGAGAGGATGATGATCCTAGATGGATCAGACATAGGAAATTCAAGAAAATCAATATATATATTGGAGGGCAAATAGATGGGTAAGGAATGAAGAAAAAAAGTTATACTTGTCTGTAAAAGGCAGAGAACAAAGCTAACATGGGAAACATTATACCAGATGACTTCATTCCTTGAGGAAGATTCTTACACTACGTATTATAGCCATAAGAAGATCCATGACTTTTACTTAGGCACCAACATAACTGGAAATCTATCTGGTCCTGACTGACCATAAAAGCCTCTTCTAGCCTTGTAAACCAGTGGTATTTGATAGCTGCATCCCTATGCACAAAGGTGACGCCAGTTTCTCCTGCAGACAACCCGCCCTCCCTGTGCCCGTACAAAACGGGGATGCTTCTGTGCATGAGCAGGCAAAGAGGAAGCGATCCCCTGTCGAAGTGACATCCCCTCCCGGAGGTCCCTGCTATCTCCCTTTCCCCTTAGCAAGAAAGCTCCGTCATTGACCCAAGTCGTGTCTCCCAGTGTGGGTCTCCTGACGCAGGAACCTGTGAGAACTTGTCAATCGCAATCAACTGCTGAGTGTGGGTTCCCCCAGCAGAGCCGGCCATGCCAGCTGGCGGGAAGGCTGCCAAGGCAGCAGATCTGATGAGAGAATTCTCAATCACATTTACATGTGCATGGTTAAAAAAAATAGGAAAGGAAGGGGAGGGGGAAAAACCCCTCCGGAATCCAAAAAGAAAGTCACTAACTAACTCACAAAGAAAAAGAATCAGCTACAGATTTTCCTCAGATGTTCTCAAATTGCTGTCCTTAAAACTCTGCTTCCCTCTCTTCCTCCTCCCCTCATCCATCCAATCGTCCCAAGAAAGTCTCTAATTTGGACTTAATTTGTGCCTTAGTTGCAAGAACAAAACAGAGCGTCATTGCAGCTTTTTCTCTCCCCCTGCTTCCCCCATGCCCTCTCAGCAGCTGCACTTCCTCAATGGTCTGTTAGAGCTCTTTTCTCTGCTATCATTTCCCATTCTGTGCTCAGCCCGTCCTCTCAGCACCAGGTCCAACGTGACCCTGTCGGGGCGGAAGCCAGCCTTCATTCTCCCATGCAAGGAGTTGTCTCGAATCCTCCCGGTCTTTAACCTTGACCTGTCTGCGTGCCAGTGACTGGCGGTTTGTAGAGGGTGGCCTTTCAGGGATGCTAAATGCCCCAGCCTGAGTCAAAGAAAACTCTTGCCAACTTATAGACTTAGTGGGCATCTTGCCAGGACCCTGGGAGCTGTAACAAATTTGTGTATTTATATCATTTCTCAAATCAAAAATAAACAGTTTTGACGCTCATTCCCAATTGAGTCCTCCTTGAAAGGCATATGGGAGGATTTGATATCTTCTAGTTACAATGGGGAGATGAGGAGTCAAGGGTTTTGGGTTCTATTCTCAGCTACCGTAGTCCTGGAGAAGTCTCCTCTGTCTCCTCACTTCACACTCCAGAGGGTCGTTAATCTAATTCCCTTCTTGTCTCCCATACCTCTTTCTCTCCATGGATGGGTGTTCTGAGGCTATGCTAATTAATCTTTGTAAATTGCTATGTGATCCTGGGATAGAAAGGCAAAGTATTATTAGAAATTGCTGGCTGGGTAAGTTAGTTGGCCATAAAAGCCGGCTGTTGTTCAGCTCACTTCTCACGCTGCAATTACGGGGAATGGTTGCAGATGGTTTTATATGATGGGAACATAACATGACCTTAAGAAAAGTATGAGTCTGGGACTTGGGGACACAAATGCAGCAGTACTGGGTGGGCAGTAGCAAAATGGGCTGCAGCTAGTTAAGCTAATCAGCCTTATTGCAGAAACTTTTCTCCTGTCCCAGCGAATTGAGAATTGAGTTCTGGGGGCCCTTGGTTTGATTGATGCTGGAGGCTTTTTCTTTCTTCTTCCAATTCTCAGAATTCATAAAAATAATTTTGCCACAATGACATAATGCACTTGCTAAGAATAGTTATGTCCTCCCACCTTCCCACAACCTGGTTATATAGGAAATTCTTCTTGCAATATCTTCCAATTGGGAATCTCTAATGAAAGAGATAGATTGACCACAGGCAATAAGAAGAGCACTTTATAGTGCTTGTTATGACATGCTAGAGCTAGCTAGGACTTCAGAAATCTTGTTCAATCCCTCTCCTTTTCTTCAAGTAAGGAAACTGAGGCCTCGTGAAGTGACTTGCCTAAGAGTATATAACTAGTTAGGATAACAAGGGAGGAATTAGAAAGTGGAAGAAATAGGTTTACACTATGGCCCTACCATTTACTAGCTGGGTGACCTTGTATAAATCACTCCACATCTCTGAATCGCACTTCCGTTATATGTGACATGAGATGGTTGATTTAGATAACCTAAGGTACCTTCCAATCCTAAATCTGTGAGCTTACTTCATGAATTACAAATATCCTTTTTTTTTTTTTTTTTTTGGTCATATCTACTTACAGTATCCTCACACCGTTAGAAGTTTGGAAGAAATTACAAAGCCCCAAGTCTTTGGCCAAGAACTTGAACTTCACCCCATGAGTTCTATATCCAGTTAATTTATTAGGATTTGGCCATAAATCCCAATCCTGGCTTTTTTTCTCTAAGGTTTTGGGTGAATGAAAAATGGAACTTAACCTCTCTCTGTTTCCAGTTCCCCATCTGTGAAATGCTGATATTAATCCACGTGGATATTAATCCCCCTCCTAGGATATTTAGTGGAATAACTAATTAGTTTAAAGAAAGCACTTTGAGCATTGAAAAGCCTGCTGCATAGAGGTAAGGCGTGATTATTCTTCTGCACAGTACTTTTCCAGGGTGATTTTTTTTTTTTTTTTGCAGAGGCATATGACCTTCAGAAGAAAAATACCCAATTATGGCAGTTTGTTTATTATTTCATGTTAAAACATTGTTAACACAGACGCTTTCCCTTAATTTTTTATGAAGAAGATATCTTAGACAGATTTAATATTTTAATAACTATTTGCTGCAAGGCTGAAAGAACAGAAATTAGAAGGGGAGGAGGCTCTCCTGATATGGGCAAGTCTTTTGAGAGCATTTTAATCTAAGGGACAGAGATACTCTGAAGGCCATCAGCCTAGGTAGCATCTTTTCATTTCAAGGATTGGACTCTATTTAGAAAGCTCAAAGAGAAAATAATCAATTGGGTTGAAACACATGCCAATCATGGATGAAATCTACCCCCATCGTCCACACCCACACCTACCCACATACATACATATTTATTCACATTGCTGTATAAATATGCCATAATAGTTTCTGGAAGTCCAGCCATTGAGATGAGAAGGCTAGCCCCCAATGAGGAGAGAACAAATTTGCATTTTGTGCAGTAGAATTCTAAAACCATTGTTTTAAGTTCTTTCTATTTAGAATGAAAAGAGTCTCTGAATATGTGAGTTTTAAACAAAGCATTATGACAAAGTAAATATCTTTGGAAGAGAAAGACATTTAATGATGAATTTAATTTCACAGTGGCCAGCAATGAGCTAGCTGACTGACTGGTCAGTGTGCGATGGTTTTAGCAGAAATTTTTAGCAAGAAGAAGAGACCAGGGAATTACTGAACCAGACCCTTCCAGGGCTCAGTGAAAGGGCAGGAGGAAAGCATAATCCCCCTCTCCTTTTTCTGAGCCTTCATTCAAATGAGCTGTAGGCAGACTGTGACAGAGAAGAAGAAGAGGGCCAGTGCTAGGTGGGGCATCACAAAAGACTTTAAAGAAACAGCATGCAAAAGGGGAAGGAACTAGATCTAACTCAGTAAAAATCCAATTCTTCCTTCACATACACTTTTCAAATACCATGTTCTCACATATCCTTAGATCTAGAGCAAGAAGTGACCCTACCAGTCATCAAATTCAGCCCCTTTATTTTAGAGTTTGCATGAGTTCCGATATTGTTATATGACTTGTATAAGGTCACACATATGGTAAGCATCAGAGGCAGGTTATTAATCCAGATCCCCTGACTCCTAAGCCACATTGCCTCCAATCTCTGCAATATCTTCCTGCTCTACCCCAATTCTTTTTTTTCCCCTATCCTGACTCTGTCACTTGAATGAACAAATAAAGCATTTATTAAATGCTTGCCAGGTGCAAAGCATTACACTAAGCTTTGAGGATGTTAAAAAAAAAAAAAAAGCAAGATGTTACCTTCCCTCTCAGCAATTGCTTCACCCCTTTATTTTTGTTTCTCTACTTTCATTTTTGGCTCTTTTGGGGGAATATCTGGAGAGCCTGAAATTTCTTGACCTACCCCACCATCTTCCCAGAATCGTTTCAGAGAGCTCATATTCTAAGAGAGGAGATAACACATAGAGGAGGTTTCAGCTGCAAGTCAGATAGACAGATCTCATATTCCTTGGGATGCAGTGGCAAAGCAGGTGGGAATGCATTTTCTGTACTCTCATTTCCACTGACAAAATTATATTAATTTCTGATATTGAACCATTTCATGAGGACTTTCATTCTTTGGTTCCTGTGGCTGTCGCACCTGCAGGAGGAGTTGCCAGACTGGCTCTCCATGAAAGTGGCTTTGCAGGATGATGTTGGAGGCACTGAGCTGGAAGAATTGCCGTTTCCAAGGCTCTTGGGTTCCGGGTCCTGAGCTCTCTCCATTAAGGTCTGAGAAAGCAGTGACTGTGGTTTGACTTTCCTGGCCCTTGCTGGCTCCCATCTCTTCCTCAGGGTGCCTTGTCAAATTAGCTACTCCCTAAATACATCTGTGACTTTAAACAAATCATGACCTCTCCAGGACACAGTTTTGCACATCTGCAAAGTGAGGAGGCTGGACTCCATGACCTTTGAGATTCCTTCCAACACTCAATCTAGGATGCTAAATCAGGACCCAATGTTCACTTTGGCCATATTTAATTCTGCATAGAAATATTAATGGGGCAGAGGAGGGGCTTACCCTGTGTTTTGCTCCAGGACCCCAGTGTTCTGCCCTACTTAGGACTTGGCTCAGATTGTTGAACTATTCCTTTAAAAATGAAAGGCCAATTCTACCGCCCAAGGAGTGAATTTCTTCCATCTCCCTTACTGCTTCAGCATGAAAGTATGACTAAGTGACAAGCCCCAAGATCTCAAAGATGACTGACAGTGTATGAAGCAGAAGGAGGAGACTTGGCTTTTCATTGTTTTCTTTCAGATGTGTCGGGAGGAGAATCTTGAAGATAGGCTATGACATGGTAGGAAAAATATAGATCAAGTAAGAAGAGATGGTAACAGAATTCTACAGAAGCAGTGTAGCTTGGTAGAAAGGGTGCTGGCTTTGAAGTCAGGGAACCCACGTTCAAATACTAAACTAACTCTACTATTTAGTAGGACTTGAATACTAAGGAAAGTTTACAAGCATTTTTTTAAGCACCTACTATGTGCCTGCCATATAGTGAATATTTATTGATTGACTGGGGATGTGAAAGGCAAAAATAGTCTCTGCCTTTAGAGAACTTACAATACAACTAATTAACAGATAAACACTTTTACATAGACAAGAAAGAACTTGGAGGTTATCTAAGCAGGAAGGCGGGAACAGTGGTGGGGATTGGGAAGGGCTAGTTGTAGAATGTGAGACTTAAAAGGAAGCCAGGAGATGGAGACATGTTAAGCCGTAAAGGGGACAGATAGTGAAAAGGCAGGGCTTTGGAAGGTGGAGAATTGCATGTAAGTAACAGCATATATTTTTGTTAATCTATGAAGTGCAATATGAAGCAGAGGACTGGAGAAGTACCAAAGGACCAAATTAGGAAGGGCCAACCAGGGTTTTTATTTGATCCTGAAGGTGATGGGGGCCACTGGAGTTTACTGTCTAGGAGGTGATAGGGTTTAGCTGCAATTTATTAGGAAAATCACTTTAATAATGCAATGAAGGATGGACTGGAGTGGGGAGATACTTGAGACAAGTAGACCAACCAGCAGTCGTCTACTACAATTATCTAGGCATAAAATGAAGGCGACTTCACCAGAGTGATGGCAGTGTCAGGGGAGAGAAGGGGGCAAGCGGAATACTGCAAAGGCAGGAGCCACAGGGCTTGGCCACAGAGCGGGTATAGGGCAGAAGGGGAGAGGAAGCCGTTGAGGATGATAGGTTGCAAACCAGCATGACTGGGCAGATGCTAGTATCATTGACATTAATAGAGAAGTTAGGAAGAAGGGAAGTTTTGTAGGAAAGATATATTGGGTTCAGTTTGATAAACTACACTACTTTCTGGGCTTTATTTTCCTCATCTATAAGAGGAAGGGGGAAGGATTAATCATTTCTATGGTAGCTACTATGTGCCGGGCATGGTGCTAAGTGCTTTTGACAAAATCAATCTCATTCAATAAATCTGTAATGTGAAGGGGCTAGACCAGTTAGTCTCCAGAGGCCTTTGTTGTAAGTCATACCCAACTTTTCATGACTCCGTGGACCACATTGTTCATGGACTTTTTTTGGCAAAGATCCTGGAGTAGTTTGCCTTTTCTTCTCCAGTGGATTAAGAGAAACAGAGGCCCAGCATCACATAGCTAAGTGTCTGAGGCCAGATTTGGATTCAGGAATTCCTGACTTCAGGCTCAGCACTCCCCCCCTGAGAGCCTAACCAGCCTCCTCTAGAAGCCCTTGGAGGGCTTAGTTTTGTGATTCAGGTATCTGAAGAAAATCTGCTGCCCCAAAGACAGATTTGGGACCAATTACTCTTCTCTTTCAACTTTCCTTTTCCTCATAAATTCCCTCAACCTTATGGGTCCTTACCATGAGCAATGAACGCATTCCCCAGACTTCAGAAAAGCCTTTCAGTCATTGTACCTGAGAAGACAGGGTGGTTTTTCTCTTCCCCCTTTCCTGATCCCAGAATTTTCTGGGCTTCTGTGACATGACAGATAGCCATACTTTTCAGTGTGGGGGAAGCCAAAATGCTGCCTCTGCTCTCAAAGCGCTGATGTGTAATCACAACTCAGCAATACACCATAATGTGCCTATAAAGATCTCAGAGCCACTGTATGTGAGAGTTATGCTCGAAATGAAGTCCAATCTATGATAAAGCAGCCGGCATTAATGCTACAAATATGTGACAGCGGGCAGAGAAATGACTGATTGGGGATGTTTATAAATATAGGAAGTGAGCTGCTCATGGCATCCAATAGAGGGGGTTAGCAAAATGAAGACAGATGGCAGCAGATTAGCTCTCACATTCCGAGTTGGATGCCAATCTACACAAATAGTTCCTCTGCTCTTGATAGGATGCCCTGAACGTGGCTCCCCATCCGAGTCACTGGAATGTCCTGTTAGTGGTCTGGCAGAGAAAGACAGATTGATTAGGGAGGTTGGGTACCAGAAGGGACAGAGAGATCAATTTCATATAAGCTCTAAGCATTTCTAAGCTGGTGTCCCTGAACCAGAATTCAAGCCAGCAAATACCAGGAACATGTTTTAGTTTAGCCTATTGTTATATGGTGGGATGTCTACATGATCAGCATGGGCTGTTGTGAAGGCAGATGACAGAAAAGATGCCCCATGTGCATTTCCTAGAGGAGAAAGGAATTAGTCTGCTTTGCATTGATTCAGTGCTTTTCTCCAGTAGAGTGTACTATAATGTCTCATTATAACGAAGGGGTGATCCTTGGTTCTTAAAGGGTTAGGCTAGAAGAATATTAGCTCTCAAATGTGCCACCAAACTGCAAGAGCTGTGAATACAGGACCAGTAGTCTGTATGATTGTCATGTGAATACATACTTAAGAATGGTTAGATAGGCTCATCACTGGACTGACCATGAAGGATGGATTTTTTAGTCAGATCATCCATTATGGTCTACAAAGATTGTGCTCTGCATTGATAGAAACAGTGAATATCAATACCAATGAAAAAATTTAGTATATATGATTTTACATTTCATGATATACTTTTTTGTAATCCTATGAGGTGGTCAAAGTATTATTTCCATTTTACAGAATAATAAACAAAGGTTGAAGGGGCAACTAAGTGGTGTGGTGGATAGAGCACTGGCCTTAAATCAGGAGGACCTGAATTCAAATATGGCCTCAGACACTTAATAGCTGGGCAACCTTGGGCCAAATTCCTTAACCTCAATGGCCAGGAAGGAAGGAAGGTTGAGTAAGTTGCCCAAGTTGGCAGAGATACTCTATGGTAGAGTCAGGATTCGAAGGTCGACTTCCAGGTCCAAGCCAAATGTTCTTGGCACAGTTTGGGCTTTGGATTTCTACAAAATCTTTCCGTGAATGAGAGGCAATCAAACAGAATTCTGATAAAAATGTGAACTAATGAGTTTATTTAATCTTTTTATATCACTTCCTCATCCTTACTGCTGTTGTGTCAAATTCAACATATACTAAAA